>NC_077228.1:44619404-44983570 GCF_027887165.1 Monodelphis domestica | reverse complement strand
TCCACATTTAGGGATATTACAGATGACACAAATCTATATAATCCAAACAAAAAACTTCCTTTTCTCATTTAAAAAAATTAACCATCTGCAAAATAAGAGCAACTTTTTGGATATTAAACCAACCCTACTGCTTGGTAAAATGAGAGGAAATACTTGGTGAAATGACCTCTATTATAGATATTGTCCATTCAAAAGGAAAAAAAAATATACCTTGTGTAATTTAGATTAGCTCCTTGGCAGTTTGTATTCTCATTCAAGGCATCTTTTAAATGTAGTCACTTATTTCGGGAACCAGATAATAGTCCTTAAAGACATTTCTATCATGATGTATTGCAAGAATTTTAATTTAAAATTCCAATTCTATTGGAAATCCACTTACAGGATTTCTGAGTTATTTGCATGACAAAAGCATTAAAATGGAATTGTGGTTCCATTATAATTCTTCTTCCTCTGATTTTTTTTCCATTCCTAAAGTAATACTAATAAAAAATCTTTGTTATAAAGGAGGACTTAGAACACACACACACACACACACACACACACACACACATACACAAACTGGTAGACTGAAACCAGCTACCCAACGCCACCAAACAAACAAACAAAAAACCCAACCCCAAATCCCCCAATAATGCCCAGGTTCTCAAAGGAGAAAATTACTTTCTAGCCCAAGACTTCTGAGTTACTGAAAAGCTGCCTCCTGGTTACCTCACCAGTAGATGGCACAGAATCATCACCAGTCGTTCTACAATATACCTCAGGCTTCAGTTTGATTTGAAATTCTCTATGTCTCTTTCTCTTCTCTGTCTCTCCTCTCTCCTCACCTCTATTTCTCTCATCCACTCCATCTCTCTCTCTCTCTCTCTCTCTCTCTCTCTCTCTCTCTCTCTCTCTCTCTCTCTCTCTCTCTCTCTCTCTCTCATTCTCTCTCTCATTCTCTCTCTCTCATTTTCTCTCTCTCTCTCTGTCTTTCTCTCCTTCCCTCCTTTTCTTGCCTTCTCTGTCCCCATCTCTCTCTCTCTCTCCCCCACCCTACCCCCCTCTCTATCTCTGCTCTCTCCAACTGATCAAAACTTCTTTGGCTTCCTGGGGATCAGCCTTAGTTGGAGGTCGTGGTAGTGGCAATGGTGAAGTTAAGCTCAAGCATATAGGTTTACACTTGGAAAGCATCATACCTTAAAAGTCATCTGGTTTAACCCCCTTATATTTTTTAAAATTAAAATTTATCTTTTTAATTAATCAGCATTAGTTTTTTAATCTCCTCATTTTACAGATGGAGAAACTGAGGTCCATAGAGGCAAACTGCCTTGCCTAAAGTCACCTAGAAAATTAAATAGCAGAGTTAGGATTCCTCTGATTCTGTACCAAGCAGTGTGGACATATGGGATCTTGGTAGAGGGTTACTGGGGAGTTACCAACTCTCTGGAAGCCAGTTATCTCAAATGTCAAACAAAAGCCATATTACTCCTTTCTCCAACCCTCTCCACTTCAGTAACAGTTCTTTCAATAATAATGTTATTTGATGATGATGACAAAGGCAATTATGCCCAACTGGAGAAAGGGTGACCAATGGATCAGCAGTGAGAGATGCTAAATCTTGATTTGGTCATTTCATTTCCATGAGCATCTATTTTTCCTGTCTATAAAATGGGCATAACAATACTTATACAGAGTTGTTGGGAAAATAAGAAATATCAACATCAAAAAAGCTAGGGTCTGTAAAGTGCTTTGTAAAGAATAATTATGACTGGTGACATTTGTTCAGTGCTTTACAAATATTATCTTATTTGATCTTCACAACAACCCTGTGAGTAGGTGCTATTATTTTGCCCATTTTACAGTTGAGGAAACTGAAGTTGACAGAGGTGAAGTGACTTATTCAGGTTTAAACAACTAATGAGTGAGAGGATTCTAACTTCAATCTTCCTAATTCCATGTACAATACTCCAGCCATTATTTCCCCTGGAGTAAGTGAATAGAATGTTGGTTTCTAATAATTATTAAAGAAGTATTATATACAAAACAGTTGAAAGAGAAAACTTAAAAAAATAGTTCCTGACCCCAAAATGCTTATAATCTATTGGCAGAAATAAAAAAGTAGTGTGCAAATAAGTAGAACATAAAATAAAGTATATCCTTTCTAGCCCAATCCCTATGGGTGATATACTGGGTAGATAACTGACATGGGGATCAAGAAGCTTTATGTTCAAAGCTCAAAGTTAAAAAAAAATTTGGTTTTGTGACCTCCAAATACCGATGAAATAACAGATTGAAATGGAACCTTCTCCTCTGGATTTTCCCATCCCTTCCCCGCCTCCCATTCTCCACATTGCCCCCCTTCCCCTAGCCAATGCAGATAATTGCTCCATCTAACTCATATAGACACTGTAGTGATAAATGAAATAATATACCAAGTCCTGACAGCTTTCATGCACCTCAAAAGTGCATTAAGACTTTTGGTACATTTTAAATTGTTTGAAGGTTCTCTAGGAAATAGATATGTATGAAATGAAGGTTTCACTGTTATTAATTGAGTTGGTGCCAGACACAGATTCAGAAGGGATCTGATTTCAAATTCTACATAAGACATTAGCTGTGTGCCCATGGACAAACCAGTTAACCACTCTGAAACTCAGTTTATTGTATCTGCAAAATGGGAATGATGACAACTCATCTGCCTTGCCTCCCTCACTGCATTGTTAGGCTCAAGTGAGAGCCTGTGCAGAAAGTTCTTTTTAAACTTTAAAGCACTCTGCTATATCACCTGAACAATGAGGAGAGTGAGAAGGGGAAATTGGGACTGGAGGGGAATAAGCATTTATATTGTGTTTACTATGTGCCAGGTACTGTGCTAAGAGTTTTTTACAAATCTCATCTCATAATAAGGAAGAAGACTTGTACCAAAATATTCATAGCTGTGCTCTTTGTGGTGGCAAAAAATTGGAAAATGAGGGGATGCCCTTCAAAGGGGGAATGGCTAAACAAATTATGGTATCCATTGGAGATGGAATACTATTGTGCTAAAAGGAATAATAAAGTGGAGGAATTCCATGGGGACTGGAACAACCTCCAGAAAGTGATGCAGAGCTAAAGGAGCAGAACCAGGAGAACATTGTACACAGAGACTGATACACTGTGGTACAATCGAATGTAATGGACTTTTCTACTAGCAGCAATGCAATGATCCAGGACAATTCTGAAGGACTTATGAGAAAGAGAACTATCCATATTCAGAGGAAGAACTGTGGAAGCAGAAATACAGAAGAAAATCAACTACCTGATCACATAGGTTGATCGGGATATGACTGGGGTTATAGACTCTAAATGATCACCCTAGTGAAAATATTAATAATATGGAAATAGGTCTTTAGGTTTTGATCAATGACATGTAAAACCCAGTGGGATTGTGTGTCAGCTAGAGGAGGGGGATGGGAGGAGGGGAAGGAAAGAACATCGAATCATGTAACCATGGGAAAATATTCTAAATCAATTAATTAAATAAAATGTTTCAAACCTAAAAAATAAAATAAAATCAAGACACTAATGGCAACAACAACAAGAAAACAAATATCATCTCATTTGATCCTCACAATAATCCTGGAAAGTAGCTGATATCCTCATTTTATAGTTAAGGATGTTGAGGCAGACAGAAGTTAAGTGACTTCTCAGGGTCATAAAGCTAGTAAGGGTCTGAGGTCACATTTGACCTCTTGTTTTCTGACTCTAGATCTCTATCCATTGTGCTGTCAACTTCCCTGAACAAGGAAAGGTCTTTGTGATCATGAAAACGTTATTTTGGGTTACCGTGGATCCTTGTAACACTCTTTGTATAAAGTATCAGTTAACTTTTTTTCTTTAAAAAAAAAGAAAATTTATTTATTTGTTAAAAAGAGTCAGTTTGTTTTGCCCGTAGCCCTGTTGACTTACTTTTTTCCTAACCTAGATAGAGACTCTTTCCCCTTGGCAGAGCTTTGTCCTGACTGGCTCAGCCTGCTTGAGGTCTCGTCCTGCCCCACAGTGGGAAAGACTCATTTTAACTGCTAGGGCAAGGGAGGTGAGTGTAGCTAAGGTTATGGGTGAGAGATATCACATGGCACTTTTACTGATATAAAACAGGATCTCGAAAGAATGTATCTCTAGCTTAATGAAGATTATTTCTGGTCTCTGACACGGAAGGCTTTGAATGCTGAAAGATGGTCCTAAGCCTCATTATTAACCACTAACCAGAATGACCTTTAGAGGACTTCAGTCTTCAGAACCCTTGGGAGAGGCTTTCCATGAATGCAGACAAAGAAAGGAAGTGGTATTAAGGAGTGACAGGTTGGTGGATGAGTATGATTAACCAGGAAATATACAAGCATTCCTAGATTTGATTTTTTTCAGGTTCATCTAGTATTTACTTCTCTGACTTCAGCATCCAGGAAATGGGGATGTTTTCTGGAGAAGGGAAGACTTAGGGGAGACATAAGAGCTGCATTCAGGTATTTGAAGGGCTAGCAGGTGAAAAGGGCAACTAGGTGGTATGATGGATAGAGCATTGGAATAAGGAAGACTCATCTTCGTGAGTTCAAATCTGGCTTCAGACTGTTCTTGGTTGAGTGATGCTGGGCAAGTCATTCAACTCTGTTTGCCTCAATCCTTCATCTGTAAAATGAGCTGGAGAAGGAAATGGCAGACCCCTCTTTGCTAAGAAAATCCCCAATGGAGACATGGAGAGTCATACATGTTTGATATGACTCAACAACTTGTGAAAAGGGGGTCTCAAAGAACACAACAGAGAGCAACAGATGGAAATTCAGAAAGGAAGAGTTTGACTTCATATAAGGAAAAAATTTCTAAACAATTAGAATGGAATGAGTGGCCTCAGGAGGAAGTGGGTTTCCTCTTCCTGGAGGTTTATAATCAAAGATCAAAAGACCATTTTATGGCTATATTATAGAAAGGATTCATATCTAAATATGGATTTGGCTAGACTTTAAGGTCTTTCCCACCTCTGAGCTTCTCCAAGTTTCTTTATGAAGCTACCAGGCTCACCTTCCTGATCAATCTCACCAGTTCACTGCACTCAGTATCTTACAATGACTCCTCTTGTCATGCCTAAATGTCTGGCTGACCTTCAAGGCTCCCCATAATTCATCTCCATCCTAGCAAGCCAGCCTTGTTTTTCATTATTTCCCAATACTAAGGTGGGAGAATATACCACAGACTTTGGGGGCATGTTTTGTACCATTGGTCTTCCATACCACTCTAGTAAATATCACTTACAAAAAACTAATTTTAGTAATTTAGCTAATTTAGTAATTTAGCTAAAAGCTTATCTTAGGGCAGGAAGGTGGCATGGTGGATAGAATGCTGGGCCTGGAGTCAGGAAGACTCATCTTCCTGAGTTCATATTTGGCCTCAGATACTTACTAGTTGTATGACCCTGGGCAAGTCACTTTACCTATGTTTGCCTCAGTTTTCTCATCTTTAAAATGGGAATAATAATAACAGCACCTACCTCTCAGGTTTGTAGTGAGAATCAAACAAGATAATATTTGTAATGTGCTTAGTACAGTGTCTAGCACATGGTAAATGGTTATTATTATTACTATTTTATTAATTGGGTGCCTATTGGGCTCTTAAAGCAATTCTGATGGATTCAGTGATATGTCATGGATCTACTGGTATATTATCACCTTGATTTTCCTGGCACAGTAGATAAATACCATCTGAGGGGCAGAAAGGGGTTGTTTTTCTCCTCAGGCTTCTCAGGCTAGAAAGATAACTGGAGCATCCTGTTTGGAATAATCCTTGACCACTGAAGGCCTGTATGAATTTTAGGTGGAAGAAAGCCAGAGAATTATGGTGGTTCGTTGCATGACAAAGTAGAGAAAATGAGCCTGGCATATTTGTATGTTGTTATAAACCAATTAAATGACTTGTATGCTGAAATTGCTTACAATTTTCTGTATGACAAGGCAGATATGCAGCTTTAATGGCAAAAAGATGACAAATTGCATCTGCTTTCTAGAAAGCCTTCTGAAAGGTTGTATATAAATCAAAAATAACTTAATTGAATCATATTTCAAATGCACTGAGCAAACTTCTTAGTAAATTGTGGATCCTAATGGCTCCACATTTTAGGAATGGCTCCTAATTTATGCTTTATGAATATCAGAATGATGGCTTACCTGTACTGTAAACCAAATTTGACTATTAAGTAAATGCCTGCCATTACCTCCTTCACTGCTAGGGGAGATGGGAGGCAGTCAAGGATGGAGTCTTGACTCCCAAACTTATTAGCTCTCATTTTACCTCTTACTAGCTATGTGGCCTTGGGTGAATCAGTTAACTCTTTGAGACTTGGGGTAATAATATGTACAATAGAGATGGTACAATGTTATCTACATGCCTCATAAAATTGTTTTGAGGAAATATTTCAGTACCTCATGGGTCCCTGACACCCCTCATGTAGGAAATGGTCTCCCTATTGACATGAAGCACAACCTCCTATGACCTGGCTTGAGCACTTCAGTGGTTGAAGAGTGCCTCTCACCACTATGGCCAATCCAGTGATGAATCTTGGCTAGGCTTATCCTTGGACAAAATACATACAGTCTGGCATTTTCCAAAATGGTAGGACCTGTCAGAGCTTGGGGTCCATTGGCAAAGCCCGTGAGTGTATAGGGTCATCTCCATGTTGTGGTGAGGCATTAGAGGTGGATGTTAGGTGAAAATTATCTATGTCACACAATTCACAATTGAGAGAAAGACAGAGATAGAGACAGAGAGAGAAAGAGAGAGACAAAGACAGAGAGACAGAGAGAGAGAAAGAAAGAGAGAGAGAAAGAGAGAGAGAGAGAAAGAGAGAGAGAGAAAAAAAGAGAGAGAGAGAAAGAGAGAGAGAGAGAAAGAGAGAGAGAGAGAGAGAGAGAGAGAGAGAGAGAGAGAGAGAGAGAGAGAGAGAGAGAGAGAGAGAGAGAGAGAGAGAGAGAGAGAGAGATGGCATTAGAATTAAAAGGGATTGGGAAAGTTCTCCTGTAGAAGGTGGTATTTTATATGGCATTTGAAGGAAGTTAAGAAGAGGTGAGGAGGGAGAGACTTGTAGACACAGGGGCTGTCAGTCAAAATTATTAAGAATTGGGAGATGTAGTATTTTGTTCAAGAACAGGAAAGATACCAATGTCCCTGGATCTCATGTACATGAGGGTTAGCAGTGTAAGATGTAAGAAGATTGTAAAGGTGAGGGAGAGGAGCTAAGTTATGAAGGGCTTTGAATACCAAAAAGAAGATTCTACATTTGATTCTGGGACAGCTAGGTAGTCTAGTGGACAGAGTGCCAGGCTTGGAGTCAGGAACACTTATCTCAATGAGTTCAAATCCAGCCTCAGAGAGTTGCTAGCTGTGAGACCCTGGGCAAGTCATTTAATTTTATTTGCCTCAGTTTCCTCATCTTATAAAATGAGCTGGAGAAGGAAATGGCAAAGCATTTCATTTTCTTTGCCAAGAGAACCCCAAATGGGGTCAAAAAGAGTCAGAACTGAAAAACGACTCACCAAACATTTGATCCTAGAAGTGATAGGGAACCAGTGGAGTTTGTTGAGTAGGGGGCTGATATGCTAAGACCTATACTTCAGGAAGATCATTTTGAAAACCAAGTAAAGATTGATTGGAGTAGGGAGAGGCTTGTGAAGTCCCATCAGCAGACTAATAACAATAGTCCTGGAGTGAATACTTGTGATGAGGGCCTACAATCAAGATCAGGACAGTGTGAGAGGAGATAAAGGGTCATATTTGACAGAGGTGATAGAGAAGATAAATGGGATCACTTCTGCAGGCAGAGGGGTTTGCCTTGGGAAAGAGAAGGGCCATTTCTTCATGAGAAAGAAGGATAAAGGAGTAGAGGGTGATAGAAGGCACCTGAGTGTGGTAAGATGAATAGGAGGGAAGAAGAGAGGATTCTCAGCAAATAGTCATACCTTTTTTGGGCTAAAGATGAATTTCTCAGCTGAGAGGGCACAGGGGAAAAGGGGTCATGGGAGGTCAGAAGAATGAAAAGATTTAGAAAAGTTGTTATGGTGAATGATTTGATTTGTTTTTGTTCAGTCATTTAGTCGCATCTGACTTTTTTTGACCTGTGGACCATAGCATGCCAATACTGTCCATGGGGTTTTCTTGCCAAAGATACTGTGGTATCCATTGCCTTTTCCAGTAGATTAAGGCAAACAAAGGTTATGTGATTTGCCTAGGGTTCCACAGCTGGTATGTGCCTGAGACTAGGTTTGACTCAGGTTTTCTTGACTTCAGGTCCAGCTCTCCATCCACTGAACCACCTTGATTAGGGAAGCTGCAGCAGTGAGAGCCCAACTGATGTTAATTAACAAAAATGTGTAGCAGAATAGGGATTGATCATTGAGTTCATTGGTAAATGGAACTCCTTAATGAAGAAACTCCACTTCTTTAGAGCAACATTTTCTTGACCACTCACAAGGGTCAACAGTCAGTGTTTATCAAAAGCATTATTTAAGTAGACTACCAAATTTCTATTTTATCCCTAAGTTTTAGAAGCTCCTCATTAGGGGGCAGCTGGGTGGCTCAGTGGATTGAGAGCCAGGACCAGAGATGGGAGGTCCTGGGTTCAAATCTGGTCTCAGACACTTCCCAGCTGTGTGACTCTGGGCAAGTCATTTGACCCCCCTTGCCTAGCCCTTACCACTCTTCTGCCTTAGAACTAATATACTGTATTGATTCTAAGATGGAAATACAATAAAATAAAAGCTCCTCATAAGCATGACAGCTCACATGTGTAATGGTGTTTTGGCTATTATAAAAGAGCTCTTCTCAAAGAAGTCTACCTCTACAGCCTCCTCAGGCTCTGGTGATGACCCTTTGGAGGTGATAAGGGTGATGGTAGTACGGTACAGGGTCTAAACAGGTCCTATTGCAGGGGCAGAGATTTGGAATCTAGTGGCCACTAAATAAAATTCCCTCATTTCAGGGAAGTGTAAGAACTTCTATGGCTTCACACTGCTGAGAAGTTTTGAAGAAAGGTTGTGCCTCTTATATGTATGAGGGTATTTCCATGTTTCTTCTCTCCCCCCCCCCCCCCCCCCCCGCATTAGAATGTATGCTCATTGAGGACAAGGAGTGTTTTTGCCTTTTTTTGGTATTTCTCTGACTTTAGCACAGTGCATGGCACATGGTGAGTGCTTAATAAGTGCTTATTAGTAGACTGATAACACATGAAATTACTGATCCTTGAACTCCTGAAAGGGTAAGCCCATCTCACTTGACCTTTATATAGGTACTCTAAGAGTCTCCCTGGGAGGGAAGTAAACCAAAAGCTTAACATCACCATTTGAGTGAGCTGTCCATGGTAATACAATTCTTGTCAATGCCAGTTTGAACCTGGTTTAGTTGTCTTTCAATCTTATTTTAAGTTGTGTCTGACTCTTCATAACCCCATTTGGGCTTTTCTTGGCAAAGATACTGGAGAAGTTTGCCAATTCCTTCTCCAGACCATTTAACAGATGAGGAAACCAAGGCAAACAGGGTTAAGTGTGTTGCCCAGAATCATTCAATTACTAAGTGTCTGAGGCCAGATTTGAATTCAGGAAGATGAATCTTCCTGACACCAGAACCAGCACTCTATCCATTGAAGTACCTAACTGACCAGTTTATTTGACTTTACTTCTAATATCACAACTACTTGTCATATTATAAAGGGGCCCTCAAAAATTGTAAACACTAGCACTTGATTTATGAGCCTATGCTCATGGGAGTGTTGGTTCTCACCTCTTGGGGAACAGAAACTTTAAAAGTTAGAGGCAGTTAGGTGGAGTGGTGGATAGTGCTTGGATCTAGAGTCAGGAAGATCTGAATTCAGATCTATCCTCAGATACTTACTTGCTGTGTGACCCTGGACAAATCACTTAATCTCTGTTTACCTCAGTTTCCTCATCTGTAAAATGGGGACAAGAAAAGCATGTACTGACCTCTCAGGATTGTTGTGAGAACAAATGAGATAATGATCATAAAACACCTGGTACAGTGCCTGACAACAGTGTGTTAGCTAGTATCTATCTATCTATCTATCTATCTATCTATCTATCTATCTATCTATCTATCTGTCTGTCTGTCTATGAGGTATGTTAACTATGATGATAATTATTATCAATACAAACAAGGGTGGTTTTCCTGGGTGTTTAAGAACCCTCTAAAAGTAGAAATAAGTAGTCACTGTCACTTCTGCTTCGAGGGCTATGGGATTGCTGATTTTTTTCAATCTACATCTATATTTTGAGCCCTTCTTAAGTGATCAGAGTTATTTTAGGAGGTGCTAAGAAGCATCTAGAAGGTCTACATCTGGTTCCTTCTCCCAAGGAATTTACAATCTATTTCATGGATGAGGAGCCCAACACACTGTACATGACCATGAATGTGGATCCTAATGCTGTTGTCACTACAAACATTCCCTTAGTAAACCGCCTAACTGTAGGAGATGATTCATTGTGAGGGGCTCCGTCACCTTTCAAATAAATCACGTCTTTCCAACACACCCACTGGGTTCCTTCCAGAAAATATGCTCATCCTTCTCTAAATTAAGCAGCATTAACACAACGAAAAGCTCTTCTAAAGAAACAAGGAAATACACATTTATTAAATAAATGTGGTGTGCCAGGCATGGAGCTAAGCACTTGACAAACATTAACTCATTTTTGCAACAAGTCTGGGAGGTAGATGTTATGATTACCCCCCCCCCCCCACAATGAGGAAACTGAAGCAGACAGGAGTTAAGTAACTTGTCTTGGGTCATGTGGTGTTATAATTAAAATAGTTATCTGCCATAAACTGTGGCAGTTAAAAGAGTTGGGGTCATAAACTGTAAGAGTTAAAATAGTGGAAGATATAAATTATAGTAGATATAAGAATGGGTGAGTAAATTGTGACCCCAGAAAATATGTTTTCACTACAGTGTCTTGTTTAAAATCAAATATAAAGTGGTCGCCAGGGAAATATTCCCAATTATGAATATACCCAAGTCAACTGGGTTTTATAGAGACTTTAATTAATAATACAACGAGGAATTAAAGAAAAGAGAGAAAGAGAGAAAAAGGAAATAAGTATGAAGGGCCTTAAGCCAACATGGCCTAGACCTGAGTCTTAAGAGAGAGAGATCAGTCAGTTAGTCTTTTATCACTCACCACAAGATCTGTCTAAGCAAGGATTCTAGTGACAGAGTCTTCTCAGAGAGAGTTCGAGCCAGAGTCCTCCTCAAAGAGCCTTCCAGCCAGAGACTGTTTCAAAGGGCCTCTTTCAAGAGCTTCCAGAGGGACAGAGTCCCCTCAGAGGAGCTCCAGCGAGACCTCCTTAGAGATTGTCCTCCAAGAGCTTCCCTTCTCCAGAGCCTCTCTCAAGAGAGATTCCAAAAGGATTTCCTTTCAAGAGATTCTGCTTTTTCTTATATAGGGGGTTTTCTCCTATGTCACCTTCCCTAAGTTCTTCCATCTACCAATCACAGTAGACATTTTCCAAAGGACAGCCCATTCTGAATTCACTGCTGGGTCGACTAATCCCTTTAGTAAGTTTGAACCAGAAAAAACTTCTGAATAAGTTTTCACCTCTTTGCTCCTGGCAAGTTTACAAGTTTCCTGACCTTTAATAGGTACTTAGCACCCCATTGCATTTCTTCTAAAAATAGGCATGGTTTAAAGAACTTTTTGCCTCATTATAAGTATGGGTTTAAGTACTTTCATTGTTTAGCAAGGAGTTTTCTCCCCTAAAGCAGTCTTAAGTATGGGTGGAGTAGAGGTCCTCCCATTTCTGATCCAAGTAGAGTTCTCACTGTCAAAATGGGGAATGTTCCCAGTAGAGAATTTGTTCCAATGGAGAATTCCCCAATGTGGAAATTTTTAACATTCACAAGTCTGAGAAATTTCAAGATTTACAGTGGCTAGGAAGTATCTGGGACAGAATTTGAACTCAGGTCATCCAGTGTTCTACCTAAGGAGCTTGCCTTTGAGAATAAACTACTGTGAAACAAAACCAAATCCTTGAGGCAAAATCAAAATCTTTAGACAATTTCAAATCAGTGACAGGAAGAGCTTAGCAATCCAATAGCTGATATAGTTTGGGAGAAGAGAAAAGGAAAGGATGACTGAAGACAAGCTATTATAATCTTTTATCTACTACAGAGAGAGAATCCAACTTGCCCAGGGGAAAGACAGCTGTAACTAAGCAGTGGCCACCACAGGGAACTTAGGAAGTTGACAAGGCAAACAGCCATCACTGCACCTCAGTTCATTCTCTTTTCACTGAGATACATTTCTACAAAGCTCTTGCCTTTGAGGCTTTAATGATGGATTCTAAATAAACAATTATGCGAATGGAAGAGATTGAGCTATTCAGGTGCTTCTGAATCAAGGCATTTTTCAAAGTGAAAAACAAGTGATAAATGAGTATCTTCTATAATATAGATCGTTGCCTCTTGAGAAAAGCAGTTTCCCAGTGAATTTCACTTATAACAATTAGATAACTCTGGGTAAATGGGCACATTGCAGGTGGCCATAATGCTGGCACATTGCTGAATGCTCCAATTTGGGCTTATTGGTTTTGTCTGAAAACAGGCAGGTATTAGAAAGAATAAATTGAGAATTTCCTTGTACCCTACAGATCGACTCTTCCACTCTACCTTGAGAGCTTTCTGTGCAGGTTCACTTGAGCCAATGGCAATCAGGTTGGGTCCAGCCATGCTGCAGAAACTCTTCAGATGCAGAGTATCGGCCACCGGGACTGTGGAAACAGCGTAATCCTGTGCACAAAGTGATAATTATTTAATTCTTTAGCTTCTGAGTTGCATCATCAGAAATTCAATCAACAAAGCATTTCCCAAGCCATTATCTTCCCATATAAAGGTTGTTTTAGAGGTTTGAAAGGAAAGGTCTAGAGGGAAAGCTAGGACTTGGGGGTGTGTGAGGATATTACTCAAATGGATCTGTGATCTCATAGATTTGGGAGTTCCCTTCAATGATGCAGATCACATCCCATCCAAGCCTGCCCATCCCATATGGCTCTTATCCATGTCCTCCCATAATTTTGGCATAGAGGACCCACCCTTCATGCTTAAGGCTTTCCTCATTTTCATCTGAGGTCACAAAGATACCAGGGGAGTCCTTGGACTGTCTATCTCTTGTTCCACACCCTTGCTACTTGACCAGCCTATCTTCTTTGTTGAGCATATATTTCCCCTGTTGACATCCCTAGTCCATTCATCTTCAGAGTTCCCTGTTTGTGTGATCTTTCAGCCTACTCACTTCCTCCAGGCCACTCTCAGTGGAATATCCATTTTTTAAATCTCAGAGATGGTAATGTTACATGTCTCCCAGTCCTATGACATATATTGGTGTGATGCTCATTCTTAATTCTCTAGACACTGTTGTGTTCCATGACTCACGGATAATTTAATAGCAGCCTGAGTGGAATGTCCATGTGGGTCTTTGTTTCTAGGAGAAATTTGGGGGTAAATTTGTCAAATCAGGCAAGTTTCTAAGAAGAAACCATAGCATTGCCAGATGTTTTACATAGTGAACAGCACTTTAAATTCTGCCTATTCTGTGAGATCTGGAGAAAAGGGTCCTAAAAACCCCAAAACTCAAAACACAATCTTGCAAGTATAAGATCATAAGATGCAAGGTGGGTTCTAGTATTAATTATGACTAATTGTGGCCAAGCCATGTAACCCCTTTGAGTCTCAGTTGCTTAGTCTGTAGCAAAGGGGAAAATAAAACTGGTACTACCTTTGTTACTGAGTTATTTTGAGGATCTGATGGAATTTTTTTTAAGGATTTAAAAGAAAGATTTAATATAAAGTAAAAAAAGCAAATAGAAATAGGTCCACTTTGTTTAATTTTGTACAAAAAGTATGTATGAAATATGCATTACCAAATTTGTTTATACCACTCTCTAGGAGAGTTCTTCAGATTCACTTTACTATGAAAACAATATAAAGTATGAGGCAATTTGGGAGCATGATCTGAGGCAAAAGGGGGGTAAAATAAAAAGAAATTTCCTATCCTGTTTATTCTTCTTCTATGTTTTATAGCTGTGCTCACAGAGAGAGTGTGTCAAGTGTTTTGTAGCATAAAGTTTTAGTTTCAATTATTTTTTTTATGTAGTGACAATGCACATCCTTGGTATTATTGAATATTTCTTATGGGACTTTCTTCTACTCAAATATTTTGCAAAGGGAAGTAGCATCTCATGATTCCTTATAGTCACAAAGGGTAGGATGAGGCATCACCAAACATCCAGATCTTAAATAGTCAAAATTAATCTTTTATGTTATGTCAGTCAGTTTGCTTGAAATTCCTTCAGAGTCTGATCTGAAAATACACACTTCCTTACTATAGCCAGTCCAGGGGATAAATATTTAAAAATTGTCCTTGCTTACATCATGAGTTTGTATCTATTCAAGATGAAGACAACAATTTTATAACTATGGACTGAAGGGAAAAAGGGGCCTCTGAAAACAACCCAGTCTTTACTCCTGAATCCTCCTGCCCTCCTCCAACTCTGATGTGACTGTAACCATCACTTGCTAAATAAGAGGTCAACAGCTCAGGAAATATGAGGTTTTGTGGTTGCCAGCTCATGAATTCATGTGGAGTCAATGATTGTACTCTAGCTATATGACACTGAGTAAGACATTTACCTTCTCTGAGATTTAGTCCTGCTGCAGACACTTCAATGCTGTATGACTAGGCAAGGAAGTTAACCATCTCCACTTTAGTTTCCTCATATATAAAGTAAGGATAATAATATCACTTTACTTCCCAGGGCGATTACGAGCATCAAGGAAAAAGGAATATGCATTTATAGAGCACTTATTATGTACCAGGCACTGAGCTAAGAGCTTTACAACTATTATTTCATTTGATCCTAGGAGGTAGATGCTGTTATTTTTTCCAATTTACAGTAAAGGATACTGAGGCAGACAGAGGTTAAGGGACTTGTCCATGGTCACATAATTGGGAAATGTCTAAGTTCAATTTTGAACTCAGGTTGTCCTGATTCCAGGCACAGGGCTATACTACTTAGAGTTCCTCAAATGGGATGATGTATGTAGTGTTTTGCAAACATTAAACTACTATAGAAATGGGAACTACTATTGTTATTATTATTCAACATTGAGATTAGAGAGTTAATTAAACATACATTCCTTTGTGGAGAGAGGATTGACTCATCCCTGCCTACTTTAAAATTTAATAAACCAAAAGGGAAGATACCCCTACTTAATGTCTAAGTGGGGGAGGTGTGCAACCCATGTGCTAAAGTGGATGACAACTTAGAAACGACTGTCTGCCCTGTGGGCAATCCTAAGCAAAGTTATAGACAATTATTGGCCCCCATAAAGTGGGGGAAGGCACAGGAAGTGATGCAAAGAAGGATCTTTAAAAGTGGCAAAAACTCCCTGTGACCACACTTCTTTGTCCTGAATCTGGATCGTGGAGGAGGTGGGACTCTGGCACTTAACTGCATTTGGTAAGACAGCTCTTGGATTTTCCCCTTTGAACAACCACATGAGTGAGTGAAAAGGCTGACTCCTTTCCTGGCTTCTGGAGAGATTAATTGCCAGAGGAGGCCATGTGGTTATTCACTGCCAGGTCCTCCAGCTAAAAGACCCTCTGGCTGAGGGTCTTCTGGTGGAGGGTTAACAAGCCCTGCCTGGTTCAAACCAGGCCAGAGTAATTATCTAGTGTGATAAGATAGATACCTTCTCTACCTTCTTTCTCATTTCTCTACTCTTTCCTTCTTTTTTGTAAACAAAGCTGCTAAAAAGTCATTTGACTTGAGATATATTAATTTCAGTGACCACATTCTCTTATATTTAGTCCAACCTTAATTTTAACCCCTACATTTCTGGCAGACCACAAATATTGTGACAGTACCCTTAAATTTTCTTCAATTTTTTTTTAAATTTTCCTTCACTTTGTTACTATCTCAAGTCAGCTTTTTCAGGATACCTGCTATTTATTTGCAAGGCACAGTCACTCTTTTACTCACCTTGAAAGTGTCAGCCAGGATTTCTGCTCCACGCTGATTTGTCCTTTTGGAGAGGCCCACAAAAAATTCCCTGCCTATGAAAAAAATGACATAGACTCAATGAAGGGCTCTACCAGTTTAGTAACCATTTCTTACTTTTAATTAAAAAATTTTTTTGAAGTGTTATATTTTTTCCAGATTACATCAATGCAATTTTCATAATCACTTTCTGACATTTTGTGATCCATGTTCTTTCCCTTCCTGCAACCATTTCTTTTTTAATTAAAGTACAAAGCAATAATCTCTAACCACAGCAGACCACCTTAATGCCATTCCCACTCCATTTACCACTATTCACTCCAAACACCAGTTCATTAAACAAATGACTACATTAGCCCATAAGATAAAATAAAATTATTTTCATAAACAATTTTATGCCATTTGAAATGTTTATTTTGACTGGAAAAAAATCAAGAGGTTTGTAAACAGAAACAAAATGGTGGTTTTACATGTCAGTAGCAACATGAAGTGGTAATTTTAAAGTAAAATCAAACATTAGGAATTTCTTTATGAAAACAGCCCTTTCCAGTTAAAATATAATAATGGACATTTAGAAAATATTGGAGAACAGCTAGTCTTGGTGAGCATGACACTGATTGATCATTATTAACCTTGTTCTTAAATCTGATAAAATGTAAACTCCTTGAAGGCAAATATTTTTTATCTATTACAAAACCCTAATGTGGTTTTATAATAGCAAAGGCAACATAATACAGATGAAATAATGCTAGTTGTCAGAAGCTGTGGATATAAATCTTAGAGGAGGCTCAGCAAACATTAATAGCCTCTGTGCTAGACATAGGGAAGTTATGTGGCACATAGATAGAGCACTGGACTTGGAATCAGAAAGACTCATCTTGATGAATTCAAATTTGGCCTTATACACTCACTGGTTGTGTGACTCTGGGCAAGTCACTTACCCCTATATGCCTCAGTTTCCTTATGTATAAAATGAGCTGGGGAAGGAAATGGCAAAATTATCTCTGCTAAGAAAACCTCAAATGGGGGGATCATGAAGAGTCGGACGTGACTAAAATGACTCAACAACAGTGCTGAACACAGGCTACAATGGCAACAGAGGTGTTCTGGCAATATTGAGGACAGAAGGAAACCACAGAAAGAATAGGTCTGTTGCTTGAGGCAGATGCGACCATGATAACTAATGATGAAACAAAATTGGAGCTGACTAGCTCTTTGTTTTTTGATCAAGGATTGAAATCTTGAGCCTGGAAAGGGCAGATCAAAAAGAAAATGAGTCAATATCCAAGATCATTTAGGAGGTAGCAAGAGAGCATGTGGATGCTTTCGATGAATTAAATGGACCAGATAAAGATGAAATCTATCCTGGGGGGTTGAAAAAACTGGCTGATATGATGGTTGAATACTGTCAGTGATATTCAAAAATTATGGAAAAAGTGAGAAATTAGTCAATACTAGAGAATGGCAAATGTTCTGAATTTTAAAAAAAGGGAAGGCTGGAGCCTGAAAACCAGAGGACAGTGACCTGGAGTTTAATGCCTGGCAAAATTGTAGGTAGGATTATTAAAGGGATATCTTTAAATTGCTGATACTTTCTGTTTTTACACAATAGAGACTTCCCATACTTCCCAACAACTTCTCAAAATAATTAGTTTAGCCATTTTTAATAGAAAGACAGAAGTTCTTTCAACTTGGACAACGTGGTGCCAGTAGTGACTATTGTATTTGTTTTGTTGCCTCTCCATGTTGACTTTATTTACATTGTTGCAGTCATTGAGCAGATCATTCTTTTGGCCTTGGTCCTTTGCATCGTTTCATACAAGGCTTCTCTTGTTTCTCTGCATTCTTAATAATCATCATTACTTATAGCCTAGAAGCATTCCTTTGGGCAGTGAGGTGGTACACTGTATAGAGTACCAGGCTTGAAGTCAGGAAGACAAGTCCTTTTAAGTTCAAATCTGATTTTAGACATTTATTAGATGTTTGATCCTAGGGAAATCACTTAATCTTGTTTGCCTCAGTTTCCTCATCTATAAAATATGCTAGAGAAGGAAATGGAAAATCACTCCATTATCCTTGTCAAGAAAATCAGACATGATTTGAACAGCAAAAAAAATTCTTTTATACTCACATGCTTTAATTAGTTCAGCCATATTATTGGTCACATATTTCTTCCAGATTTTTTGTTTGTTTGTTGAATGATGCTATGAACATTTTAATACATTTTTTGGTTGTTTTTGCTGTCAAAAATCTCATTGGGACTATAGTCCCCTATAGAGGAATCTCTAGGTTAAGAGTAGGAACAACTTGGTAACTTGCCTTGCATAATTCTAAACTGTCTTCCAATAACATCTGAACTAATTTACATATCGATTAGAATTAAACTGTATTGTTGCCTTCCTTTAGCCTCTCCAAGAATGAGTTTTAATCTTTTAGCATCTTCCCTAGCTTGATGAATAGATGATACTTAAGGATTGCTTTGCATTTCTCTATTGGTGATTTTGACAGCATTTTCCATGTGTTTATTGGTAGTTTGTAGTTTATCTTTTGAAATCTGTTGTTTTTTTCTTCATAAGCATTGATTACTTATATATTGGGGAATGTCTCTAATTCATGCTTCTGTCAATTCTCTATGGATTTTGAATGCCAAACTTTCATCAGAGATATTGAATATAATCATCTTTCTACATCTGTATCTTTTCTTCTAATTCCAGTAGCACTAATTTTATGTGTGCAAAAATCTCTTAAATTTCATATAATTGAAGCAAGTTGTCTTTTCTATGTAGTATCCGGTTACAAATTTTCTCCCCTGTCATGACTTTGAAAGATTTAGTCCTTCCATTCTCTCCTTTTTTCAGAGGTGTGACATGTAGGCATTCCATACTCAGAAGGGAGAAAATATTAACAGTTGCAAGGATAAGATATGGCTCTATGAAGGAGGTGGCACCCACACTGAATGAACCTTAAAGGAAGATAAGGATTATATGGCTGATAAAAGGAGGGAATCTTGTTACTGAATGGCTGGGTCACCCAAGGCAAGGTCCAAGTCTTTTCAAGACTTGTACTTCTCATTTGGAAAATTCTGACAATAATTCTTCCAGTCCTATTTTCATTGCATTGTTGAAAGGGAAGAAAGCCTTTGTAAAATACTATGTAAATGGAAATTTACAAATTATCTTATAAATGGGAGTTATTTATTTGATGAAGTAGGACAGAGAACCTCCCTTAAGCATGCAAAGTCCAGTTTAAAATAGCTAATTCACATAAGCAAACAATCATAGCTAGATGCTTTGAGGCAATGCAGAAATGACCAAATTCTCAAGCTCCTAAACCCTTCCCAGGTGGAAAAAAATACTTAAGGGGAGACCAGCAGGGTTTGGTGATGAGGATTATCACTGATGATAAAAACACTTGACATTTATTTAGAAAAATTCTGTAAAAGTGTTTCAAAGACTTTACAAATATTATCTCTTTAATCCTGAGCATGTCTTTGATACACAGGTAAATGACACAGGTCAAATCCAGCTTGGGAAAATTCCAAGGGACCATCCAAATTCTTTTGTTGAATTGGAGATATGCTCCCTCCAGTATGGTCTGAATGCATGGGCCTTCTATTGGGTAAGGAAATCTTTTTGTTACATGGAGAATTTTTCAGTAATGGTACATTTGTGCTTTACTTTAGAAGAGAAAGGTACCATATGAGAAGCAGTTGTCAACATGGAATCTAGAAACACCAAACTTGTACCCTAGTAAGATCTGGTAAGCCCCAAGTTTTTTGGATTAGCTTATAAGTTGGAGACCCCAAAGTTTGTCCTTGTTCCCTTCAGGGTAGATTCTCAAAGGAACAGGGAATAAGTCCTACCTTTGACACATAATGACTATAACCCTGACCTAAAAATATCCTCAGTGTTGCTGTTAAATTCTCCAAGATGCTGACCTGTACTGTTAGAAGAAATACCTCATCAGGAACTCCTTAAACTGAAAAAATCATAGGTATGGGAAAAAAGAAAAAGAAGACTCAGCTAGACAAGGAATAAGCAGCAGGCCTGTGTTTGGGTCCACTTATAAAGTGTCTAAGACTGGAGAAGATACTTAAAACTCTTGAAGTCTCATTTTCCCAGTGTGGAAAACAATCTTGGCTTATCAGCCTTTCAAGGTTGTGAGAGTCACAAGATCAGAGATCTAGTGGTAGGAGGAACATCATATGACATCTAGTCTAATTTCCTCATTTTATAGATGGAGAAACTGAGGTCTAGAGAGGTGAAGTAATTTTGACAAATGTTATTAAGATATTTTTTAGGGGGGCAGCTGGATAGCTCAGTAGATTGAGAGTTAGGCCTAGAGATGGGAGGTCCTAGGTTCAAATCTGACCTCAGACACTTCCCAGCTGTGTGACCCTGGGCAAGTCACTTGACCCCCATTGCCTAGCCCTTACCACTCTTCTGCCTTGGAGCCAATACACAGTATTGACTCCAAGATGGAAGAAAATTAAAAAAAGATATTTTTTAGTCATACCTTATTTTATGACCCCACTTGGAATTTTCTTGGCGGAAATACTAGAGGAGTTTGTCGTTTCCTTCTTCAAAACATTTTACAGATGAGGAAATTTAAGGAAATAGGGTTAAATGACTTGCCTGGAGTCACACAGCTAGTATTTGAGGCTGGATTTGAACACAGGAAGATGAGCCTTCCTGACTCCAGGTCTCATACCCTATACACTGCATCACCTAGCTCTCAATTTTGACAAGGACTAAACATTAAAAGTTGGGCTTGAACTCTGATTTTTAAGTCAGCACTCATACTGTTGTGCCACACTGGATCAAATTAGATAATGGATATGAAAAAGATTTAAAAACTATAAAGTCTTATAATAAGACTTATAAAGAGCTTTATACATAAGTTTATTTGTAACATAAAATTTAGTGAAAAAGAACTTCTAAAAAAATCCCCAAATATATAAAATTTATATTTTACTTGACAAAAGATTTTTTCTTTAAAAAAAAGATTCTCCCAAGTTTTCCTTGAAAAGATAAACTTAAAGGAGACTTAATTAATATAATTTGATGTTCACATTTCTTTTCAGGAACATGGTTAGTGTATTTAAAGTAAAGCATGCCAGTATTTATTTTAATTGGATTTGACCTACATTCCTATTTTAAAGGCCAAAGTTGGGCGGGGAAGCGTGGAGAAAATTATACCATTCGTCTGTTTAAATAGTGGTTTAATAATTACGTTATATTTTAGAGAGACAGGGTTGAAAAAAGAGGCTGTCAGCAGCCGTTCACTTGACTGACAGTTATGGTTACCTTGCAGGGTTTATAGACAGTTTCCTAATTGTGCAGTAAATGAGTCAGCCTGTAGGAGGGAAGTGGGGCGTCATGAACAGGAGGAACAAGAGGTATCTCATGCTCTGTTTCCTGCTCAACTGGCCCTAGTAGGTGAATAAAGGCGAGAGTGATGAACAGACATGTTCCTCCCTACTGCTTGGTTTATCCACTCTATCCCAAGTAAATCCCAAGGCATTTAGTAAGTGCCTACTATGTATATTAGTGCTGGGGGCAGAGCAAAGACTAAACAAAAACCAATCCTTCTCTGTTCTTCTGGATGGATACCACAAGCACAAATGATCATTTGGGGAGGAAGAACAGAACATGAACAAATAAAGGGACCTGGAAGAGAATCCTATAGGAGGTGGCAAATGAGCTGAGCCCTGAAGGAAGGTATTCTATGAGATCAAGGGGAGAGAAGGGGGCATTCCAGGCAGATGCAGGAGATGGAACCGAGTTTAGGGAACAGCAAGAATGTCAGCATGGCAGGTATGGAGAGCACATAAAAGGGAATAGTATGTATTAAACTCAAAGCTGAATTGTGAAATGTTTTAAATAATAATTATCATTTATATGGGCAGCATCGATCACCAGGCTTAATGTCAGGAAGACTTGATTTGAAATCTGACCTTAGACTCTTATCAACTCTGTGATGCTGGGCAAGTTAATTACCCCTATTTGCCTCAGTTTCCTCATCTATAAAATGAACTGGAGAAGGAAATGGAAAATTACTCTAGTATCTTTGCAAAGAAAACCCCAAATGGAGTCATGAAGAGTTGACATGACAAATGACTAAACAACAAAACGTTTATATAATAATTGCTAGTTTTATGCATTTTACATATGTTATTCTATTTGGTCCCCATAATTACCTTGTGAAGTAGGTGTTGTTATTATTGCCCTTTTACATATGAGGAAATTGAAGCTCCCAGTTACACAGCTAGTAGAAGACAGAATTCTAACTCTGCTTCTTGGCTCTAAGGCCAGTGCTCTACCCATTTTGCAATCTAACTTCTAAAAGCACTATGAGAAGTTTGTGCTTTCTCCTAGAGGCAAAGGGAACTATTTAGAATGGCATAGCATGGTGAATCCTGAGCTTTGAGATGATTACTGAGATGAGAGGAATTGGTTCTGCTCTGTCAGTATGGTATCATGGCTGACAAAGCTGCTTTAAGAAGAGTAGATAAAATGACAAAAGGCAATTTATGATCACAAACATATGTATGGTCTTAGTGCCTGTAAATAAAGAGGAATTGTTTATTGCTGTGCTAAGAACAATAAACTTACAGCCATCATGGTTTCAGGCAAATATATGTGTAGTCTACGATAAAAAACAAAACAACAACAAAATGCAAAATGACATTAGCTAGATGAGAGATTAACATTATCCTAGCTGGTTTCAAAGGCAACCCTTGAATCTCTTGGGTTTAGTAAAAATGGGCAGAGAAATTCTAGGGAAATGTATGGGACTTTAAGAAGCAACTAGCTTAATTCCTTAAGGAAAGTAAGTTCTAGAAAGATTAAGTCACTTGTCCCTAAGTCACACATAAATTGGTGACAAAATTACCACTAAACTAGGTTCCTTAATTCCTTGACCAGGAGTTCTGAACCCAATACACTAATGTCTCTTTTAAGTGGCTTCTGTGTGAATTTCCAGTGCCATGCTTATTTTGAGTTCTTGTTCCTGATAGCATCTGTACCTTCCAAGTTCAGTTATGTATTGTATAGTAGTTACATTTTGTTAGTAATTACAAAGAAAAGACCTGTAAGAATTAAATTAATATTCCTATCCAGATATATAGTTTATAAAGTTTATTAGAAAGGGTAGACAATCATAGTTTTAAATCTCATTATTCCTCTAAGTAACCTAACCACAAGTTGCCTAGCCTGCCAGTCTCTTCCTCTTTCCCCCTTACCTTCCTGCTCTGTTCCTGCATTCGTTCAAAGCCAAAAGCCCCAAAAGGACCCGCCCCCTCACTTTTATTGACTTAGAGCAAGTTCACAGATGCAAAACCTGGTGTAACTGTGTTGTGTGAAGAATGTTGATGGAAAGGTCAGGCTACTTAGGAGGGAGAGGGAATGAACTTCCTTGACACAGACCCTTATATTTCAGGCTCCTCAGTATCCCATTTACCTGGGAACAAACAGGATGCTGGTCTAAGCTATTCAAAAAACCCACAGGTTTCATGTATGGCACCTCGGATCCATTTCAGCACCATAGGAACAGGAGCTCCAGAAGAATTCCTACCCGGCAGATGCAATGCATTTTTTCAGTGACTTGGTATACCAAGGTTAGCATTAAAAATCAAATGATTTGACTTTGGCATTTAATAACAGATCTAGGACTAAAAGTCAAGATCAATGACTCCAGTTTCTTTATCATTATTGTACTCTTTCCTTCTAGTGATGGGTTAAAATGCTCTAGGGTACTTGAGTGACTGGCATTTTTAAAGATGATACTCTATTACCTTTACCTCTGAACTAAAAATGAGTTTTGATTGCTTTTTTCACCCAGCTCCTAAACTTGATTTGGACCAAGCATTTTTAACTGGTGTGTGTGTGTGTGTGTGTGTGTGTGTGTGTGTGTGTGTGTGTGTGTGTGTGTGTATCACAGACCACATTTTGATGGTCTGGCAAAGCCTACAGACCTCTTCATGTAACAATGGTTTTTTAAAAATTATAAATGAAAGAAATTCTAAATTTTATTTGGAGATTAGTGAAATAAAAGATGCATTTCAAGTTCATGTACCATTTGAAATCTTTCCATGGTTCCCTTCCATGGACTTTGGTTAAGAACCCTCTGATTTAGGCCATTATGGATTCAATGCATGATTTTACAAAAGACACACGTCAGAAGGGTGTGGTAAGGATCATAAGAGATCATGTAATGCTAAGTTCTTTGGAAACTTTAAAACAATAAGTAAAAGCCACGTATTATGAATATTATCTTAAGGAACTAGAATATTTATTGAACAGGTGAAAACAAGTTTCCTCTAATGACTACATGATACCCAAAGAAACACTTCAATTTCACCCATGAAGTAATTGGTATAGTGGTAAAAGTAGCATGGTATAATTAATTGAGAGATGGCTATGGGGTCAGGAAGATCTGAGTTCAAATGCCATCTCTGACTGCCTGACCTGGTTTAATCATTTAACCTCTTGCTATTCTACATAATTTTTAAGGATATAGACTGTAGAAGAGGTACTGATATGTATTATTAGAGGGAGTTTCCTCATCTGAGAATTCCCTAGACCAATGAAATCACAGGTCTAGTCCCTAATCCTTATTCCAGTATTGCTCTCAATACTATGGCATCAAACCAAAACAAACTGCATTCCAAATTATTCAAATTCATCTTTCCATCTGGAAAGAATATTCTCCTTAAATAATTTCAGTCTCAAGTTAATAATCTCTCAAATAGAAAATTGAAGGTGGGTTCTTGAAAAAATAGAAAAGCCTGTATAGATGGCCATACCTGTGAATAAAACATCTCCACCATCCAAGGTTGCATTTTCATCTGTCATCTCTACGATATTGAGCTGAAGATTTTCTAATGCTCCTTTCATCATGTCAACCTGTAGAAATAGAAGTAATTCAGAATCTCAAAAAGCATCTTACTATTTCCCCAAATGAAAACATTTTCTCTTTCCACATGAACACCAATAAAAACAGAGATCTGCCATACAGAAATTGCTCCAATCACTAAACCCACCTCATTTGGTGAGAAGGAGGAAATTTTCCATTAGAGAATGCTCATTTTTCTCCTTTTCTATTTCAAGGTCAAGTTATATTTATGTGTACACACACACACACACACACATCTTTAAAAGACTATCTCTAAAATATCAATAAGGACCTATGAAAATGGATTTATCTTTTCAAACCCTACCTTTAACACCTGGCCGACAAATATAGGGCTTATTTTGAAACTCTTCCTAGAAATCATATTTATACAAGGCAATATACAAAAGGACTATCAGAGTTTCAAAGGTCTTCTGAATGTACAAACCAATATAAAAAAGTTATTGTTTTCTAGTTAAGATTTTTTTTGGAGTGTTGGATTATGGTATCTCCAGAAATTTGAAATAGTCTTTCCAGTTTATAATCAAATAGATAAAAGAGCAAACCCAACAAATTTTGTTCCCTATAGATCAGAGGTGACAGACTCAACTTCATGTGGTCCTCAAAACTCCTAAGTGTGGCCAGACTAGATTAAAATATAATTGGGAAGTGTTCAACAAGATAAATAAAAAGACAATAAAACATTGTTATTGTTCAGTTGTGTACAACTCTTTGTGACCCCATTTGGAGTTTTCTAGAAAAAGATATTGGATTGATTTGTTATTTCCTTCTCCAGCACATTTTATAGTAGGGGAAACTAAGGAAAACAAGAGTTTAAATTACTTGTCCAGGGTCACACAGCTAGTAAGCGTCTGAGGCTAGATTTGAACTCTTGAAGACGAGTCTTCCTAAGCCCAGTACTCTATTCACTGCATTACCTAACTGCCCTCCAATAAAACATAAATAATGTTAATTTTTGGTTTTTAAAGTCCACATGCAGGCTCTTTCTGTTTGAGTCTGACACCACTGCCTTAGATAATTAACAAATATACCTAATATGTTCTAACAAAAGAAAATTTTTGATGCAGGTTGTTTAGAATAAGACCAGAGAAGAGGTAACATGCAGACAGAAGAGTAACTGATGAATATCTATAAATTTAGTCCCCAAGTCCAAGGGAAATCTGTTATCCCAGGTGTTTAGCCTTCGATGATCTACTCAAAGGTGATTTGTAAGAGACTGTCAACTCCTTTTCCTACCAAAGTATAAAACTGCATAGATTTTAAGATTGAAGGGCTATAGATGACCTGGGGTTTGGACAAAGCTGACTTTTTGGAACTGTTACATGGGCAGTTTTAATTTCCTGGGGCAAGACAAAGATGGGGATCCAGTGAATAGGGATGGGATGTCTCCTTGAATGAGAATGTGCACATGGTTTGTATATTATTCAACAAACTCTGAATTTTAGGTGTGTTTGTGTGTGGCTCTTTCTCTTTCCTGAAATCATAAACCTACAATTTTGAAATGAAATTTTGAATCTTTATAGGAATCCAGAACCAACTCTTCAAAGTACAATGACATTCAGATCTGAAGCCAACCTGCCAATTTGACCACTTCCAGTGGAGTTTACCTAATTATAATATCTTGAGACAGAAACCAGGAAGCCTTTTAAGAATACAGCAATGCCTTTTGAAATCCTTAATTTAATACAAGACTTTTCATGGGAAGCAGCCAATTAGTCTAAACATTTTTCTAAGGTCTGCATTGCTTCCAGCATGGCTGAGAGACATAGGATGAGAAGATGTAAACAGGGATGGAGGGAAAAATGCAAAAACACCAGAAAAAGCATCTAACCCTGCCAAATCACAGGCCACTGAGTACACATGGTGAATTGTGAATGAGGCGTTCTGTAGACAGAAATATCTCAGAGTGATTTCTAATGTAAGAAAAATATGGAAATACTTTAACAACAAGGCTTATATTCATGCAGGCAAAAAAAAAACTTTCAAGAGGATACAAAGTAAAATAAATATATCATCTCACCCTCATTCTGGAACCCATGTAAAGACTCCACAAACCCAAGTGACTCAGAACAATAAAAAAAATTATTTCCATGGATGAGATGGTCTTAATGGTGTAATAACTACATCGAATGACCTCTCTCCACAGGAGAATAAGCTGCCCTGTGTAAGAGGAAGTGGAATATTTGCTATAATGTGAATAATAAAAAAAAGAAGCAAAGTAGTATTTACCATGACTTGTTAAGTTCTGCTGAACTCTGGAAATTATGCAGCTGTCTTCCTTTGGCATCTCTGCCATTATGTTAATGGAAAATACACTGAACTGAGAGAGAGCATGAGAATTGTAGTATTGCTATTTAATGTCCCTATTAGGGAAGTGAGCCCTTCTTTCACAACCTCCTTTCTTCAGAGACTCAGTAAGAACTTGATCATAAAAATGCAATTTGGCCTGAAAATTCTGCACGTACTGTCTCCAATCCAGGAACAATAGATTTTTTTTTCCCGGTAGAAATGTAATTTAGTTATAATATTTGAGCTGAAAGGGACTTTATAGATATTCAAGGACACCACTGTTGCTGTTTCAGTCATTTCAGTACTCTCTGACTCTTCATGACCCCATTTGGGGTTTTCTTACCACTGGAGTGGTTTCCCATTTCCTTCTCTAGCTCATTTTACAGATGAGAAAAATGAGGCAAACAGGTTTGTGTGACTTGTCTAAGATCACACAGCTAAGTGTCTGAGACTGGATTTGAACTCAAGAAGATGAGTCTTTCTGATTCTAAGTCACCTAGCTGTACCCTCAAGAATATTATCAACTCCTTATTTAAAGATGGGAAAATTGAGACCCTGACAGTGAAATGACTTGGTTATCTATAGGGAGTAGAACTAGAATCTTAGTACAATTCCCATTTCTCTACTCTCTAACAGTCAAATGGAAAAACAAACAAACAAACCCTTATCTTCTTTCTTAGAATTGCTGCTAAATATTGGTTCTAAGGCAGAAGACTGGATAGGGTTCAGCAATTGGGGTTAAGAGACTTGCCCAGGGTCACACAAGTAGGAAATCTGAGGCCAGATTTAAAATTTGGTCCTCCTGTCTCCAGGCTTTTAGCTCTCTATCCATTGAGCCACCTATCTGTCCCCAGTCAACTATTTTTGACAACATATTATTTTATTTTTCAGTGAAAGGTACCAAGACCTATATGAACTAACATAGAACAAAATGAGCAGATCCATGAAAACAATGCACATAATGGTGACAACAATGTAAATGAAAGGATAATTTACAAAGTAGAGCTATAGTTAATTGAAAAGCCAAATAATTGTGAGGGCTGAATGTTGTTTCCATTTTCAGACACGATCACTGTATTGGTTATTTTTTACTTAACCTTTTTCCTTTGCTCCCAGAGAGATCACAATTATAGTGGTGGAGATAGAGGGGACTACAGGACTTGTGGGGTGGGATGCCTTGTCAAATCTTGGACATGAAACAGGATTGGACCTAATTAGTACTTGGAGGGGATCTCTGCATTAACTTTTTTAAAAGGAAAAGAGAGAGAAGGAACCCTGTACTAGTCCAGGGAGAATGTATTCTTGTAACTTTAAAACTATGTCCTTTGAAATTATTATTAATTTTTTTTAAGGCAAAACCTCTGTGGTTTCAGAAAAGTTAAAACAGCTGCCCTGGCACCCAAAACCTGGCTCTAGTGCAAAGATAGTAATTTTTTGTAACACTCAGTCACATCCATATAAACAATGACATTCTGATCCTTCCACACCACAAACTAGTCAAGGGGGAGGGATGGATGGGGGGGAGAGTAGGGGATGCTACTTTCATGGTTAACCTTCATAGGAGGGCCTTGCTATTAAAAACAATAATAAAACATTCCATGTTGCTAGTTGTGAGAACTGAAGGACCATATGGCACCAAGGTGAAAAAACTGACCCCAAGGCAGTCTTTCTGGAGAAGTGGGAGAGGCAGTAGTAGGCTGCCCATTGAAAACCACATGCACTTGGCTCCAGGGCTCTGGTGAATCAGACAAACTCCAGCTACAAACAGGCTCCATGCTCTCCTGACAGGGCTACACGGCAAGCCAGTCATGTAGGCAGCCAGAATACTAAATATAGCTATAAAAGTGGAGATTGTTGAAAGAAAGAATCCAAAGCCCCAACCTTCAAGGAACTGCCTGTCCTGAGGTCACATGTCTATGGTTAATGCTGTTTCAGTTGACTTTCAGAAAACAAACCCAATCCTTCCCCCCCCCCCAACCCCACCCAGCTTTTCATCGAGACAGTGACCCCATCAAATGGAACTTAGTATTACTCAGGGTGGAGAGAAGTGTTTAGAAAAAAACAGAAATTTCTTCCAGAAGCTGGAATTCAACAATGGGTCATATAACTCATGAAAATGGAAAGAAATTGAAACTATGGCTAAATTAATTTTGTTCTAAATTATCTCATTTTCCTTATGCCAGACCAAGGCACTGCACACCCTCCTTATTGAGGTATAACGCAAGTACATGAATAAATACAAGATAGAAGGTGACCAGTTATATGGAGGGATGTAGTTCTAAAGTGGATGACTGAAAGAAGGCTTTAGGAAAGATGTAGGAATTATGCTTATCCTTGGATTCAAATAGGTAAAAGAAAGGATGACGATCCTTCCAGGCAAGTGGATGGAATATACAAATGCAAGGAGATGGGAAAAAGGAGGTCAATGTCAAGAAATGACAAACTGTCCAGTTTGCCTGGAACACAGAATGCATTAGACAAAGCAAGGTGAACTTCAAATGGGGGAAAAAAATAGAGTGGAACCAACTTAAGCAAGGCTTGAATACTAGGAATAGGAATTTCTATTTTATCCTGTAGGCAACTGGAAAGCACTAAAGATTTTGGCCAAGGGAATGAAGGTTACTTTGGAATCTCTATCAAAGATGTGCTTATATAAAAAAAAGTTATACTCTAAGACTATTATAATGGTACTGGTGAAAGGGAATTACTTTGAAATTGGGATGGCAGTGGCAAAAATAGAGAGAAAGGCTCAGATGTGAGAGATTTCAGAGGTAAGGTTGATGGGATTTGGCAATGATTGGCTCATTAGAGTGTGAAGGACAGTCAAAAGTTAAAAATCAAGAACCCCTCTTAAGTTTTAGTCTTGGTGACTAGTAGAAGAATGATAACATTGCCAGAAATGGGAAATTTGGTAGGAGTAAATGGATGAATTTTAGGCATATTGAATTTGTAGTACTGGAAATATCCAGCAAGAACTAAGAACTACAGGACTGGAACTCGAGAGAGAGAGAGAGAGAGAGAGAGAGAGAGAGAGAGAGAGAGAGAGAGAGAGAGAGAGAGAGAGAGAGAGAGAGAGAGAGAGAGAGAGAGAGAGAGTGAGCACAGGATGGAGGGAGAGATTATTTTAAGGGGATAACTGAAGGCATGAGTGTATGGTTAAGATTATTAGTCAAAAGAGGAAAAAAGAAAAGAAGAAAGAAAAAGGTGCCTTAGGTGATATCTAGACTTGGAGACAACAGAAGGAAGGACAAAAGTTTATTAACAAAGGTCACAGAGGCAAGAAGTAAACCAGAAAAGATCAGGACAAAAGAGGCCAAGAATGGAGAAAATATCAAGAAAGAGATGGTTGAAAATATCTTTTAGAAATCAATATAATCTCTGCTTTTGAAATAACACAGAATAGGTACAATTTGAGGTAAACCAGGCCCTCTTAAAAGATTTCCTACATATCACCCAAGAATCATCTAATAAACTTTGACATTTAATGTCACTATTAATCTGTCTTAATTATTATCATATTTTCCTTGAGAAATTTCATTATCACCATTATCTATTTTAGTAGATGAATCTCATCCCCAGGCTTGCCATAGGATGTTGAACTTTGTAGTCACCTCAACTCATGACAGGATACTGAGTACTGGGGGTGTTGTTTGTGATATACAGTGAAGGAGAGAATATCTATAATGGTGAAATTAAGATCCTTAAGTATTACAGTACAGATGAGTTACATCTAGGATAATGGGGAATTAAAAATATAATGGGGATTTTGCACAGGCTTTGATCACCTAAGATGGCACCACTATATGGAAGATTCTGGGGACTTGTTTCTGAAAGGCTACAGAATTGGAGCATATATGGACAGCCTTGGTCTACTAAGGGGTTGAGAGCTGACTTTTTTCCTTTTTCTTCCTTTTCTAAAACTTTCCTTCTGTCTTAAAAGTAATATTAAATATTGGTTCCAAGGCAGAGGGAAAGTGAGATTAGCTGCTTAGTATCAGCATTAGGGAGATAAATGAATCATAAAGCTATTCAGTCTAAGCCCCTATCTTTCTTCTATCCTATTTTCTTATTTCACTTCTTTTGATATTCCCTCTGACCAAAGCTCCATCTTCCTTTTTTACTCTACCTGTCTCTTGTTCTTCTTGTCCCTCTACCTACCCTTTTCTGCCACAAAATTGTTTAGCTGTTTCATATGCTGACTTGATGCTGGTCATCTCCCAAAGAAATGAGGCATCTGCAGACCCATAGATGAATAAAACAAGTGAATATATAGGAAACACATAATAGCAATTGGAAATTATTTTTCATTATGGATGAACAACAATAATACCCTATGGGCTCTTTCATCTCTCTTCCTACAAAGAAATTCAAAGGTTTTTTTTTCAAAATTTAATAACTGAAAAGCGTAAAGATTAAATTTAACTTTCCCCTGATTGTTAAAATGAAATTAATTAACTCTCCCCTGATTATGAAGATTAAATTAACTCCCCTGCCCATTTTTAGATTTAATCACCAAAAGTGTAAACATCCCACTTAATCATTGAGTTTGAGAGGTCTATGACCCACGTGTGCGATAGTGGGTGACAAATCAGAATCAAACTGACTGCCCCCTGAGCACTCCTAAGCAAAGCTTCAACTATAATTGGTAGTCATGAAAGTGGAGGAAGGCACAGGAAGTGACACAAAAGAAAGTGTCTTTAAAAGGGAGTTACAACTTCCTGTAGAACTTTGGCTTCTTCTGGAGTTCTGAGTTTGAGTTGGAGGTTGGTGAAGAATCTGCTGACTGGATCTGAGACCTTTCCTGGTGAGATGGTCCTTGAATCTCTCCCTTTGGACTGACTTGTGGTGAGTGAAAAGAGCTGGATTTTCCTTTCCTGGATTTTCTGAAGAGATTGTCCTCAGGAGAGACCTATCCTTTTGAGAGATGCTCCCTGCATTTTCAGGTCCTTAGCTCAAAGCTGAGGTCTCTCTAGCTAAGGACAAAACTCCTCTGCCTGGGTTGAGTCAGGGGCTGAAGCAAAATACTTAGTGCATAGGCTAGCTATCTAACCCTATCCTCTCTCTGATTTCTTACTTCACTCTTTCTATATTTTATAAATAAATTGTTAAATAAAATTTTTGGAATTAATTAAAATTCCTGGTGAACCTATTCTTAAATAATCCAGTCCAACCTTTTATATAAAACCCTCCTTTCTCCTCCTTACAAAAGATAATACCCATTTTGACGTGTAACAGCATTAGACCTAGCCCATAGTTCTACACTTGATTTTATTCAGTGTTGACATTAGCAAGCTGTTTACCATATTATCTTTATTTGATATCAGTGTTATAGAGACATTGTGGACAATGATGACATCTATTTATTTGAGTGTGTTTATGAAGCTCAATTCATGACTAGGACTCTTCTATACTCTGTCACTATTTGGTGGCAGTAACTACTATTTAACTAAGTTTTGTTTTTCCCTGATAGAATGACAAGTGCTTTGGCATGTACACAAACAGCAGTGTACACATGTGTTTGCCTGAGACTGCATCTCAAGTTTCTAGTTGCTCCTTCTGGTTTCTTTCCCTGAACACAGGTGACCAAGGAGAGATCTTGAATTGGATGTGTTTCGAGAGCTCTTGAGTCCTGGTGCTAGTTGCCTAGTAGGAGGTTATCTACACAACAACTTCTCAGAGGAGAAGATGAGCACCACCATGGGGATACTACAATCAAATGGATTAAGAAAGTCCATGCCAGAGTATGGCTTGCCTGGAGATCTAGGATTAAATTCCTAGAATGTTGTGGTTCCAACTGGTTAGCAGTCTTATAAAGTGTTTCATGTCTTCAGAATCAAACTTCTTGGAGAATATATTAGGAGTAAGGGATCATCATTTTATATTTTAAGTATTTGTTAATGTGCCCTTTAAAGTCTTTTGTATTTTAAGAATTTATTTTGTGGTGGAGGAAATAAACAGCTGTCCTATACCTGATATCAACTACTTGATACATTAAACTGTTTTCTGGAAGGTCAACTGTGAATCCATTTTAGCGATGACCCTTGACAGGATCCCTACCTAAACTTTATTTAAGAGATTTTCCCTTAGAGTTCTGCTCTAAGATAGGGTCATAAATGAGCCCAGGGAGTAGGAGAAAAGTCTGATTCCTCCTCTTTGGGGTCAGGTTCCCTCCTGAACAAGTCCGGAGATAAGGGTGCTTGGTGAAAAGAGTAGTGTCTTTCTTCTCTTCTCCCACTCCCAATATTGCAGGTTGTATTTCATTTGATCCTTGAAATAACTCTATGAAATGAATGATATTATCACCCTCATTTTACAGATGAGGTAACTGAGGATCAAGGGATAAAGTGATATGTCTAGGCTAATACAGCTAGTAAGTGTTAGAGGAGGGATTTCAACCTAGGTCTTCCTACTGCCCAAGTCCTGCAGTCTGTGGTCATACATGCCCTCTCCTATCTCTGTACGTGTCTAGCCCAGCAGAGTTGGTGTGCAGAAATGGAGCCTTACTAATGGTAGACTGGCTATACTGAAGTAGTTTCCCAGCTGTGGGACCCTGGGTAAGTTATTCTCTGAGTCCTAGCTTCTTATCTATGAATTAAGGGATTGACCTCAGTGACCTATAAGGTCTCTTTTAGCTCTAAATCTATGAGCCCAGGAACTTTCTTTTGGTCTTATCTTGTCTTTTATGTTAACTGGGACATGCTAATGATGCTAAACAAACGATTCAGAGGTGGATGCAGAAATGCTTGCCTGAAACTTGATGCCATTTTGAAGTTGTACAGGATCTCCTGGACTTCTTAGTTAAAAATATGATGGTTGACCTTAGTCAATTTCTGTTTCCTTTGTTATTAGCACACATTTAGGAAGGGTGTTGCTTAGATTGTGCCTATCCCCACTTGATCATGTTATAATATATTCCATTTGTTTTGTGTGTTATTCAATGTGATACATTTTTACTAAGCATTATGTGCAGGTACTGGGGATGTCAGTCCTCTATTCTCATGGAGTTTACAGTTTAGGTAATATAAACTCACATTTATTTAATGCTTCAAGGGTTACAGAACACTTTACCTACAAAGGCCCCGCAAGGCTTGGGGAGCAAATACCCTGCCCATTTTGTTACAGAGAAAAAATAGATTCATAGAAGTCCAGTGTTGTGTACCGGCTTGATGAAAGAATTGTAGAATTGGAAAGGATGTTAAATATTTAAGTTCAGTTTCTCATTTTACAAACTCTATTTTTAAACTCTTACTTTCTGTGTTAATAACAACTCTAAGACAGAATTAAGTGACTTGCCCAGGGTCACACAACTAGGAAGTTTCTGAGGCCAGATTTGAATTCGGCTTCTCCCAACTCCAGGCCTTGCACTCTTTCCACTATGCTACCTACCTGCTCTTCCTTTGGTCTATTCTTAACTGATCCAATTTCTGTTTGCTCTTTTGCTCAGAAAAATGGAGTATACTCACTATTGACCTATGCCCCTTACAGACTCAATTTAATGAATACCATTAAGTATCTATTATGCATGCATTAGGTGGCAGAGGCAGCATGGTCCAGTGGGTAAGGGCTATACTTTAAAGCCGCAAGACTTGGGTTTATTAACTGCTTAACCATGGGCAAGTCACTTAAGCCCTCTGATTTCCTCATCTAAAATGGAGTTGATAATAAGGCTACCTACCTGACAGATTTGATGCAAGGATCAATTGTCTTTTTGGTACTTTGCAAGCTGTCAAATACTATAGAAATGTGAACTAAAGAGGTAATAATAACTAAAAATAATAAAAATATAATTTATTATACATACTATGTCATATAATAGAAATAGAATAATAGAATAATAATAATAATGAATAAAGGTAAACAAAACATTTACAAATACTAATTATGTGCCAAGGATTTTTCTAAGCACTGAAAATACAAATGCAAGCAAAAAGGGGGCACTCTCTGCCCTCAAGGAAAGTTCCTTTCTACACATTCTGCAGAGAGAACATTTCTTTCTACACATTCTGCAGGGAGAAGATAATACATTAAAGGGGCTAGGAAGGTGTCAGGGAGAAGGTGGAAGAGTCTGGAAAGTCAGGAGTGGAGTTGAGTGAAAAGTGAACATGAATGGCCTGGGCAGTGGTCCTAGGAAGGAATATAACAATCAGAGAAAGATCTGCAGGGGTGGAGGCATTCCAGATTGAGAAGGTTGCTGGAACAGAAGTAGAAATGTCCTGAGAGTTAAGAGTGGAGGCAGGTAAGAAATTACAGTGATGATGATGATGGTGATGGGAAACAAAAATTAAACAAGGCACAGTTCTGACCTTTGAGTAGCTTTTAAAGTAACAGGAGAGAGAATATCCTTCTGTCTGTCTGTCTGTCTGTCTGTCTGTCTGTCTGTCTGTCTGTCTGTCTATCTATCTATCTGTCTGTGTCTGTCTGTCTGTCTGCCTGCCTGCCTGTCTGTCTGTCTATCTATCTATCTAATCTATCTACCTGTCTGTCTGTCCTATCTATGTCTATCTGCTGCCTGACTGCCTGTCTACCTATTTGCCTGTCTTTCTGTCTGTCTCTAATCTATCTATCTATCTATCTATCTATCTATCTATCTATCTAAACTATCTTCTATCTGTCTATCTATCTATTTATCTATCTATCTATCTCTGTCTATCTGTCTGCGTCTATCTGTGTCTGTCTGTCTGTCTATCTGCTTATATCTGTATATACTTGGTACATGATAAAGTCAGGAGAAGTTCGAAGAGAAACTTGTCAGAATGCTGAAACTTCGAATGACCAAGGTCATCTGAGTCTGGCAAAGGCACACCTTTAGGGCAGCAGAGTTGCTCAGAGGGTGATATAAGGGATGCAGCACAGTTGACCCTACTAATCTCTAGGCAGCTCCTTGGAATCAGACACTATACAGGGTACCAATTGCACACCGCCCCATATTCCTGGATTTTGTGTTTAAGGCAACAAACAAGACTACACCCTAGAATTCCACTGCATTTCATTCTGACAAACACCATGAGAAATTTGAGCAGGGAGAAAACCCTTCTAGCCAAGGTGACCAGGCATTGGGAAACAGGAGCTCAGGTAAGTTAAATGACTTGCTCAGTGTCACATCAGCCTCCAATCAAGACTAGAAGAGAAGCAAGCATTCAAGCTTCTGCTCTGTCCAATACACCAAGGTCTCTACATATTAATCACTAACATGAGGTTTAGCAAGTGGACCTTCCATTTTGGGCACTGTGCACTTAAAGTCTATTGAGTTATACAAGGTCATGTACCAAAGGGAACTTTGCATCCACATTCTCTTCATGTCTGAGATGAATGATACTTCTGTGGATTAGAGACCTTGGACACTAAATTGTACCCTGATTAAAGATCCTGGGTAAACAGGATACAGAATGTAAAAAGCTTGCCAGGAATGTTCATGAAGGCCAGCATGCATTTGAATGATGAACCTTCAGGCTTTAGGACCTGAAGAGGTTGGCACAGTGGGACAACTTGTTCCCTTATGTTGATTAAATTGGGGGGGGGGGTCCATTATGAATTACCGTATCTTTTAATTAACTGGAATTCTTTTCTATATTTTATCTTTAGGACACAGGAGTAAATAGCAATAAAACAGGCTCTTAGGAGAAACTCAGTTAAAAAACAAACAGGGAACCTTTTAGAGCATACCCCATTACATTCATTCTGGTTGTCTTCAATTTTTATAGCTCTCTCTATCATACTGTAAAATGAAAATTGATGTTTCAAATGACCCTGGGTCAATGAAATATATCTTCTATCACTGATGAAAGAAATGCTATTTTTAAGGTTAGTAGCTTAGATAGAAAAGCAGTAATCTGTGGTGGTACCTGGTGATAAGAGAATGAAATCAAGATCTTGGATTTGAAGTCTAAAGGTCTCAGTCTGTACTTTAATTATGGCCATATGACATCCTATTTATTCAGTCCTATACAAGTTACTTGAGACAAATAATAATTTTGATAGTTTTATTTTGTCACTTCAATGATCACACATAGGTACTTTTTTTTTGGTAAATTTTTATTTGATTTTTAAAAACCTTTGCTTTCCATCTTGGATTGATTCCAAGACAGAAGAGTGTTAAAGGCTAAGTATTCAAGGTTAAATGATTTGCCCAGAGTCCCACAACTTGTAAGTATCTGAGGGCGGATTTGAACCCTGGACTTCCTATCTCTAGGCCTGGCTCTCTATCCACTGAGTCACCCAGTAGCCCCTTACCTAGGTACTTTTGCTGACACCAGGTTAACACAGAATATCTGACCTTGCTTGATCAAATGAAACTAGATTTGGCTGATCTCCCTACCTTTAGTTAATTCTCTTTCAGACAAGTTCTGGATGCTATGCCATGTTTCTCTTTGTCTTACTTTTAGTTCCGTTTAAAGAATGAATGTTATTCTAAGAAAATGACCAAAATATTGTAGTTTTTGAAGAGCACACTTCAATAACTGTTAGTGCTACTGAAGTGGCTAACTCTCCCTCGGTAGCGGGAGAGTTAAGTAGTTCAAGGCTCATTCAAACCTACAATGAAACAGAATGGTTTATACCAAAGCACAATGGAAAGTGTAACTGTAAACAAAAACAAACAAACAAACAAAAACATTGCTAAGCAAAGGCTGGGGTTCCTATTAATTTCTCTACAATGTGGCATAGACTTCTTCTCTGGAAGAACAGTGAAAAGACCAGTAAAAAAGGTTGATGGTCATTGCTACAGAAAAATAGAAGACTATCATGGGAAAGTTAATACAAAGGTTGAAGTAATACAGATTAGAAAAAGGTAATTTTTACTGATGAAATTCACTTTTTCATTCAAGGTTATTTCAAAACCATTTTCAGATGAAATCCAGGTGAGCCTACAAGAACCGGGCATCTTCGTTTAGATTGCAAACTATCCATCCAAAAAAATGTTTGTTTGTTTTTTCACTTCCAGAGTTTCTGGAAGTCATTTCCATTGCAGGAGTGATAAATTCTAATAAATCTATTGATAAACTTAAAAGTAGAATTGTTTTGAACTTGCAGAAATTTCTACATGGTAATGGAATACTGCAACCAGCTTTGTGGCATGTGATATGCCTTGAAAGATTAAGAAATATATTTGAGAAATGGAGATAAACATGTTTCAATGGCTTGGAGATTCACCTGATTTAAAACCTTTTGAAAATCTATAGGGGTCAGCTAGGCGGCTCAGTGGATAGAGAGCAAGACCTGGAGTTAGGAAGACCTGGGTTCAAATGTGACCTCAAACACTCATTAGTTGGGTATCCCTGAGCAAGTCACTCACTTTCATTTGCTTAGTCCTTGCCCTTCTATTTTAAAATTATTACAGGGACAGAAAATAAGGGTTATTTAAAAAGGAAGGAAGGAAGGAAGGAAGGAAGAAAGAAAGAAAGAAAGAAAGAAAGAAAGAAAGAGAGAAAGAAAGAGAGAGAGAAAGAAAGAAAGAAAGAAAGAAAGAAAGAAAAGCTATGGTCTATAATTCAAGCTGGACTTGGAAAAAATGAGCAGCTCATCAAAGACACAGCTATGTGGCTTCATGATGAGGAATTAAAGAATATGTATTAAAATCTTGTGAACTGTCAAAAAAAGTGATTACAGCAAAAGAAGGGCAGACTGTGTATAAAAATTGTCAAAAATGTAAGAAAGAAAGGAACAATCATTTGTTAAGTTTTTATTATGTGCCAAGTACTATGCTAAGCACTTAACAATAGAATCAGGCTCTCTCTGAGCTATAGCTTCCTCCTCTTCCAGCTCTAAATTGATTATCATATGCTCCCATTTCTGATATGTACTAGTTGGTTACTGGAGACAGATCACTTAAGCTTTCTCAGCTACCTCTGCCTCCTCTATCAAATGAAAATATCTTTTGAGCATATCAATATATAAGAACCTATGATTTATATTTTGGAACTCCTTTTACCAATTTAGAGGCAAACCATTCAAGGTGGCCTAGATAAGTTCTGGGGGAATTGGGGGGTTGCCTGAGGCTCAGTGATGTTTTCCCTTGGATCAAGTGCCAGGAGTCGGATCTGAACCAAAGTCCTTTTGCCTCTGAGACCAGAGCTCTATTCACTATGACAGGTTGCTCTACATAAGCAATATTCAAAGATAAATAAGAAACAGGTTGGCATAATAATTCAGAAAAATTTACACTGTACTCACCAAATGGGATTCATCAACAGACATGCCTTTGGATAGACATTGATCTCATTAAATGCTTGATACTTACTCATGTTGGCAAGAAAAGACCATCATGCATTTTCTGGTATGGCATTTGCCACAGATAGTGGCAGAGACAAAGAAAATGCAAAAAATCAAGTTTCTGGGCTTTTATGCATAATAGCATTAAGATCCTAAAATCTAAAAATTTCTAAAAACCAGACTTAATAGGATCATAGAAGCTCATCTTTTGAAGGGAATGGATCTCATTAACAAGAAGAGAACATGTTACCCAAATCACATTAGACTTGACTGTAAACACAAACTGCTAATGAAGGCATTTGCTTCCTGTGAAGTCAAGAAAGTGTTGAGCATAGAAGGATTTCAACCGACAATTTCTGTTCTTCTGTTTGATCTACCCAATAGCCAAATGCCATGTCTAATACTAATCAGTCCTGCCTTAAAAAAAAAAAACCTGGCTCACCCATGCAGATGTAAAAACTCACTTAAAATTTATAGTTTTGGAAAGATTGATAAGTGATCTGCTCATAGTCAGTGAAATACTAATAACATATAGCATTCATTGAGTACCTAATGAGCATTAACTTGGGAAATCAATCATGTGCATCCTGGAAAATATTATTATCCTTATTCTGCAGAAAGAAGAAAGAAAAGAAGCATTTATTAAAAAAGAACCAAACGAATATGTGCCAGGCACTATGCTAAGCACTTTAGAAATATCACTTGATTCTTACAACTCCTCTGGGAGATAGGTTCTTTTATTTATCCCTATTTTACAAATGAGGAAACTGTGGCAGATTAAGTAACTTGTCCAGGGTCATACAGCTAGTATTCAAGGCTAGATTTGAATTCAGGTCTTTCTGACCCCAGACTTAGTGCTCTAGCTAATGCTCTACCTAGCTTCCTCCAAGAACAACTAAGCCTATGATTTCATCAGGCTAGGGAACTTGTAGAGGAGAAAATTCCCTCTCCCAAGGCAGCTCAGTATTTCTCTACAAATTAAATCTGCCTAGAATACCAAGAAACTTAAGTGAAATCCACAAGATTGGTCTCTGGTCAATGGGAGATGGGGAAGAGAGTGACTAAATCTTCCTTGCTTCCCTCTATGTTCCCATAACAGGTCTCTGTCTCTTCAAAGCTCTCTAAGGCTTGATCACTGCTGTTCAGATCTTCTCTCTGATAGGCGCAGTTCTGGAAGTGTTTCTTCTTTTAAAAAAATTCCTTACCTTCTCTCTTAGTAACAACTCTAAGACAGAAGGGCAAGAGTCAGGCAGACAGAGTTGAGTGACTTGCTCAGTCACACAGCTAGGCAGTATCTGAGCTTAGATTAGAACCCAGATCCTACTGAATCCAGACCTGGCTCTTAATCTACTGTGCCACATCATGGTCCTTCTCATTAATGTATCTAATTATTTCATCAAAATCTCAATATGCTCCTTCTGTGTCACCAGCTGATTTTATCCAATACCTCAAAAGCACTTTCCTTCTCCAAAATAGATTAAGGACTTGTTTTTATCTTTGTTTATATCTTTGATTTACTGATTCAAAGAAGTTATAGAAGACTTGTTCATGCTTCATTTACATGTTTGATCGATTCTTGGAGAACTTCTTAAATAATTGGGTGAGGGTGTGGGAACCTTTCTTCACTCCTTACAGTGACATTCTCATAGCATGTTAAGGTTAACAAAGCATTTTATACACATCACATCTGATCTTCACAACAACCTTCTGAAGTAGGTAATGCAAATATTATTATTCACATTTTATGGATGAAGAAACATGCTCAGAGAAGTGACGAGGCTTATTATCTAAAGTCACACAGTCTTGGGAGGCATAGTAGAACTCAAAGCTAGATTTCTGACACTAAGACCAGTGTTCTATCTACCACAGTTTCCCCCAAATAATTAACAATGAAGGTTTCAAAGTTCTAATGCATTGGGGGTTGAAATGAATAAATTTTCACTTATGAAATTTATGTTGAGACTATGAAAATCATACTGCAATCTAGAAAATTAGAAATAGAGGAAAACATATAGGCACATACTCAAGAGTCAGATTATTAAGGAGAAAACAAAAAGGACCAGACCAAAAAAGGGAATAGATTGGTTCCCTTTCTTTATAGAGATTAAAGAGGACCTCTTGCTGATAGTACAAAGCCCTTCCATAAGAGGACCAGATAAAAAGTCTCCCTTCTTTTCTATCATGTTACTGAAAGGTAATGGGATCACAGATTTAGAGTTCAAAGGGACCTCAGGGGTCATCTAGTCCAGTCCCTTCATTTGACAGACGAGGAAACAAAGACACAGAGAGGTTAACTAACTGGGCCAAAGTTATGTAAGTGGCAAATAGCAGAGTAGAGATTTGAACCCAAGTGCTCCTTTCCCAAATCTAATGTTCTTTCTAAAGCATTGTGCTGTTTCTTGTATTTTTTTTTGTGAGAGGTGATAGAAGCGATTAGCTTTCAATAAAAAACCCAAGCATGAACTCTCCTTTCAATGTCAGCCTGGCTGATGTATGTATAGAATGTACTGATTGAAAGGGTTCTTTTTCTTGTTGACTACAATGGAACAATACTAGCGTTGTATGTGGGAACAAGAGCAATGAGATATTGTCTGAGCAGAACAATTAAATAAAAAATATGACTTATCACCAAATGAAATTGTGAAATCCCTGCGTTTTTATTGTATTGGAAATCAGGAAAGTTGACAATGATGGTTATGAAAAATGCAAATAAATGTTCAGAAAGTTGGTAACATGGAAATTTGTAACAGACATCACCTAAGACAAGGGCCATCCAGATGTCACAATGGGGAAAATGGGGTGACTTTCTGTGTACTAGCAAATGATTTTGTCATAGACACTTACTCTAGCTTTTACATTTTATTTATTTTTTTAAAATATGGAATGCTTTACAAATTTGCATGCCATCCTTGCTCAGGGCTCATGCCAATCTTTGCTGTCTCATTCTGATTTTAGTATTTATGCTACTGAAGACATCTATAAAAGACACTGGATATTTATTTACTTTTTTAAAACCTTACCTTCTGTCTGAGAATTGTGATAAAGGAATTTGCAAACCTTTCCATCCTTTATCACAGAATCAATATTAAGTATCCATTCCAAGGCAGTGGAAAGGTAAGGACTAGGCAATTGGGGTTAAGTGACTTGCCAAAAAAGTATCCGAGGCTAGATTTGAATTCGGGATCTTCTAACTCCAGGCCTGGAGCTCTATCCATTGAACAACCTGGTTGCCTCAACTATAGACATTTATAAAAGCAAGATGTGGAGCCTGGAGGACCTAGGTTCCAAACTGAACTCAGACAAGTCTTTGGAAGATCCCCAAATACACTGTACGTTATGCACATTTAATCATGTAATATATACATAGTAATAATAATTAATATTTAATATTTTAATGATAATAACTCCATTTTCCATCAGTAGTTCTGCTTGGTTTTGACTTCATGGAATATTACATGCTCTGGTGCCTCTCTTCTACAACTCTTTTTTTGTCTCCCAGAATTCTTTGGTGTGTAGTCTTTTCCCATTAGATAGTAAGCTTTTTAAGGGCAGAGACTGTATTTCTTTTTCCTATTTATATCCTTAGCATTTAGCACAATGTCTGGCATATAGTAGGTTCTTAATGCTTATTGAAATGTATTTGCAATGTCCTTTATGACTTTATAAATATTCCTTAGATTATAAGATAATATGGTAATTATGATATTATACAATACACAATTGTAAGATAGTAATATGATCCCATATTAGAGGCAGTTAGATGGCTCAGTGAATAGAGTGCTTGGTCCTGGAATCTTCTTAAAGATTAACTCTTAACTGAGTTCAAATCTGGCATCAGACATTTACTAACTGTGTGATCCTGGACAGCTTACTTAACTTTTGTTTGCTTTGGTCTGCTAGAGAAGGAAGTGGTAACCATTCTACAATCTTGGTCAAGAAAATCCCATGGATGGTATTGGAATGCTTTGGTCCCCAGGGTCACAAAGAGTAGGACATGACAACATGATCCTCTATTAGGAGCAATATAATATCATCTGGGCTTTTTTCTACTTGAATTTCACTGGTGTGGGAAACTCCTGGCATGGAATCACCTTTGATTAATGTTGTAATTTTCCTGCAACTTCTAGTCTTAAAGAGTTGCCTTGGATACTGAGAGGTTAAGTGGCCCATGTACATACAACTGGAATGGTCTTAAACCCAAGCCTTCCAGATTTCAAGACTGGTCAGGGATTTAGACTCAGAAGAGGAGAATTTGAATCCTCTCTCTGCCACTTGTCTGCATGATTTTTGAAAAAGTTATTGAAGCTCTCTGTACATCAGTCTCCTTAGTTATAAAAAATGAAGGGGGGGGGCAGCTGGGTAGCTCAGTAGATTGAGAGCCAGGCCTAGAGATGGAAGGTCCTAGGTTCAAATCTGGCCTCAGACACTTCCCAGCTGTGTGACCCTGGGCAAGTCACTTAACCCCCATTGCCTAGCCCTTACCACTCTTCTGCCTTGGAACCAATATGCAGTATTGATTCCAAGACAGAAAGTAAGGGTTTTATTAAAAAAAAACAACAACATGAAGGGGTTGGACTCAATGGCCTCTCAGATCCCTTTTAGATATAAATCTATGTAAGTATGCTATGTCCATTATACCATATATTCTCTTTGTTTCATTGTCCCTCCATTGGAGAATGTAACCTCCCTAAGTTTCATTCTTTGTCTTTGTATCCCAGGGTTTAGTATTGTTACCAACACATAGGAGACACTTAGTATTTGCTGACTGATAGACTGTTTGATATCTATAAGATACTTCTATTCACAGGATCAATCAATCCATCAATAAGCACATATTATTAGTGCCTACCACATGCCACATGGGCAGCTAGGTGGCACAATAGATAGAGTGCCAGACATGGAGTCAAGAAGAACTGAGTTCAAATCTAGTTTTAGACACTAGCTGTGTGACCCTGGATTAGTCACTTAACCCTGTTGGTATCGATTTCCTTGTCTGTAAAATGAACTGAACAAGGAAATGGCAAAACCACTCCAGTATCTTTGCTGAGAAAACTCCAAATGAGGTCATGAAGAGTCAGATATCACCGAAATAAAGGAATGACATGTGTCAAATGTTGTGTTAAATACTAGAAATGTACAATTTTGCAAAATATAGCTACTCTCTCTAACCTAACCTAAGCAGATTGTCATTAGGTAAAGGGCGACCTCAGAACCACACTTATAGCAGCATCTCAGGTTGAATAATAAACCATTTTTATTTTTAAAGTCCTCCAGAGATGGATGACTTCTACAGTGTTCTTGGCCTCTTCTTCTCAGTAATCAACAATTCCTTTTGCCTGATCCAACTCTTTCTTGTTTGTTCATAGTAGTGGCAGGATAAACAGAAGAATGAATGATGTCAGTACTCTCTTTGATAGGCTGCTGCATGCAGTGCTACCAGAAGAGCAAGTCTCATTCTAGGTGTCTTTTTATCCCCTTTAAGCTTTGACAGGTAAGGAGACAAGTTGGTTCACTGGCTCTGACAGAGTGAATGATCATGTCCCTGCTAGACCACGGAACTTCCTCTGTGATTTCAGCAAGTCACTTAGTCCCTTTTATTGGCTTTTTAGGTCTTGATCCAAAAGGGACGACAGTTAGGGAGCTCCCAAAGACTTCGGAAGCTTCAAATCTGAGAAACTGAAGGGTATGTTAAGTTGAAACTGATGTAATCACATCATTGCATCATGGCTGTTAAAATTTACTGGAAAAATTTACTGCTGCTATCTATTTCTAAAAGTTAAAAACAAAAGCTCAGACTTTTTTTCTATTCAAGGAGGGTGTGGTCAGACCTAGCACATGTCTCAATCCTGTTTTGTAGGATTAAAAATGGAGACCACTGTCAGTACATTTCACTCACACTTAGTTGCCATTTGAATTAAGAAAAGCATAGATTTTGTTGTTGTTGTTATTGTTGTTTAGTCACTTTTCAGTTGTGCCTGACTCTTTGTGACTCCTTTAGGGGGCTTCTTGCAAAGATACTGAAGTGGCTTGCCATTTTCTTTTCTAGCTGATTTTACAGATGAAGAAACTGAGGTAGGTTCCAATGCCCATCTTCAATGTAAGAGTTTAAATTTAATTCAATGTGGTTACAGTAACAATGCCATTTATTGTACAAGTGATTTGTAGTTTTGAAAGTCTGTTATAGCATTATCTCATTTTATCCTGACAATTGAGGCAGCTAGGACAGGTACTATCATTTCCATTTTACAAAAGAGGAAACTTAGGTTAAGAGAGATTGTGGCTTGTCCAGAAGTCACACAATTGATCCATGCCCAAAGCAGGATTAGCCTAGTATGATCCTGTTTCCACTCTGTTTTTGATAGTGATCAGGGCTTTCTTTACTAGATTTTAAATGCTTAGCTAATTCCTATTCTTCTACATTAAAGTGCCCTCCGAGGTATGTCTCTTTGTTATCCCAGAGGCACTTCACAAGGATACTATTAGTCTTCTGGATCAGTGCTAAGTGGTACCTAGACAACAGTGGTAATGCTTTTAATTACATTCTAGAGACCCGAGAAAGTTAATCTATCTCCTAAATTCCTGAACTGGGAGGTTGAGGTGGGAGGAGAGAGAGGACCAAGGAAATTTCAGCTATTATAATAATAGCTGGCTAAATAATGTCAAGAAGGAAGGTCTTGGGTTAACCTATTCTCAAAGAGACTATCTGGTTAACTATAGAAGGTCAAGAAGGACAGCCCTGAGTTAACATATTTCCAAGGCAAGAAAGTGAGGTTAACTATATAATGACAACGTTAATATGAACAATAGTAACCAAAAAGTAGTAACTATATAATGGTCTTGGGTCAACATATTCTCAAATGGGAAGATAACTGGTTAACTTCATAAGGTCAAGAAGGAAGTTCTTGTGTTAACATATTTTCAAGGACAAGAAGGCAAGGTTAACTATATAATGACAATGTTAATGTTAACAATGTTTATTATATAATGTCTTATGTTAATGTTAATAATGTTTATTATATAACATCTTATGTTGACATATTCTCCAAGGAGAGGATCTGGTTAACTTTATAAGGTCAAGAAGGAAGTCCTTGTGTTAACATATGGTCAAGGCAAGAAGGTGAGGTTAACTATATAATGGAAACGTTAATGTTAACAATGTTAACTTACATAATGGTCCTAGGTTAACATATTCTAAATGAGGAAATCTGGTTAACTTTATAAGGTCAAGAAGGAAGTTCCTTTGTTAACATATTTTCAAGGACAAGAAGGTGAGGTCAACTATATAATGATAAGATGAAAGGTCTTCTGTTAACATATGCCCCATGATAAGAAAGTCTGTTTAATGTTATCATGCCAAGAAAGAAGACCTTATATGACTTTTTTTAATAACAATAAAAATCCAATGAATGATATGATGATTAGAAGGAGGGCTTTGTATTAACATACTTCTAAGGAAAAGTGAGGTTAACTATATCACTTCAAAATGTAGCTATGTTAACTACATATGTAATTATTCTATATGGGAACCAACCTATGTTAACATTCTTTGATGTCAAGAAAATCTATTTAACTACAAAATGTCAAAAATATTTTATTTTATCTATTACATAATGAATAATATATGTTATCTAATAATAATAATAATGTCCGCTTAAGTATATAGACAAGAAAAGCTTTATTTACCATATTCTAGTATTATTCAAGTTTGACAGTAATTATAATGCTTTCAATAGCATAGTCAAAATTGTCAGAAGTTGGGAAATAGTAACCATTTTTTAGGCCTGAGCATCACTTTCTGTATTATTGACTTTATTATACTGAGACAATTACTTATTTTGAGAGCACCATACATAACCCATCAAGTGTGGTCTTGCTGATTGTGGATGTTCTACAATGATCCTATTTCTGGGGGAGGTGGCAAGCATCTGATCCATAATAAATCTGCTGGAGAAACTATGGAGTCAAGCCAGCTCCTGCTCAAAGAAAAGGACAAGAAGCATGGCCACTGACATTTATGAGAACCTAATTCCATCATGCCCTACATCATAAGAAGGGAATCTATTCCAATGTAAGGTTATTGTACTTTGACAATTACTGGAAACTAAATGTGAAGTCTGAAGTCCTTCCAATTTTTTTTATTCGTATTGGCAGCTAGTCTTAAAGTGAATATGTTTTCTATAAACAAACACCACAAAATATTAGTGAGGATGTGATCACAGGGCAGAGGCAGAAGTGGATTTTTTAAAAAGAGGAGAGAAACTACAAAGGAAAGAATGTCACTCTGTGTTTTGTTTTGTTTTTATTCTGGGAAAAGCAAAGCTCATTAAGGAGGTGATAATGAGTTTTTCTTTAGTAAAACCATTCATTGGAATGTTTCCACAAAGAAAATGCTATTCAACTGCAATAGTCTTGCAGGTAGATTCTGACCCAAACCAGAAATCAGAGAAGGTAAACCTTTGGTTGCTTGTGGTTTCTACCATCACAAGAGAGAGGGGGCAGGAAAGGGAGGTAATACACATTTATGTAGCATCTCTGTTATGCCAAGTAAGCTAAGAGCTTTTTACCAAGATTATCTCAGAAACCAAGGGTAACATCTAATAGCTAAATAGGCAACAAGAGAAGACAAAGAGCACTGGATTTGAATGAAGAGGAGCTGGGTTCAAATCTTCAACTTACTATTAAGTACAAATTTGGGAAAATCATTTTACCTCCATGGGTCATTTCCTCTTCTAAAATGTAAGGGCTTAAGACAGGGGTGTGCTGGAGCTGGTTGATAAATTTTCAGTAGGAGTGTTTACATCACCAAAAAGCATCAAATGCTATAAATTAGAGTTGGATGTTTTTCATTGTCTAGTTAAGCTAATAAAGTGGTGGAGAAAATTTTCATTTTGGAAAGCCTGTTGTTAAAAATTTACCAGCACGCTCTTCCATGATTAGTACTAAATCACAGCATTTTGGGGTTGGAAAGGACCAGAGGCCTGCCTAGTCCCATTCATACTTGAATGGGCATCCCCTCTATAATATCCTCAACTGGCCATCTATCTATCCATCCATCCCTTTTTGGTTGAAAATATCTTGAAAAGGGAGCCCACTACTTCTTAAGGTCACCTATTCTCTTTTGGCAGACCTAGAAGTGTTGGTATAGAGTTTCTTGAATCAAACAAATTTATCCTTTTCTTTTTCCTTCTTTCCTTCATTTCCTCGTTCCTTCGCTCCTTTGTTCATTCCTTCCATCCTATCTTAATAAGAACTCTAAGATAAAAGGGCAAAAAGGACTAATATCACACAGCTAGGAAGTATCTGAGACTAGATTTGAACCTAGGTCTTTTAAGCTCTATCCTCTGTCTCCTACCTCTTTCACATGATAGGGCTTTAAATACTTGAAGACAGTCATTTGTGTCAATGATCCCAGTCTGCCCACACGCATGTCTGTTTACAAGCCCTTCTTTATGTCTTTAATTATACAAAATGTTCAGATGGTGGTTTTTTTCATATTTCAAGCAAGTTTCCTGAGAAACAAATGTCTGAACATATGACAGAGGCTATATATTTACTAAACTGTTTGCCATGCTGAAGCCTGGTATCAAGAGACATACTTCTCAAAGTTAATTACAAGATAATCTGCTCATCTTTACTGCTGCCTGTCACAGCATTCTCTAATGAATACTCTGAAATCAAATAAGCTTAGACCTGAAAAGAAAAACTCCATCCAAGTCACCCCACATAGATGCCAAATTCACAATAAACAATGCACTATGAAAAGCCTCTAGAGGCAACTGTTGCTTAGTGGTTAGAGCACTGGGTCTGGAGTTCAAATTCAGCCTCAGAGCCTTCTTAGCTAGGTGACTTTGGGCAAATCATTCAAATTTTGTCTGTCAAAAGAATTAGTTGGCTCTATTTGAGAAGGAAATGGCAAACCACTCCAGTATCCTTGTCAAGAGAATCCCAAGGATAGCTATGGTGCACAGGGTCATGAAGAAGCAGATGTGACCAAATGAGTGAACAACAACATGATATAAGACAAAGTAGGGAAGGCCGATCTGAATTGAGAAAAGTCTGAATTAGAGTCTATTTTTCAAGAATGGTTTAGGGTCTATTACTTTCAAGGAAAAGTAATAATTCAAACTATTTTAACGAATGAAGACTAGCTGACATCTTTAACTATCCCACATCATAAATGGATAAAAACAACAACAACAACAACAACAAAAACCCCTAGTCATTGTTGGTGTTTAGTTGATTGAAGACTGAAGAAGGTTGTTTTCAGTTTAGTTGTCTTCAGTCATGCCTGCCCCTTTGGGATCCCTTTTGGGGTTTTCTTGGCAAAGATACTACAGCGATTTGCCATTTTCTTTTCCAGCTCATTTTACAGATGAGGAATTGAGGCAAACAAGATTCAAAGATTTGCCCAGGGACACAGCTAGTGTTTGAGGCTGGGTTTGAACTCAGGTCTTCCTGACTCTAAGCCTGGCACTTTATCCACTGAGCTACTTAGCTTCTGATAATTATCAGCATAGCAGATACTTCTGGGTCCAGATTTAGGATTTCTACCCTGTAAGGAACTTTTTGTATGGAAACCCCCTCCACACAAGCTGATCAGCCACTAGTAGTCTTAGAGGTGTCTGGGAACATTGAGAGGTAAATATGGGCTCCCTCTCTATTACACCATGTGCAGTCAGAATACTTTCCCATGTTGCCTGCTCGCCTCTTTGCCTCAAGTGTCTCCTGACTCTAGTCTACCCTACACAAGGTTCTCAAATTGATTTTCATAAAGAACAGATCTGACCATGTCACACGCCCATTATCCCCAGTAGATTAAATTCCAGTGGCTCCCTGGCATCTCTAGCATCAAATACAAAATCTTTAGGGTGGCTTTTCAAACCCCTAGTAATCTGGCCATTTCCTACCTGTCTAGTCTTCTTATATTTTATTTTTCTTCATGTAAACAGGGATCCAGTGATGCTTGTACACCATCCCCTCACCCCCCCCCCCCCATTCTATTTCTTGACTCCCTGTATGTTCACTGGTTATCCTCATGCTTGGAATACTCTTTCCTAGTCCTCACAACTGTTTTCTGGCCATCCTGGTTTCCTTCAAATTTTAGCTAAAATCTCTCCTTTCTCCTTTCTATATCACCCTTAATTCTAATGTCTTCCCTGTGTTGATTATCACCCCCATTAGACTGTGAGCTCTTTGAGATTGGTTGTTGTAGTAGATAGAGCCCCAGACTGGAGTCAGGAACAACTGAGTTCAAATTTAGCCTCAGACTTCCTAGTTGTGTGTCCCTGGGCAAGTCACTCAACCTGTTTGCCTCAGTTCCCCCAATTTAAAAATGGGAATTTATCTTAAAAAAAAAAAGCATCTATCTCACAGAGTTGTTGTGAGGATTACATAAGATATTTGTAAAGCTCTAAGCACAGTACCTGGCACACATTAAGTACTATAAAAATGTTAGGTATTATAATTTTTCATATCCCTAACACTTAAGCACAGTGTCTGACACATAGCAGGAGCTTAATAAATGCTTGCTAACTTGACTAATAGTTAGGTGGCACAGTGGATTGATCACCTGGTCTGGAATCAAGAAGATCTGAATTTAAATGCAGCCTCAGACAATTACTAGCTGTGGGATCCTGGGCAGGTCACTTAACCCTGTTTGTCTCAGTCCATTCATCTGTAAAATGAACTTGATAAGGAAATGTCAAACCACCTCAGTATCTTTGCCAAGAAAATGTCAAATGGGGTCACTAAAAGTTGGACATATCTGAAAAATGACTAAACAACAGCTTACCTTTAAATTCAATAAGCAGCCCTTGGTTTTGGAAGTGAGATTTTCTCTCATAGTGGTGAAAGAAACTTTTATGGCTGGCTTAACCTTAGGTCTGTGAACTTATTATTTAAAAAACCCTTACTTTCCATCTTAGAATCAATATTGTGTATTGGTTCTGAGGCAGAAGAGCCAGGGGCTAGGCAATGCAATAGGGATTAAGTGATTTGCTTGTAGCCACATAACTAGGAAGTATCTGAGGCTTGAACCTAGGACCTCTCAACTTAGGTCTGGTTTTCACAATGCCTGGCAAATAATAGATGCTTAATTTGTGTTTCTTTTCTTTCTCTTCCTTCCTTCCTTCCTTCCTTCCTTCCTTCCTTCCTTCCTTCCTTCCTTCCTTCCTTCCTTCCTTCCTTCCTTCCTTCCTTCCTTCCTTCCTTCCTTCCTTCCTTCCTTCCTTCCTTCCTTCCTTCCTTTCTTCCTTCCTTCCTTCCTTCTTTCCTTCCTTCCTTCTTTCCTCCCTCCCTCCCTCCCTCCCTCCCTCCCTTTTATTTCTTCTTAAAGCACTTTGCAAATCTTAAAAGTATCACATAAATATCAATGACTCTGAATGACCCTGGGTAAATCATGATTTCTATGTGCTTCAGAAAACTCTCTAGGATTTATTTCCTATATCAAAGGTAATCTGAGTTGTGATTGGTTTCACTGGATCTCCTCAAGCAGATGAAATCCCAGACCAATCAATTAGATCTTTTGTGTATTCGCACAATACCATGAATTTCAGTCTTTATTTCAATTACATCACTAGATTTCTCATATAATGAAAAAAGTTTTAATTATAAATGGAATTGGAGAGTCTAGCAATAGAACCTAGTAATAGAACTGAACAGGCTCGCTCAGACTATCTACCACCCAGAGGTATCAGATGTGTAATGCCTAGGTACAGCCTAAACCAGATTAAAGTGTAATGGGGAAATGTTTAAATATCTTAATAAAATATATAATATAGGTAATGCTAATTTATGTTTTTCTAAACTAATATGTATCTGCAAGATATTTTTAAAATTTAGTTTGACCCCATTGAACTTTGGAATACCTCCCTTGAGTCCAAACTAGAGATTTCTATTCCAACTGTAGAAAAGTTTAGAAAACAAACTTATAAAACATAATATAATATATTTTAAAAATATGTTTCATGGTTATCATTGATTTTTTACATCATAGTCATCTCTCATTCACATATCTCCCTACTTCACAGACTACATCTCCCTACCTGAACTCTCCCTTGTAACAAAGAAGAAAAAAAGAGTTTAAATGTATGTGGATGTTTGAATTGTTTAAATTCTATGGTTCTCTGAAAGAGGAAGGAGATATTAAATAATTTTTGATGAATTTGTTCAATCAATATTTATTGAGTTTTTAATAGATGCAAAGCACTGAGCTTGTGATAAATTAGACCATACATCCTGGCTTTTCACTAGAAAGCATAAAGCATTTAAATTAGATGCTTTTTTTCTTTAAAAGCCATAGGTTGCAATTCATGGGCTAACTTGCCCTAAATGTACATACTCAGGGACAAGAAAGGCAAATTGGGAAATCATGGAAAAATCTGGTTGCCATAGTCAAGTTGTTATGAAATACTTATCAAGATTTTTCTAGATAAAGATGATGAGATGAAATTTAAGTCTTGCACAAGCACACCGAGAAAGTAACATTTGAAATACGTTTTTACTTACAATTATAAAATTATCAATTGTTAAATGTTGGACAGAGAAACACACTGTGCTCTGCCTGGATATGCACAGTGGGCCAAGAATGCACCTGGATAACCTAAGCCTTCATTATCTGTGAGACACCTAATATCCCATAATACCTAGGAAGACTGCCAACTCCTTGTCCACTATTGACCACATGCCATGTGCCCCATTTTGTAACTGAAAAGTATTTAAAATTCATGAAGCTGGTTGAAGGCTCCACTTTCACATCCTGCTCATTCCAAAGTGCATGGGAGAGGGAGCAGAAGGAGCATTTCAATGGGGACAATGACTGTTCCTGAACACCCAATATTTCATTAAATTGCTAATAAACCCATTTGAGGATGTTGATCACAACCAAATTGTATAGCTCTGTTCCTTCCCTTCATGCCAACTTGTCAGATTTCATTCTGTACAGTACTAGTTTTTCTGTACCATTTATTGAATGGCTGTGCAGAATTCAATGCACTTATTCACCAGAATGTAATCCAGTTCAGTCTGCTATTAACAAGATTCTTCAGTGAAAAGGATAGGGGGAAAAAAATCAAATTTATTTTAGGGTCAGCCATGAATTTTAAGGAAAACACATACTAAACCAGTTTAAAGGAAGAGGTCAGAATCTATGAAGTATTATGAAGAAGAAAAAACATTTACTTCCATGATTTTCTTACATTCCTTAAAAACAAAAACAAACAGAGTTATGGAATGGCATGGGCTGGCTCTCCACTACTGACTGCAGTGAACAATATTGTCATTCATAGAGAGTTTGGGCTTCAGTGATTTTCTTGACACCAGACAGATTTTGGCTTGCCCACATGTTCATTTGGTCTGAGGTTCAAAACCCAATCACCTAAATCTTTACTTAGTTTATCAGGACAACTGCTCAAATAAAAGTTTTTAAAAAAATAAATATTTTTCATTTGCCACTGAATTGCCACTGTTTAAATACTAATGGTCAACCTGGGACATAAATCTAGTCTTTAAATCTGAGTGCTGGAAAACTGTGAAGATGAATGGCTGTTCTCCACATTTAGGTCTTTGTGGAAGGTAAAAGCTCACTTTTGTGCTGAGAGCTGGATGATATGCTTCTTCCTGACTTTTATATTCTAGCCAAACCTTTCTGTTTTACACCAGGTCATGGATCATGGCTTTGGAAAGGGAAGCAACCTCAGACCATCATCTAATGCCCTTTGTGTGCACACTGGGTTTTGGCTTAGCAGTCAATTAAAAGGCTTAGTATATAATCTGCCTGTTGGATAATTAAGATTGGATTCGAATTTATTCTCTTGGTTGAGAACTAGGCTGGATCATCTGAACTCTCTAAAGAGACAGGACATGAGTGCATGCTCTTAACTGGGGGAAGCCTGGATGGGATAACCCCGTCTTTTTACACAGGCATTGCCAGAAGCAAACCCCATTGGCTGACAAGCTTCCCCCACCCCCCTTAAGATTTCTGAGCACAGGAAGGACAGGGACTGATTGTCCTTTCCCTTTCTTTATATATCCCCAGTACTTATTGGTGTGACTGGTACACAGCAGGTGATTAATAAATGTTTATTGACCAACACTGACATGGTAAGTATGGACTTTAGTTGGCCAGTCTCCAGTTGCTCGACCTCTGATGTCCTTTGAAGCTCCTGTCGCCATGATATGGTTCATCCCATCTCCAGGACTCAGTTACTTAAGAACAGGAATGAACTGATTAACAGGGACTAATGAAATGCAATGACCTTGTGTTCTTCACTGCCACCTGGGAGTCTGGGTGGGGAGAGTTTCTCAACCCTCCTGGAGATTTGCAGCAGTCTTTCTCTCAGTCACCATCAGGGAAATCTCTATTTTATTTTTTTGTGCATTTTGTATGGAATTGATGTGAAACGCTTAAGACACCTGTATACGTTCTGAAATGGGCAGGACCCCTTTGTGACACATCTCCTGCAATGTCTAGAGAAATAGGTTCATCCAACCTTCACATGGTTGATACTACATGTAGGTTGAGACAACAGAGGCAGGAAGACTCGAGTTCAAATTTAGCCTCAGACAAGTAATTAGCTGTTTAACCCTGGGCAAGTCACTTAACCTCTCTTTGTCTCAGTTTGCTCAACTATGAAATGGGGATAATAACAGCCTCTACCTCTCAGGATTGTTCTAAGAATGAGAAGAAATAATATTTGTTGGAAAAAATGCTTAGGGGGCAGCTGGGTAGCTAAGTGGATAGAGAACCAGGCTGAGAAATAGGAGGGCGTGGGTTCAAAACTGACCTCACATAATTCCTAGCTCTGTGACTCTGGGCAAATCATTAAACTGCAGTTGCTTAACCCTTAAAGCTCTTGTGCTTTGGGACTCATACTTGGTATCAGTTCTAAGACAGAAGGTTCTGTCTTAGAACTGTACAGTGCCTGGAACATAGTAGGAGCTTCATAAAAGCTTGTGGATTCAACGACTAGCTTCTCCAATAAATTGAAAATGTATATTAAGGATAAAGGGAAGTAGCAAAGTTAAAAGGAAATGGAGTAACATTGGAATTCTTTAATTAGCAAGGAACAGGTTGTTTAAATTTTTTTTTCTCCAGATAGTTTTTCTCTCAAGTACCTTCATCTATTTCAGTTAAGGCCCTTATATTAAAGGACCGACTTTCTCAGCTCAGTTTGCTGAGTGTCTGCCTTTATCCAAATAGAGGATTCCAGAAGCAAGAGTTGGTCTGCTGTTTCCCTCTATGTGGCATCTCATCTGTAGTTCCTTGCCAATGTACATAGCTCACTTCTACAGAAGCAAAATCTGGGTGGATAAAAGTAAAAATCACTTCAAGGTTTCCTTTTCTTTTTCTTCATTTAAAAAAAAAATCCATTATCTTTCAGGGGCTGCAATATCAGAAGTATCCAAAGAGATCCCCCCCCAGCTTTTTCTTTGAAATACCTCCATTGGAATGTATGAAGGCCAACTCTCTAAACCTGGATGGAACCACAGGAGGGACTCAGTAAATGTTAAAGCAACAATAATCTGACTCAATAAAAATAAAAATGAGTAATATCCAGAATATAAAAAGGAAATTAATTTGGCAACTCATCAGGAATGGCAAAACATATCAGTGACTTGTGGATATGAATATACAGGATGTTTTCAGAGGATGATGAGTTTCTACTTAGAAGGATGGATTGTTTCTCAAATTCTTACTCTTGACATTTTAAGATATTAAAAAGAAAACAAGATACTGAGGTTGCCTAGAGAAGAGGATAATGAGCCCTGAACTTGGAAGGCAGAAAGCTTGAGTTCAAGCCCCTAGCTCAAACACTCACTAGTTCTGTGACTCTGAACAGGCCATTTAACTTTTGGAGCCTCAGTTTCCTCTTCTATGAAAAGTAGTTAATCATATCTGTAGTTCCTGTCTTACAGGGTTATTGAGACCCAAATGAGTTTGGACATGCGAAGCCGTCTACCATCTTTAAAGTTATTATTATGTTAAGAAAACTGAGGGCTTCAGTTTTATCTTCCAAGAGTTTAGATGGCACAGACCAATTACTCAACCTAGAGAATAAACTTGAGTCAATTCTTAATTATAGCCACAGATCAATTATTCACTATATAGCAGCAAATCCTGCTTTCAAATTTATTCACATTATCTGTTAAAATCTGTTGAGTTTCATCAGTTTCATCAGGGGGTGGGGTGGGGTGATGAATTGAATCAAGCAACCAATAAGACATCCGGACAAGTGCTGGTGTTACAGATACAAAAGGGAGACCGCCCTGGGTCTTCTAGAGTTTTTTTATATTCAACTGAGGGAATATACCATTTTCAGTTTCATATATAAGTAAATACATGATCCTAGTAACGAGAGATAACAGGAGAGACTTCTTGAAGGAAGTGGCACGAGGACAACCTTGAAGGAAGATAGGGGTTCTAAAAGTACAAGTTGAGGAGGGAGAGCACATTAGACATGGGAGGCAATTTATACAAAAGTCTGGAGGTGTATATCAAAAATCCAAAACAGCCCATTTGCTTAGGGCATAGTATAGGTATGGAGAGTAATGTATAAGAAACCTAGACAGGTAAGACAGATCTAGAGTATGAGAATAATTAAATGGAAGTTATTTGAATTTTTATCCTTGAAACAAGAAAGAGCCACTGGAGGACTTTGAGAGGGGGAAGCGAACTGATCAGTAATCTACATTTGGCAGGAGATAGAAGCTGGATATGGGGAGACCAGTTAGGAGGTTATCAAGATCGTCCAGGTGAGAAGGTCTATACTAGGGTGGGTTTTATCTTAATAGAGAGAACAGGAGGGAGGTAAGAGACAGTGAGGAAATGGAATCAATATTTGGTAACAGTTTGGATACAAGAGGGACAGCTATGTGGCACAGTGAACAGAGTGCCCAGCCTGGAGCCTGTAAGACTCATCTTCCTGAGTCCAAATCTGACCCCAGACACTTAATAGCTGTGTGACTTTGGGAAAGTCACTTCATCCCGATTTTCTCAGTTTCCACATCTACAAAATCAGCTGGAGACATCTACAAAATGAGCTGGAGAAGGAAAAGGCAAACCACTCCAGTATCTTTTCCAAGAAGATTCCAACTGGGACAAGAGTTACACATTGCAGAATATGATACTACCACCATGATAATAATGGACAGGAGAGTGAGTGAGAGTAACGCTGAGAATATCTTCAAGGTTTTAAACCTGTTTGACCAGAAGAATGGTGGTATCTTTATGAAACTATTTCAAATCCTTTTCAACTTTGATAATTCTATGATTCTATTAATGATTTCTTTGTTGACATCTTCTTTGATTACTATGGCTGTGCTCCTGACATTTCTGTTGCTAACATAGCATCATTCTGTATATAAACAAAAGCATCAAACTCCATTGGATTTGAGGATATGCAAACATCCATTTTTTCTGGAAAGGCTTGAGAGAGGGCATTTCTCCTAAGATTGGTGTTTGTGTTAACTTGCAAGAAATCTATTTATTCCCAGCACAGATTTGTAAGTAGATGAGCAAAAGAACAGGAAGGGGAAACTGGCCAGTTTCCTTGTTCCTCCTGTGTCAGATAATTTGAATGCCATTCAGAAGGCTTTAAGTGAATTCTAAAAACATCAGCTATGCTTCTATTGTAAGGACTCAGACCTAGAGCTCTCCCACAGTGTGATGATCTGCTGCACATATTTGTGGGTGTGTCCCCTTCATTGGAAATCTTTGAGGAAAGAGCAAAGGATCATTTGTTGGGCATGTCATCAAGGGAATTCTTTCTGAGGCACAGATTGGGCTAGATGGCCACTGAAGCTCCTTCCACCTCAGAGATTCCATGAAAACATTATATAATCATATTTCTGAACTGACAATCATTTTGGATAATCCATGACTATTCTATTAATATGGATAATAAAGAATTGACTCTGTGGAATATGCATGAATAATTTCTTATTTCAAAGATTATCATAGAATTGTTGCATGCGACAATGTGATATGGCATAATGGATAAGACCAAGCCTTAGAATCATGGAGACATGGGTTCAAGGGGATATTTGCAGGGGGAGAATGTACCACAGACTATAAGTTAGAAGACCTGGGTTAAAATCTTACCTCTAATGGTTATTACCTGTGAGACAAGTTACTATTCCTCTCTCTCCCTCAGTTTCTTCACCTGTAAAATGAAGGCTGGACTGACTAGGTATCCTTTAAGTCCCTTCTAGCTCTACAGTTTATGATCCTATGACCCATGCTAGTTGTGTATGCATAGGCCAGTCAATTAACCTCTTAGTGCCATAGGCAATTCTCTGAGATTACATCTAAGTTACTAAGGAGAGTTGCTGATTTTTATCAGTGAAGGAGTTGGGCTGAACGGAGAGGTATAGCTTCCTAGAATAAGGAAATGATAGGCTCTCAGTACTCTGCCCTAGTCAGATTTTATCTACTGTGTTTAGTGCCATGGTTTAAGAAGGACATTATGGAGCTATCTAGAGAAGTGATGTCAAACTCAAATACAAATGGGGAGCACTAGAATATATCTAAGGATCTCTTTGGACCACATACTAACTTGAGAAACTACATATGAACATTATATATGTTCTATTGTAGTTTTATTTATTTTGTTAACTACTTTCCACATGTATTTTAATTGGGTTCAGGAGTGTTGCAAGTCAGTGTGGGCCTCAAGTGTGCTTAACCTCTAATCTAGAGAATGACCAGAGCATTTAGGACAATGAAGGGCCATCAGTCCATGGGGTATAAGGATTAATTGAAGGAAAACTGGGAAGGTTTAGCATAGAGAAGAGAAAACTTAGCGGAAACATGATAATTGTCATCAAGTATCTAAATAACTATCCTGTGGAGGAAGGATAAGACTTATTCTGCTGTTGTCACCAGGGGACAGAACCAGGAGCACTGGGTAGAAATGGAAAAGAGGCAAATTTAGGGTAGGTGATGGGGGAAACTTCCCAACAATTAGGATCTGTCGAAACATGAAATCTACCACACTGGGGAGTACTGGCTTTCCCTGCCTTTAAGGTTTGCAAGTAGAGGTTGGATGACCATTTTCCATGTCAACAAGTCAAATCAGGGGGGATTTATTAAGCCACACACCATAGTAAGAAACTGAAGATAAAAGGAAAGGCAAAAAACAATTCATTCTTTCCAGGAGCTCACAGTCTAATGGTAAACACAACCAACAAATGCTATGTTCAAACAAGAGATGTATGGTGATGATGCTGGGATTTTAGCTAGAACCTGAATGAAGCCAGGGAATTCAGGGGATAATGATAAGGAGGGAAAGAATTCGAGGCTTGAATGGACAGCCAGGGAAATGGCCGAGAGTGGGAATTTTGAGGAACAGTGGAGGGTCAGTACCACTGACTCACAGAGTACTTAGAAGGAAGTAAGGGAGACTGTAAAGGTAGGAAGGATTAGATTATAATGAAGGGATTTGAAAACCAAACAAATGATTTTATATTCAGTTCTGGAGGTGATAGGGAGCCACTGAATTTACTGATTAGAGGGCAGGGATGACATAGCCAGATATGCACTTTAGGAGGTTCAGATGGACCGCTCAATGGAAGATGGATTGGAGGTGGGTGAGAATGAAAGCAGGGAATTCAACTATTTGGCTATTGCTAAAGTCAAGCCATGAGGTGATGAGGACCTGCTTGAGGATGGTGAAGTGTCAGGGGAGAGAAGGGTGTGTGTACAAGAGAATTTGGAGGGAAGACTTCACAGGTCTTGTCAACAAATCAGAGATGGCTAGGTTGAGAGCCTTTGTGGCTGGGAGAATGATGGTGCCCTTGATAATAAAAGGGGGAGGGTTTGGGGAGAAATATAATGAGTTTGGTTTTAGAAATATTGAATTTAAAATGCCTATGATACATACAGTTTGAGATATCTGAGAAACAGGTGAAGAGAGAGGTTATGACTGGATAAAGAGATCTGAGAATCATGTACCTGTACAGATGTGAGAATACAAGCTGATGAGTCACCAAGAGGAAAATCAATTTATGTTGTAGTGGGGATTTCCTTTGGGTATGATTTAGCTGCTAAATTCTCATCTAATTCTCAAATTCTGTGATTTTGTGAGTTTCCACACCAACAAAATCACAGATCTATATACTATTAGCAACTTGGACTCTTTTTAAACCCTTACCTTCCATCTCAGAATCAGTATTGGTTCTAGAGCAGAACAATGGTAAGGGCTAGGTAATAGGGGTTAAATGACTTATCTGGGGTCACTCAGTTAGGAAGTGTCTGAGGCTGGATTTGAACCCAGTACCTCCTGTCTGGTTCTCAATGTACTGAGCTGTCTAGCTTCTCCCAGAATCTTGGATTATTAAAGCTGGAAGAAACATTAAGATTGCATTCTAATTTGGCCATTGAGAAAACTGGAGACTAGAGAAGTCAAATAATTGGCTCCAGTCACACAGGAAGAAGTAATGGTAGTACTTGAACTAGAATTCAGTCTCGTCTCCTAGATTGGGCCACAAATATTTGGGGAGGAATCACAGTATTAGAAGTTTCTGAGATAAATGTTAAACATTACATCTACCCTGGGAATAGACTTTGAGCAAAAACTTTATGATTAATTAAGATCTTTAAATATCTATCTTATAAAATATAATTACATATTTTTATTATGATTGTATTTCTCCTCCCCATAGCAGGTAAACGAGGCCAAATTTTTCATCTGTTGTGAACTCAACAAAGGCAGCCAAGAAAATATTAGTGGCACTGGAAGTTAGCAAGAGATGGCAGCAATCACTCAGGACATTACTCAATTGCATTCTTCAGAGGTTTCAACACAATGGCAGAGTTTACAGAGGCCAGGTACTTTTCAGTGACTGGGAATAGTCCTTGTCTTTTACACTGTCTGCCACCTTTCTTCCAAAAAGGTCTAGGAGAAAGTGAACCCTCTCTTTCACCCTCTCTGCCTCTATCTCTTTCTCATATACACACAAGCACACATTAAAATGAAAGAAATGAGAACTTAAGTTAGGAAAAGGCTTCTGATTATTCTCCAAATGAGTTGGGAGACACTGAGTCTCCTCCTTGACTTTGAATATTCACATTTGGAAAAACCAAATAAATGGAAAATATACAGTGTTAAAGCCTACTTATAAGGATTTGGGGCTTATGGATTGTTTTCTTTTCTATTTTGAACTCAATGTTTATATAGCTACAGTGTGGGGAATACCCAGTGTGAAAACTACTCTACTAATGCAACTGTCCTGCAATTTATTGCCTCTGAAATTTACTTGGAGGCACGGAGAGGTTGAGGTGCCTTGTTCAGAATCACAGAGCCAGCATGTGTCAAAAGCAGAACTTGAACTCAGGTCTTCCTGACTTCCTGATTAGGGAAGTAGCCACTTGGACATGGTGCCTCTCTTATGTGTTTCTTTTCATCTTCAATTTCTGAATAAGCAAAAGGGTTTGAAATGTATTTGAATTAAGAAGCATTTATGAAGCACCTGCTAGGTGCCAAGTACTGTTTTAGATGCTGGTGATAAGAAGATAAAAACAATACAGTTCTTGGCCTCAAGGAGCTTCCATTCTATATTTGAAGTGGAAATATAGCATGTATAATCAGAGGGGAAAAGCTTTCAACATACATCTATATAGGTCAATACACAAAATGTTGGGTTTTCCTAAAACCTTATTTTGTAATCTCATCACGGCACAGTGGCAACTCTTTGTTCCCAAGACTGAGGCACAAGCTCTGGATGGCCCAATCAAACTAGAAATCCTCCTAGGAAGAATCTACCAAAGAGATGGGTATTTGAAACCCAGAAATCCTAAATTTAGAGAGGCCAAGCTATCAGATGATTGACTATTAAGTGATGAGGGCTTTTTTTCAGGTCTATTGCATTGAGTATCCACTTTATGAAATTACAGACTCTAGGAGTATAGAGGGTCATAAAGTAATGAGACTGATTTTTCCATTTAGGGCTTATGGAAAGCTGAATGACTGTTTTCTTCTCACACCTCCTGACTCTTTAATGAGGAAGATGACAAAATTATTCCCATCACAAAAATTGGGTGGCATATTGTGAAATTGAGACAGGGAGACAAAGAAGCCATGTGTGTCTGTATGTGGGGGGACTCCCAATTAAACTAACCTGCTAAACTTGGCTCACAAAAAAATGAGACTCCTATTTTCTGAGGTGCCAGTAAGGATGAAGCCCATTTAAGGCAAGGTTACGAAAGAGGCAAAAAGCTAGAAGCCAGGATCATTTTATAATATACTGTTCTCTGTTTCTTTGAGGTTCTCCTCTCCCAAGTACCTTCTCTAAACTGCTCAAAATGGTCCTTGCTCACATTTACAAGTTTAGTAATTTTTTTCTCAACCAAAACTTCTAACATCATGGAAAGATGAATGTGCTTAGCTTGCGAGGTCTTATAAAGGAAAATGGAAATTAGTACTCTCTATATAGTGCTAACAAGTGGAAATTTGTCAAAGATGATATACTACTTTTGCAAACCAAATAAGCAGACAGCTGTTCTCATGTGGTTGCACCCAGTAGTGCTCTGGTAAATGGCTCTCCTCCCTGATCCAAAAATGTACCCACAATACATTTTAATTGTATTCTGCAAAAATCAACATTTCTCGATCACATTCTTTTCTCTTTTTTTTTAAACCCTTACCTTCCATCTTAGAATCAATACTGTACTGGTTCCAAGGCAGAATAGTGGTAAGGGCTAAGTAATGGGAGTCAAGTAACTTGCCCAGGGTCACACAGCCAGGAAGTGTCTGAGGGCAGATTTGAACCTAGGACCCCCCATCTCTAGGCCTGGCTCTCAATCTACTGAGCCACCCAGCTGCCCCCTCAATCACTTTCTTAAAGAGTCTAAAATAATCAACAAATCAATAACTCAAGCCCTGCTTTGTAGTGTGTGTGTTTTTTTTTTTAATTTCTGAGGGGTAGATGTACTGAACATTTAACAATCAGCTCTCCATGTCAATTGGGCTTTGACACATCCCTGGCTGCACTACCACAGTGACAATTAGAGAAGTTCTGGGAAATTCTCATGCAACTCTACACAGAAAAGGATTACTTAAATAAAGGAAAGCTATACCCATAAGTCAGGAAACAGTTTTAACTTTTAATAATTTAAAGTTTTCTGATGGACCTTAGGAACCACAGGCAGGTTTTAATCAATGCTCAGTTATTCATGAATGGATTGTCTGCTTTGTAGTTTATCTGAAGTAAATCATAACAGAAGCCAAAAATGCATTTTAGATTTGAAAGGGTTCTAAAATTCTTTGACGTAGTAATAATTGCTGTAGATTATCACAATGCAGATAGTTGAGACACAATAGATTAGAATTGTTGGCCATGGAGTCAGAAAGACTTCTGTTTAAGTCTTGCCTCTGAAATGGACTAGGTGTGTGCACTTGGACCAATTGTTTCACTTCCTTTGAGCCTCAGTTTCCTCATCTATAAATCAGAGGGCTGGTCTCTTGTTATTGTTTAGTCATTCAATCATGTTTGACTCTTTGCGATCCCATAGACCAAAGAATACCAGCTCTTCTATCTTCTACTATTTCCCAAAGTCTATTTGTGTTCATTGTTTTTATGACACTGTCTATCTATCTCATCTTCTGCAATTCCCTTTTTCTTTTGCCTTTGATTTTTCCCAATATTAGGGTCTTTTTCAATGTGTCCTATATTTTCAGACTGTGGCCAAAGTATTTAAGTTTCAATTGTAGTATTTGATCTTCCATCGAATAGTCTAAATTAATATCTTTAAGTATTGGCTGATTTGATCTCCTTGCTGTCCAAGGGGCTCAAAATTCTTTTCTAGCACCACAGTTTGAAAGTGTCAGTTCTGTGATTCTTAGCTTTCCTTACAGCTCTCTTACTACTGGAAAAAAAACATCGCCTTACCTATATGAACCTTTGTTAGCAAGGTGATGTCTCTGCTTTTTAGGATGCTGCTCAGATTTGTCACAGCTTTCCTTTCAAGAAGCAAGAGTATCAATTTCATGGCTGTAGTCGACATCTGCAGTAATCTTTGAACCCAAGAATATAAAATCTGATACTGCTTCCATTTCTTCTGTCTCTTTTTGCCAGGAATTGATGGTACCAGTTGTCGAGATCTTAGTTGTTTTTTTTTTTAATGTTAAGCATCAAGCCAGCTTTTATATTCCCCTCTTTTACCCTCATCAAGAGGCTTCTTAATTCTTCTTCACTTTCTACCAGGAGAGTTGTATCATATGCATATCTGAGATTGTTATTTCTATCAGCAACTTTAATAGAAGGCTGGTCTAGATGAGTTTCACTTCTAGATCAATCATCCTTTGACACTTAGGTCATTTGATCCAATCTTCTCAGTGAGGGAGGAGGAAGTGATTTGGTATAGGGGAAAGAACATGAGGCTTGGAGTTGGAAAGGCTGGGTTTAATCAAGGTTCAGCTAGTTAGTAGCAAGTCAGTTTCTTTGGACCGTAGATTCCTCAATGGTTAAATAAGAGGTTTGGACAAGATAACCTAGATGAGTTCTCTCAGACACATTTCAATCAATGATCTAATGCCACTTAACCTCTATGGACTTTGTTTCTTTATCTACAAGATGCGAGTTACCAATGTTTAACACACCACTTCATAGAATTATTGTGAGGAGCAAAGGAGATTTATTTGAAATGTAGGAATGGGCATCAGTATATTAAACAGGGGACCACTCCATCTTGATGTTATTTCTTGGCAGGTACGGCAAGGTAGAGAGAAGGTCCCCAATCTCACATTAAGGGGGAGAAATATATGCTCCTGTCTTATAAAAATGACAAATGATTAATGTATTTTCCCATATAAATATGGCAGTTGGGTTCTGTAGCCTTCAATATGCTTAATGGAATCATAAGATCACAGATACAAAGATGGAAAATACCTCAGGAATCATCTAGACCAACCTCCTTATTTCCCAGATAACAGAACGAAGGCTCTAGAAATGGTTAGTCATTTGCATATAACATGGAATCATGTATAGTATAGCAAATACAGTGCAGTATAGGTCAATAAGTTTTTGCCTTCTGCTCCATGGACTTATCTTTCATAATCTTCTTACTACGGGCAAAACATGTTCTCTATCTTAATGTCTAAATTACACCCAACCTTTGATAATACAAGTCTTTCTGTATATAGGGGTTACCTGTATTTATGAATAATTTAAATTTTTTGGACTCTTCTCCCCTGTGAATACATAAAAAGGACAACTGAAAGTTGATCATCCTGGAAGAGCTATATCTAAATAAAGCCCAGAGCCTTTATAATCACCAGAGTATGCCCACTGTTGTCTCATTTCTCATTTGTTACTCTTCTCCAGTGAAATCAAACAAAACGCTTTTGAAGTCTTCAGGAAATTGTGAAAAAAGGTGAACAACTAACCCAACTTCAAAAATATATTTGAAATTTTTTTATTCTTTGAAGAGAAATGATTCTTATATAAAAAGAAAGCCTAACAAATTAGGCAAACAAACCTAACTGAGGAGACTTTTGCATTTCTGACAGCTCAAAGGATGGTGTTTTGCTTATCATGATGATGAGAGCTGACATTTTACCCTAAAAGCATTGGCCTAGAAATGATTAAGTCAAGAACTACAGGCATTGTAATGTGTATCCATCTGATTATTATAATCCTTGATCATTTTTGACAGGAGAGAGACTAAGGAAGAGCTATGGTCAAACCATTTTTAATGTTCTCTTTCAAAGTCTTTCTGAGTTCTATTATACATGGCTTAAAAATTACATTCTCGTATATGATGGATTTTTCTAACTCCAAGCTTTTTAAAATGAGAATCTGGAATATCCCTTGACCAAGTTAAACCACGATTAAGTCTATTACCTAAAGAAATAAAACAAAGAGGAAAAGGGTCTAAAGGTAAAAAAAAATTTATAGTAGATCTTTTCTTGATAGTCAAAAATTGGAAATCAAAAGAGTAGTCTATTGGGGAATGGTTAATCAAATTGTAGTATATGAGTTCAATAGATTATTGTGCCATAAGAACTGATGAAATGGACAGTTTTGGAGGAAACTGAGAATCTAGGAATGGAAACAGATTGAAATGAGCAGAACAATCAGAGGCATCAATACAATGACAGAGAACATTATAGAAAAAAACAACTTTGAAAGACATTAGAATTGTTATTAACTCATGGTGACAGAGGTGGCGATGAATTTAAAATACAGGAAGAAATATGGAAATGTGGAGAAGGAACTTGTTTTGCCAGATTATTTATGTCCCTATGGAGGGGAAGGGACCTGGAGGAGAGGGAGAGGTAATGGTGGTTGCAAGGGGAGGAGTAGTCAGTAGAAGGAACAGATTAAAAAAGAAAAACAGATAAAAAAGAATGATGAGTGGCAGTGTTACTAAAGACATTATGAGAAAATACATAAGTAAAAGCTCAACCATGTTAATCTAATATATATGATATATAATGGATACTACAATATGCCATTCATCATATTTTTATGTACAATTAGAAATATAAGTTCATATGGAACCAATATGTTAAATTAATATTAAAGGAGACAATAAATATTAACTATTATAACAAATATAATATATACTATTAATGTTACCAGTAACTTTTTATAAGTTATACAAATTAATGCATGCTGCAATATTTTATGTTAAAGACTGGTTTATTTCTAAAAATAAAATTTTTTCATTAAAATAAAGAAGACAAGAAAAGAAAAAGAGTTTCTATCTGAGCCCTGTTGGTGAATTGGGGCTGACTAAAAGTGGTTAATCAGTAAACTATACTATCGTATTTAAATTACCATCCAATTTCAAGGAACATCTAGCAGCTAATAGTCCCTTCTGAGAGGGGAAAGCTTGGAGCATGTTTTTTGTTTTGTTTTGCTTTTTATTTATTCCTCCTCTCCATTACCAATTTACCCTCTGTCTGGTGAGTGAAAAAGTCCATATCCACCAACAAACCCTCAAGCTGTAGTAGTTTTAATCAACTCTCCATTATCCATGAATGTGTTGTATGCACTGAAGTTTATCTGTCACTGATCTTACTGACAGAATCACAAGATTTTAGATTTTCAAGGGATCTAAAAGTGACTCAGTCTCTCAATTTAATAGGTAGGTGCTTGGACAAATCCCTTTACCTTTAAGCCTCAGTTTCCTCTTTTGTAAAATGAGGAGCTTTGAGGGAAAGCTGCATTCTCTTTGAGAAAGTATTAACATCAAGGCAGGTTGGATGAATTCCTAGGTCTTAGGGTATGTTTACCAGAGAGATATTAGGGATACATGAAGCATGCCAACATTGAATGATATCCCTAAAGACAAGGTCTGCCCATGCCACTCCTCTGTTCAAAAAGTTCCAGTGGTGGGGTTCTTAATCTGAGGTTCATGAATGGAAAGAGAAAAAAATGTGTGTATACATATATATCTATATATATGTACAGAGAGAGAGAGAGGAGAGAAAAGGGAGAGAGGGAGACAAGGAGAAAGACAGAAAGAGAGAAGGAGGAGATAGAGAGAGATGAAGAGAGAAAGGGAGAGGGAGAGAGATGGAGAAATGAAGAGAGAGAGGGAGAAAGAAGAGAGAGAGAGGGAACCATATTCCAATATAACTGGTTCCTTTGTAATCCTATGGATTTTATTTTTCTAAATTTAACATTTTTCTTTATTTTTTTTAAACCCTTACTGTCTGTCTTAGCATTAATTCTAAGACAGAAGAGTGGCAGGGGCTAGGCAATTGGGATTAAGTGACTTGCCCAGGGTCACAGAGCTAGGAAGTATCTGAGGCCAGATTTGAAACCAATAGTCCTCCCTGGTGTTCTATTTACTGTGTTACCCAGCTGCTCCAACATTTTTCTGAAAAGGGGTCCACAGGCTTCACCAAAATACCAAAAGGGTCCATGACACATACGCATGAACAATTCTTGATCTGGGAGAAAATGGAATCTCTTTTGACACTGAAAATCCTTCAAAATTTGGCTCTAGTCTACCTTTCTAGGACTATTACACATTTTTCCCTCTCACACTTGCTATAGTCCTATTACTCAAAGGTCCAGCCAAATTAAACTACTCCATCTGAAAATCCACAACTTTCTTCAAAACTCAGCTCAAATGCCACCTCCTTTATGAGGTCTACTTTGATCATCACTCCCAAATCTTGTTTCCATTCTATTTATTTTGTATTATCTAGATAGAGTTGTCTCTCTCTCACAATGCAAGTTCTTTCAAGGCAGGGGTTTGTTGTTCTTTCCTTTTTAAAAACCTTTCCATCCCCTGTGCTTAGCACAGTGCTTGACAAGTAATGAGTGCATAATAAATGTTTGTTGACTGACTATTGACTGAATCAGAAAATTCTAGGTAAATTCATAGTTTTGACACTCCAATTCTATAGCAATAGAATGTTAAGTACTTAAGTTATGGCTGAAGGTTTTTAAGACTGTCTTACTTGAACAGAACTTTATCATTATGGTTTTAAAGCATTTTCTAAAATATAATAATATATTTAAAATGCAGTTGTGTTTATTTTAGGAAAAATATTTAGGGATGAATCAAGGCAATATTCTTTTAGATCTGAGAAAGAAAGGTGTAAATGGTGCCATTAGAGGCATCACCATCACCAGAAGGGGTGTTATGGGTCAAGTTATATATTACCTACATTGATGTACCCACTACCATGACAAGTCACCTGTTCTGGGTTCCAATCTCAGCCCCTGTCACAAAATTAGCGAGCTTTAAGAATTCCAGCCGGTTCTAGATGATAAGATTTCTCTATTAGGTTAGCATATAATTAAGTCATGCCAGTACTTTCTGTATCAGTTGGATATTTTGCAAAGAGGTCAGAAGAGTCAGTTAGGAGCTCTCCTAAATGTCCTCTTACCCAAGTCCAAAATCAAGTTCATCAAATCTTGAATTATGGCATGTGTGCTATAGAGACTAAAAGCTACCATCAGGAATGAACACTTACCACAATTGTCACGAAACAGACTCTTCTGGCCATCAAGTTTTAATTGTTTATTAGGTCTGATTTTATGACTGATCCTAGCCTGTCTCAACTGAGCTGGCAAGTCTGATGTCAACAGTAGGGAGGAATTTGTCAGAGAGCTATTTTATGTAGGATTTAATAATAAAACTCTCCAGAGTTTCCCAATTTTCCTTTTTATGAAAAGAACTTCTAGAGGCAGCAAGGTGGCTCAGTAGACTGAGAGCCAGGTCTAGAGATAGGAAGTCCTGGATTCAAATTTGGCCTCTGAAATGTCCTAACTGGGCAAGTCACTTAACCCCCTTTGCCTAGCCCTTACTATTCTTCTACCTTGGAACCAATACACAGTATTGATTGTAATACAGAAGGTAAGGGTTTAAAAAAATAAAATAAAACAAAGGGTTTAAAAAACGATTAAGGGGTACAGCTAGGTGGCTCAATGGATCAAGAGCCAATCCTATAGAAAGTGGAGGTCCTGGGTTCAAATCTGATTCCATACACTTGCTAGCTGTGTGACCCTGGGCAAGTCACTTAATTCCCATTGCCTAAGCCTTACCAGTATTCTGCCTTGGAACCAATACATGATATTTATTCAAAGATAAAAGGTTAGAGTTTGAAAAAGAAGATAAAGAATAAAATAAAAATAAAATGATTAGGAAGGGGACAGAGTTGAGACATAACCAGAATAGAGCAGAATATGAGCATTCATAAACTACAATTTGACCTGTTTGTCAGAAAGAATCTCTCCATTAGGAGAATATGAGAGCAAAGAACAAGAAGTGATCAAACCAAGAGGGCCAACCCAAAAGCCAACTAGAAATTCCAGGGTTTGGGAATATTCACAAGTAGCAGTTATGATCTGTTTATTTAAGGACTGCTGGGTGTAGTTTGATTTTAAGTACATGCCATTCCATCTTCTACCCTCCTGTCTTTTCACAGGAGGTTCCTGATCTCTGGAATGTACTAGCTGCCTTCAAACCCCAGTTCAGGTGCCACCTCTCTAAGAAAGTTTTTCCTGATCCTGAAAGTTGCTAGCATCTCTGTTCCCACCCTTTGGAAATAATTCGGTTACTTTGTATATCCTTTGCACTTAATTATCAGCATGAATGGTATATTCTCCAGTAGACTGTAAGTGACTTGAGGGCAAGAGCTGTCACTTTTATCTTTGTATTCCTAGCACCTAGAACCACGGTTGGCACAAAAGTGGGCCATTAGAAATATGGCACCAAATTGAAAATACACCTTCCTACACACAGCCAGATTAAGATCATTGTTGTTCAGTTGTTTCAAGTGTGCCCAACTCTTTATGAACCCATTTGGAGTTTTATTGGCAAAGATCCTTGGTGTGGTTTGCTATTTCCTTCTCCAGCTCACTTTACAGATGAAGAAACTGAGGCAAACAGGGTTTAGTGACTTGCCCAGAGTCACATATCTAGCGAGTGGTTTGAAATGCTGGTTTTCCTGACTCTAGACCTGGCATTTATCCATCATGCCACCTACATGCCCTGTAATAGATAATATTGGAAGGGGTATATTTAATGGATAAATGATAACTAATGGATCCAGTAGTTATCTTCTTTTGCCTACCCTCCTCCCTCTATAACTCCCTTTCTCCCTCTTCCAGCCTCCTTCTAAGTCACTCAGGGTGAGCTATGATGTTTCAGAGGAAATGCTCTTTTCTCTTCTTTATCTCAAGTAAGGGTTTGTTGGGGGAAAACAGGAAAAGATGGAGGACAAAGGTAAGAGGGTTGGAGGTTTCCCTATTATCTATAGTGAGTCTTAGGTTGGAGGATATTGAGAGAATTGGCAATTCAGTCACTAGTATGAAACAGAGCAAGTCAGAGAGAGATATATGGACTATTGTCCTTCTTCTTCTGTCTTCAAATCATCCAGGTCACCTCCAACTTGATTATCCCAAGTCCTAGAGATAAACCCAGCCTCTTCCTTCAAAGTTACTACCATCAGCCAAAAAGCCCTGGAAAACAGCCAGCAGTTGGCTCTTGCCTTCAGCTGTTTCCCAGTAACATTCCAAATGTAACCTTCCTTTGATTGATAGCTGATCAATCTCCAGCTTCTTGTCTTGCTGCATGCCTTATAATTTCTCTCTTCTCCACAGCCCAAGATTAAGATTACCAAACAAAATGACTTTTGTTCAATATGCATTTTTTTCTTTCTAATAATTTTTTCTTAAAAATTACCCATTCTACAAAATAAATATAAGTCTTTTAAAAGATGTCAGTTTCTTTTCCTATTTAGCTATATTACCACATGGTGTCCAGATACCCCAGTCTCTTTAATGAAACAAAGTTAAATTTCATATACAACTATACTCAGTGGTAGTCTCCATAAAGGCATGAATCATATTTGATTCATCTTTTTGTCTTTCCCAGTACTTATTTCAATGCCTGCTTAAATGTGTTGATATGACTTGAAATCACACAAATATTTTATTACAAGATCTTTTAGTTGGTTTATCTGGAGGCAAAACACCTGAGAAAAACTTTAGTTAACACCATTTTCATTGTTCATTGACAGACCATTAAGGACACTGTCTGGATAGTACTAGAGAAGTATTAGAGAAGAAAGAGGAGAAAATTTCACTGTCACTGTGTTTCAGGTATGATCTTCCTTATTTCATATTAATATATTTGTATCCTTGAGGGATAGGGGATAGTGAAATCTTAATTAAGATTGACCAAGATCAATAGAAATGAATTCATCGTATGAGATACATTTTTGGATGCAACCAATATGCAAATCTGTTTTGCTAGACTCTGTGTGTTTGCTATAAGGATTTATTTTTCATTTCTTTTTGTCTTTTTCAATGGTGGTGGGGTGGGAAGCCAAGCAGGAATACAGAGTATGCAGCATTAGAAAAAAGAAAAGAAAGAAAAGAGAGTCATTGAGGCCCCTTTAAAAATATTTTAAAGATATTTTTAAAAATAATATATAAATTTAAAATATATTTTATTTTAATATTTTATATACACACTTTATTGTAAGTATATATACTTAAGAGATGTCTTCTGTTCAAGAACATAAGGAGGGACAAAGAGGCCAGTCAAGTAGAATTATTTCAAAAGCTACACATTTATCTTATTATTTTCTTAAAATAGATAATAGATACTTTTAGTTACTCTTTTGCTGTTCTACTATGTATATTCAAATTACCATTCTATTTGATGTTTGTCAAGATCAGAACAAAAATGAAAAATACTTTTTATAAAGCCAGGGTGTCCAAAGAAATCCACCCAAATGTCCTATAGTGTAAAGAACACTTTTTTGCTATTATTAACACATTGTGTGATCATATTTTTTCTATCACAAACTAAACGAATTGCCCAAAAGATAATAGAAAGGTTTATGGTGGGCATGAACACTCTGCAAAACATACCCAAGAAAGAATGATGCAAAATAAGAATAAATGGGAGAAAAGAGAGGCCTGTCATATAGCAAAAGTGATGGGAAAGTGGTGACTAGTCCATGCATCCCATTGGTATTCAAGCAATGTCAAGAGATCTACAAGGGATTTTTCGTCCACTGAGAAGACCCACTTTGGGGTATTTATGGGAAATCATGGACCAGAAAGAGTCATTAGGAGGGCCAGGCACATATGAGCTTCAACTTATATTTTTGGAGGGTGTACCAATATTGTTCATAGTTCCATTAAAGTAAGTTACTTATTTTTAATTGAGTAACTAGGCTTTGTTATTGATATTGTTATTTAGTCATGTCTAACTCTTTGTGACCCCATTTGGGATTTTCTTGGCAAAGATGCTGGAGAGGTTTGCCATTTCCTTTTTCCAGCTCATTTTCTAGACAAGGAAACTGAGCAAAACAGGATTAAGTGGCTTTCCCAGGGTCATATAGCCAGTAAATGTCTGATGCCAGACTTGAGCTCATAAAGATGAGTCTTCTAGACTGCAACACTTAGCTGCTCCAGTAACTAGGTACCCTACAATAATGATGGTCACTAAATTAGTTGTTATAGCTGTCATCAATTTGGAAGAATAATAATATTTATGGTGGAAAGACATGATGGTATATATTCTAGAAATATTATTATTATTGATACAAATCACAGGTCAAAAAGATGAGTAGATATCATTAAATACTATTATCTTATTTGATGTTGACAAGTATTTAATTAGGAACAACTTGCTTCTCAGCATTGTGCTTAGTGGTCACAAAATCAGTAAATGTCAGGAGCAGGATTGAGACTCAAGTCTTTTTGACTTCAAGTCAAATCCTTTAGCCACAATCTCATAGAGCTTTGGTGTATCCCAAGAAACAACTTCCTATTTTTAAGAAATGCTTAGCACTTTGGAGAGGAAAAGCTGTCTAAAATGTAAGCTTGAAACTTGTTAGAAATGAATTATGTTGCTGTGATAACCTTTTGTATTTATTTTCTTCTTAGTTGTACCAGTAAATGACTATTAAATGAGAGAAGGGAAATGAAAAGAATATTAGAAAGAAATAGGTAGTATCGATCATATGATTAGTACTTACAGTAAGCAAGAAGGTTGTGAATGGATTGAAATGAGAATTTCTTTCTCTGAATTTTTTGAAAAACAGCTATTTCTCTCCAAGAAAATGGCCACTTTTAAAGGGCTTATTATTCAACTCACAGCTACCTAGCCACTAACCTATGTGTAATTCACACACACACACACACACACACACACACACACACACACACACAGACAGACACACACACACACACACACACAAATGGTATTACCATTTGACTTTAATGAAAATATTTCCAGAAGCAACTTTACATTTGGTTCCATTTCAATGTGCCCTGAGAGTGTATTCTTTAAGAATTCATCACTCAATCCTCTCTTCCAGACAGAGGCTAAGTGTGAAATTTTTTCCGAATCTGAATCTTCCACGGAACAGCTCCAGCCAGTTACAAACTGCACGACATTCCAATTTTTATAGTCAAAACATTTTTAAAAGGCAGTAGTTCAAGTTTTCCATATTCTGTTTGTCTCAGATGAAAGTGATATTTTTTCCTGAAATTCATCACTGAATTTCAAATGCCAAGAGGTTAAAATGGCAGACTGATCTGGCTAAAGGTACTGACCCACACCTTTAATTTTTCATTTCTAATTTAGGATATGATCATACTCTAATTGGCCAAAGAAAATGGTTCCTTTAGAATACAATTAAATAATTTTAAAAAAGCTAATGTGAATTCTCCAGCTTAATCTGAAAATATTAGTTTAACCCGATCTCCTTAAAAACAAATAAAAATGCCCACTCAAAGAATCTGTCCAAAGTGATAAGCATAAAGTGATATCTACTGGCAGTGGCTAGGGAACCTCCCTTAGGGCCTCCCAGTGTTTTATCTGGCCTGCCCTGATAATTTCCAGTCTTTCCACCCCCCCACCCCCCACATCCCTTCCATCTCCCCACTAGCATGCAAACTCCCCAGGTTTACCAACAGAACCGGGTGGGGGGATGTGGGGGGAATGGGGAAGCAGTAAAATAATCCCATCCAAGAAAAGTCTGAGAAGACACATTGAAAACGTGCAAGACACACTGTACTAGAAAGCCTGTTTCTGTAGGGTCAGGCTAAATATTCAGAAGGAGACTTTAAGGCTACTACTCAGGAATCTTATTTCCATGCCCAGTATAGTTAGTGTCCTGGAGCTCTTGGAATTTTTCTATTGAAGGGTCACAGCTATTTCCTTAAAAAACAGACCAAAGTCAGAACTTGAAATGCAGATCGATTATTCTTCAACTCCCAACTCGCAGTTCAGTCAACATGGAGTATTTTTCTTTCTTTAAAAACAAAACAAAAAAACCCACCAAAAAACAAAAAATGGGAATTCTTAAATCTGCCAGTGATTTAAGCCAGTCCTTAAACTTGTTAAATAAAAATGTTATTTGCCAAAGAAATGATATCTATTCTTACTAGGGGAAGGGGCACACTCCTTCTCCCAAGTGCTTAATTACATATTAAATCAATTCAAAATTATTTTGGTTCATTAATCTGTAATTCAAAACAGATCTTAAAATAAATGAATGCTTTAGTCTTTTTTTTTTAATGGCAAGCTGTGTTCTCTACCAACATAAAATCCAATAGCTTATAAAATCTTTTCTGATGAGAATTTACAAATTAATACATGCCGCCTGTTGTATTCTTAGTAATATTTATTAAATGTAACATTTTAGCAACACAATTAAGAACAATGAAATTATACTTCAGTTTATAAAAGCAGGATAATTTACATCTCTGCAATTACCTCCACAATCCTCCTAGCATCTCCTTAATATGGAAACAAAATCCTTGCCCTGGAATTGGCTTTTTCTTTAAAAATTTCTAGAAGATATTATAAAGTGCACACAGGGAAAGAAAAAAAAGAAGTCTTGGATGGAACTTTCCTTTATGAAAACTCATTTTATATTTGATAAACAAACCAAAGAGGAGTCTTCCTGTCAACAATGCTCTTGGCAAGCAATAAGTGATGACCTCTTGTTCTAGAATGCCCTTATCTTTATATGCCACATGTCCCTGATCTGCTACACTCTGAGACTTGCTATCTGTAAGGCTGCTGATGCCCATCCTTTCCGATTCCATTTTAGAATGCATTGCTAAGCTTCATGTATCCTTACCATATCTGTTTGCCATCAAACTGCCATTCCCAACTGCTCTGCAATCTTTTCAACAGATTCTCTGTTTAAACATCCACCTGTGTTACAGAAGAACAGTCTGAACCTACTTGAGCCATGGAGCAAATAATAACAGTAACTGGAACTCCAGACAGAAAAAAATAGGAGCTCATTTTCCAGACTCCTGTGGGAATATAGAGCATGTCTGCTGAAACTGTATCCAAGAGGCAGTGATATTGTAGACTCAAGTATTTCTTTCTATTCCTCGTAATGGCTTTTCCTTTCTCAGTGTTTTACAGGACATGCCTGTGCTGTGATTTAGAAAGTGAAGGAAATATTCTCTCTTTCTTTGGTGAGTTATAAAAACAACATTTTTTTTTTGCAAAGTGGAAATTCGGATGGAAAACTCCTAGACTCATTCTGTATCATTCACTTCTATAGTCTCCCAATGGCGATTTGAGACTAAGTACACTAACAGGAAAAGCAATAAACTCTGGACCCCTCTGTCCAGTCAAGGTTGTTTTTTGATGTTTGGAGATGTCATTTCTGTTGTGATCGAGACTAAACTTGTGAATCCTAAAGTGTTTCCCTTCAAAGAGAGCTTGGCTAAGGAGGACATCCCCCCAAGACAAGCTTGTCCCATTCTTCTTGGCCAGAATGGGACTATTTCTCAGCCAAGGATATCCCTATCATTAAGTGCCATAAGGTAGGCCACCCATCCCTGTTTATCCCAGCTCTTTCCTCTAACTTAGAGATGTCCTTGCCTACATGCCAAAGAGATTCTGGGCAAAGATAGGTAACTCAATTTAATTCAAATGATATCAACATGAAATATATCATATTCTACTTTCTACCAGAACACAAATTATCTAAAAAGAAAAAGGGGCTAAAAGCTGTGCTCAGTACTTAAAAGAAAAACAGCCACAGGCCTAACATAAATGTTTGCATTTCTTTTGTCTAGAGCTATAATTTTATTCGTATAGAGGTTTTCTGGTATGGAAACTCCCTCTATCAGAAACACTCTGTAACTAGCTGTTTTAAAGAGTTGCCTGGGACTATTAAGAGTTAATAAAAATAATAATAATAAATAGAATAATAAAATATGATCTATTATAAATATATAAAATATAATAGAAAAATAAGATAGAAAAAGAAAATATAAAATAATAAAACTAAAAATAATTAAGATAATTATTTATTATTTATGTAATAATATATATAAATATAAAACAATAATAATAAAGATAATAATAACGATGGTAATTACATATAATATACCTAGAAGCTTGGAAAATGTTTTCAGTATAGAATCTCATTTGACCCTTGCAACAATCCTGGGGAGATAGGTGCTATTTAAAAACTCCCTATTTAATAAAAATGAGGAAATTGAACCTGAAAAAAGGTAATTGTCCATGGTCAGACAGCTAGTGTCTTAGGCAGGATTTGGCCTCAGATCTTCCTGACTTTCATATAGCTAGTGTATGTCCAAAGCAGGGATTGAACCCAGTCGTTCCTGATTGCCAAGGTTGGCCTCCTATCCCACTGCCCCTTCATGATAAATTTATGTCTTGTTTTTTTGGGCATTCAAACACTCACTGTAGAAATACTGCACTTGACTCCACAAGTGTTATGAGTCACCAGTTGTTACTACAGGCATGGAAATGTTTCCTCTAAGTAAACACGGGTGTCATGTGGCCCGATTTGAAGCAGTATAAAAAGAAGCACTCCTTTTTTTGGTAACCATGCTTTAAAGTTAACAAAAAAAAAGTTCTGGATCAATGGCAATAGGGTGGGTAGAAGTTGGTAGTATTGAGGTGTGGTCAGGGCTTGCCCTCCATTCAGCCAGGAAAATCTCAGTCTCTGGTTCAATCTAATGGGACCTAAATGAAGATGTGTTTTGTTCAGAAGAACAGTAAGCCTGTGATCCTAAGTTAGGATAGGCCAGCTCCTAAAGAAAAGGAGGGGCCCCCAACATCAAGAAAGTCCTTCACTCAGCAGGGAGATTAAAGGAGCCTTTGGGCCACAGAGATTTCCTCTTGCCTCTGTCTGTTTCTCCCCTCCCACATGGCCACCTTTACACCTTTGACTTCGGAAGTAACTTCCTAATTGGCCTCCCTGTCTCAAGTCTCTCTCTTCTCCAATCTCTCCACACAGCTGCCAAGATAATATTTGTTTCTTTTTTTGGAAACCTTTAATATTCTGTCTTAGAATCCATAGTTAAGTATCAGTTTCAAGGCAGGAGATCAGTAAGAGCTGGGCAGTTGGGGTTAGGTGACTTGCCCAGGGTCATACAGCTAAGATATGTTTGAGGTCATATTTGAGCCTAGGATTTCCTGTCTTCAGGCATGGCTTTCTATCCACTAATCCACCTCACTGCCTCCAAGTTGACATTTCTAAAGTGCAGGTCTGACCCCTGTCATTCATTCTCCTATTAAAACAAAGGAATGAGCAACAAAAACCACCTGGGGTAAGAAAGGGGGTGCTCCTTATTGCCTCCTAGCTTAAAAGATAAATTCATAGCGTCAGTAAGACCCTTCACAATCTAGCTCCAGCCTCTCTTTCTAGGCTTATTACACATTCCTCCTCCTTATGAACTCTCCATTCTAACCAAATCAGTCTACTTCTCATTTTCCTAGAAGACATTCCACCTCTCTTGGCTATACCTTTTGCACAGTCCATTCCAGATGTCTGGAATCCACTCCTCCCCCCTCCCCCCTTCACCTCTGCCTAGGACTCCTGGCTTCCTTCCAAGATCAGCTCCAAAGCCCCACCCCACACACAAAGCTTTTCCTTAACCCTCCAGCTGGGCCTGCCACATTAACTCTGTATTTACTGTGTATATGTTAGGAATTTATTTCTACGTGAGCATGTGGTTTCATCAGGCTGGAGCCCGTTTCATTTTTGTCTTTGTATCTTTAGAACTTGGCTGTGCTAGTTTCTTAATAAATACTTTTCTGGTGGATTGATTCCTAGAATCTGGCAGAGAAAAGCCAGCATGCAGCATCTCTGGGGGGTAGAATATCAGGAATACCCGGATTTGAACATGACCTTTAATGCCTGCTGGCTGTGTGACTGGGGCAGCTAGGTGGCCCAGGATAAGAGTGCAGATCTGGAGTCATTAAGTCCCCAGTTAAAATCTGGCCACACACATTTATTAACTGTGTGACTCTGGGCGAGTCACTTAACCACATTTACCTCAGTTTCCTCATCAGCAAAAAATGAGTTAGAGAACAAAAAGGGAATTCACTCTGGTGTCTTTGCCAAGGAAACCCCAAATGGGGTCATGAAGAGTAGGATATGACTGAATAATAACAAAAGCTGTGTGACTACAGGAAGTTAACTTCAACTCCAAGGGCTTGGATTTCCTCCTCTACAAAATGGGAATACTAACAGCCCTAATCTGGACCTCAGAGTTGTAGTGAAGATCAACTTCCATAAATCAATATATTCATAAAGAGAATGTATATATTATAGATAACATGCAATAGTACACATTATAATATGTAATATTGTCTATAATGTATCTCTCTATTGGATGTCATTTTCTCTGTGAATATATTTCTAAATAGTTCTGCATGGAAAATTTGCACTGAGATTTTCCCAAATATGTTACATTCTGTCTTAGAATCCATAATATATAATATTTATATATGTATATAATTTATATATTTTTAAAACATATATTCTACATATATTTATATAACTATATAATATTTATAAACACTATATAATGCATACAGTGCTTTGATAATTTCAAAACATTGTATATAAGGTACTAATTATTATAATTATCATTATCTTCATCCCCTTAATATGCCAAATCAGCAATATTTAGGAATAGAGGAAGCACTGATTCATCCTGTAAATTTCTATTGAAACCAGGTTTTTAAAACAATATTTTTCCTTCAATTACATGTGAAAATTTTTAAACTTTTTCTTTTTAAAAAAATTTGAACTCTGAATGAACACCCTAATGCAAAAACCAATAACATGGAAAGGAGCTCGGAACGAGGACACATGTGATACCCAGAGGAATCAAGCATCACCAATGGGAGGGGTGGGGGTGGGGAGGAAAAGAAAATGATCTTTGTTTCTAATGAATAATGTTTGAAAATGACCAAATAAAATAATGTTTAAAAAAAAGTTGAGCCAGGTGGCAGCTGGGTGGCTTAGTAGATTGAGAGCCAGGCCTAGAGATGGGAGGTCTTGGGTTCAAATATGACCTTAGACACTTCCTAGCTATGTAACTCTGGGTAAGTCACTTAACCCCCATTGTCTAGCTCTTATTGCTCTTCTGCCTTGGAACCAATACACAGTATTGATTCTAAGATGGAAGGTAAGGGTTTAAAAAAATTTTTTTTGAGCTAAATTCTCCTCCTTTCTACCCTTCCCTCTCTCTGAGATGACAGTCATTGAAACTAGATTTTTAAAAAAATGGTAATTCGGTCCATTTAAAATAGACAGTTAGAGGAGGTAGTGATGGGAAGTGGCTTGGATAGCTGGTCTAAGAATGAGTAAGTCCCCAGTGCAAGTCCAGTCTCTGACACTTATTGGTCCTGTGACTCAGGGCAAGTCATTTACCTACTCGATTCCCAGGCAACCTTCAAAGCCTATGAATTGCAGAACTGCTCAAAATCTCTCCCACTAGAGAGACTTTCTTCTCTGGCTCTTCCCTAAATCAGTGATTCCACAGGCTCTGGCCCCTCCCCTCAAGTTATAGCATATAGTGATATCTCAGTATTATTCCAAAGGGAATTTGGCGGAATTGGTTTCCTAGAATTTATTCCAACCTCCTCTCAGTAAATCTGGGTAAAAGAACATTATCCTCATTTCACTAAGAAATTGAGGAATAGACAAGAGAAATTGGGTGTTCGTGGTCAGATGTGAATTTGGTCATTAGAAGAAAGTCTTTTTAAGGCCCACCAAGCTGGGCTAATGACATGTAGTCCAGTATCCATTTTCCATTTTAGTCCCCCCCACCCATGAAAATGAGAATCTTAACCTTTAGGATTCCTTATAGGATTCTTATGTTATGTGATAGAATAAATTAATCCATAAGGCACACGAGTCAAATTGATCACAAAAGACTTTCCCATTATCTACAAAGTACATATTTGAATCTTTGTTGGAGTAAAAAGCTATTTTCCTAGAATGTCTATGTTTGTTCCATTTCATTAAGTTACATTTTCCTCATTGTTATGTAGAACAAATCCTTATGATACCATTAGAAAAAAGCTAGCATCAGTAATAGACCTAGGTTTTTAAATATCCATTTAAAAGAAAACAAGAAAGCAAATAGATAAAAATACATTAGGGAAAGTTCCTTCCCTCCCCAGATAGGGGCAAACAAATCCACATTTGATGTCTCCATTCAAGCAGAGCCCAACTTATCAAGTTTCAGGAAAGTATCTCCCAGTGCTTCTTAACTATTGCATTTTGGGGTGGGGTGGAGGATTGTTTCGACTTTAATGGAGATATTTCTAAAAGATTCTGAACAAGACATTCATCTTCTATTTTCCCCAATTGTCAGACAATTCTTAATTGGCCAGAAAATCTTCCAGATGTGTATGACTGTCTTTTCCCCTCCTACCCTCACCGCCCCAATATCAAAGCTCTGGGTGAAGTTTTAATTACTCATTTAGGGAGGATATGACACCTTCCAATTTAATATAGTCAGTTCTCTTTAGAGTAAATGTAGATTTAAGGCTCAGTGTGCTTGTAGGATCTCTTAGCAACTAGAGTAGAATCAGCCAACAATGGATGATTCACTGATTTAGCTGGGGTTTGCAGATATGTCTGCCAAAACGCCTGAGCAAACTCACATTGCTAGACGCTATGGTAAAATGTGACCTCCTTTAAAACTCTTAGAGAAGAAAAGAAAAGAAATCTGGAGCTTTATAACAGTTCTGTGGAGTCTGAAAATACCCCTGAACTATAAAAATATGACTTTATGAGACCAACACACTTTCTGTGATGATCATTTTCTTTAATTACATTTGGTGCAATTCGATTTGAATGTGGCTAAAACTAACCAGGGATTTTCATGAGGGCATCATGTTTTCAAGGGCTTAAAATAATGGTTACTTATTGGAATCCCTGGCTTCCTTTGAAGCTTGGTTCATTCAGGTTCCAGTTCCTGGAGGAACTCTATCCCAAACCTCAGTTAGTAGAGGCTTCTCTTTCTCCTCCCTCTTCCCTCCTCTTCCTCTTCCTCTTCTTGTTCTTGTTCTTGTTCTTGTTCTTGTTCTTGTTCTTGTCCTTCCCTCACCTCTGTGACCCAGGGTCACAAGCTAGTAAGTGGATGAGGTCAGATTTGAATCCAGGTCCTCCTGACTCCAGGTCTGGAGCTCTATCCACTGGGCTACTAGCTGCCCTGAGGCCTCTCCCTCCTGAAGTTTCTTTGTATTATAAGGTACTTACATTGTATATTCTTACTTATAAAATGCTCCTGAGGAGAACTTGAGGGACTACTTCATTTTGGGTTTGTATCTCTAGAGCCTAGCACAGTACCTTGCACATACTTTAAAAATGTTTGTAGAATTGAATGAGTCTTCTTGAGTCTTTGAATTAAAAACACAACAGAATTCTTTTCCAGAGTATTGATCTAAGGACAAAGTCATTGTTGAGGTGGAGTGGGGCGGGGTGGAATTGGTGGTAGTAGAGAGGATGAATCTATCATTTCATCAGGTGAGGAAATGTCTACCAATGCTGATAGTCAGTTGCCTACTCTGAAACTTAGTCTTAGAGATTTGTTCCACATCAGTAGGCTAAATGACTTGCTCGGGGTTTTATAGCCAGTATATATCAGAGGCTGGATTTGAACCTGGTTCCATCCTCAGAACTGTACCTTCTAGCTTCATAGGACCCATTAGAACTTGTGTGCCACTGGCATAATATCTGAGAACCTAATATCAACTTCCTACATCAGAGAAAAGGTTAATAATATATAGGGAAAGGGATAGACCTGTGATTTCAGTGATATGGAGAACTCCTATAAATTCCCTTTTACAATGCTTGGGCATCTTCTCTGCAATGTCTACACAGAGTTGCTCAGGGCAATAACACAGTGTATATTAGAGGAATGATTTGGACTCATTTGCTGTCTCTGAGGCCATCTCTCTAACCACTACACCCTATTGCCTCTCTCACGAAAAATTACCTTCTAAACAGAGATTGATAGGTGGTACAATAGAATGCCAGGGCTGAAGTCAAGAAGACTTGAGTTCAAATATGACCTCAGATACTATCTGTGTGACCCTGGGCAAGTCACTTAATCTTGTTTGCTAGAGAAGGAAATGGCAAATCTCTCCAGCATCTTTACCAACCCCCCCCTCCCCAACAGGATCATGAAGAGTCAGACATGAATGAAATGACTTAAGAATAACAATCTACCAATGACACATACTGCCTGGCCAAGTTCATTAATCTCTCAGTGTTCTGGGTCAGAGATGTCAAACTCAGTGTGGCTGAATAAGATTAAAAAGGGAAATATTTAACAAAGTAAATAGAAAAAATAATACAGTGTGGTTTCTAAGCTAATATGTAGCCTGCCAGGATCTGGTTCTACTGAACTAGGCTTTTAGAGGGAGTTCCTTTACTTGGGAGTTCCCTCAACAAGTGAATATATATATATATATATATATATATATATATATATATATATATATATATATATATAGGTCTAGTCCAGTAATGGCAAGCCTTTTAGAGATGGAGTGTTCCCCCCACCCCAGACTTAGTGCCATGCCCTGTCCCTTCACTTGCCCAACACAGGGGAGGGAGGAAGTGCTCCTCATTGGGCTGCTGGGCAGAGGGGTGGGTCATGAGAGAAAAGTCCTCAGAAAGTGTAGAAAGGGGAAGGGGAGTGGCCTGAGCACTCTGTTCCCCTCCAGCTCTGTCTCCTGTGAGCCACCCACCTTATCCTCTGTGTGCTCCCATTGGGCTACTGGGCAGAGAGGTGTGTGATGTGAAAAAATGTCATCAGGTGTGATGGAGAGGGGGAGGGGATCAGCTCTGCCCAAGTCCTTCTGCCTTTCTAGGCTGCCCTTTAGGGGAGGGCAGCCACATGTCCTCAGAGAGTGTTCTGTGTACCATCTTTGGCATCCATGCCATAGGTTTGCCATCACTGGTCTAGTTGCTATTCTCCACACATGTTTTTAAGCTTTTACCAAAACCCTCCTCTGATGTGTGCAGTTGATTCTATTTTATAAAAGGTTCTTCCAAGGAATATAAGCTCTAATTTACTATTCCACCTAAACTTCTTCCTCCAAAGTTATCAATGATATAATTGTCAGATCCAGTGAGTCTTTTCTCAATCTTCATTCTCTTTGGCCTCCCTGTGACCTTTGACACTGTTGATCACCCTCTTTTCCTTAATATACTCTTCTCTCTAGGTTTTTGAGACACTGTTCTCTGCTGGTTTTTCCTCTCATACATCAGACTGTTACTTCTCTGTATCTTTTTCTGGATCCTCACCCAATTCATGACCACAAATGATTGGTGTCCTTCAGGGCTTTATCCTGGATCCTTCCTCTTCTCTTCTCATTTGACATTACCAACAGTTCCCACATATTTAATTATCTTCTCTATGCACATGATTTTCAAATCTAATTATTCTGCTCTAACCTCTTTTTTTTAACATCCAATATTATATCTCTAAGTGCCTTTAAGACATCTCAAACTGGTTGACTACTAAACATTTTAAAATCAAAATGTTCAAAATGGAACTCATTACCTTTTCCCCTAAACCTTCTCTTCTTCCAGACTTCCCTCTTATTGTCAAGGGCACTACCATATTTCTAGTTATTCACTCTCTCAATGTCGGTATCATTTTACACTCTCCTCTATCTCCCTCCCACAAAATCCAATGTTGCCAATGCCTGTCAATTTTGCCTTTACAGCATCTTTAAATACATCCCCGTCTCTCTTCTGATACTGCTATCACTCTAGTGCAAGTCCTTATCATCTCACACCTAGACTATTGTAATACTTTCCTGGTGGGTCTGTCTGCTCCTAGTCTCATCCCACTCCATTCCATCCTCAATTTAACTAATAAAGCAATTTTCCTAAAGTACAGATTGAACCATGTCACTCCCCTGCAACCTCTCCATCTCAATAAACTTCAGTGGCTTTCTATAACTTTCAGAAGCAAGTACAAATTCTCTATTTAGAGTTCTTTATATAGGAATTGGATCTCTTAATGATTTAATTCACTCCCCTCACCCCCAGCTTTCCAAGCTTTTAAATACTCAATGAAGCCAATTTCCTTGCTGTTCCATGAATGAGACATTTCATTTCAGATATGGGCATTGTCTCTGGCTCCCCCATGCTTGGAATACTCTTATAGCCTCCTGGCTTCCCTAATTTCCTTCAAATCCCAACTAAAATTCTATAGAAGTCTTTCCCAATCTCTCTCCTTCCTTCCTTCTTCTCTTCCCTCTCTCTGTCTCTTTTTGTCTCCCTCCTTCCTTCCTTCCTTCCTTCCTTCCTTCCTTCCTTCCTTCCTTCCTTCCTTCCTTCCTTCCTTCCTTCCTTCCTTCCTTCCTTCCTTCCTTCCTTCCTTCCTTCCTTCCTTCCTTCCTTTCCCTTACCTTCTGTTTCATTATCAATTCTAGGACAGAAGAGTAGTGGAGCTAGGCAGTTAGGGGTCAGGTGACTTGCCCAGGGTCACATAGCTAGGAAGTGTCTGAGGTCATATTTGAACCCAGATCCTCCTAACTCTGGGCTTGGCACCCTATCCACAGTGCTACCTCATTTCTCTCTTTCCAGTACTCTTAATATCAGTGACTTCTCTCTGTTATGTATTTTAATTTAAAATTAGAGATTTTTGATCTTTTGTTTGAGATTGTATTTTTATAAAAATCTAAGATTTTGATTTTGTTTGAGAAAATATCTTCAAGGAAGAAGCTTGCTAATTTCTATATCCAGAGAATGAACTGTTGCAGAAAGATGCCAGAAAATCCACATTACATCAAGAAGATCAAGAATGAACTTTGGATATGGTTGATTGAACCGAACTTTGATTGAACATTTATTGTAAATGTACACATTCATGCCAAAAGGGACTGCCCCTAATTTGGCTTTCTGCCAATGTGCCTAGCAAAACATTGGTTTTGCTTTCTTTATTTTTCTATTTCCTCCCTCACTACTCTAATTTCCTCTTAGAAAAATTGAATATTGTATATATCTGTAGTTAGAAGTGCATTTAGGACTACAAGATGATTATGTTAAATGATCAATGGAGAGACTAGTCTCCCAATGATCATCAGGGGGGATTGTGAATCTTAAAAATTCTCAGACCCTACTTCATAAGATTTGGTTAAGACCATTCCCCATGTTAAACAATGAAGGAACTTAGATCAGGAATGTGAGACCTCTACTCCACCCCTACTTAAGCATGCTTTAGGGGAAGAAACTCCTTGCTGAACAATGAAAAATACTTAAACCCATTCTTATAGTAAGGCAAAAGTTCTTAAGCTGTGCCTATTTTTAGATATAATACAAAAGGGTGCTAAGTACCTATAAAGGTCAGGCAACTTGTGAATTTACAAGGAGCAAAGAGGTGAGAACTTACTCACAGGTTTTTTCAGGTGTGAACTTAATCAAAAGTTTAAGTCAACTCAGGTGTGAATTCAGAATGGTCTGTCCTTTGGAAAAATGTCTACTGTGATTGGCAGATGTGAGAACTTAAGGGAGGTGACATAGGAGAAAATTCTCTTTAAAAGGAGGTCAAAAAGGAGGTCTCAAAAGAGTTAGCTGGGAAAAGCTGAATTGGAGGAGGCAGCTGTTGTCTCTCTGAACACTAGAATCTTGCTTGGACAAATCTTGTGGTGAGTGGATAAAAGACTGACTGATCTCTCTCTTAGGGTTTTCAGCCTAGGCTGGCTCATGCTGGCCTAGGCTGGTCTAGCCCTTTTTCTCATTATTTCCTTTCTCTCTCTCTCTCTCTCTCTCTCTCTCTCTCTCTCTCTCTCTCTCTCTCTCTCTCTCTCTCTTTCATTAATTCCTCATTTGTATTAATTAAAATTTCTATAAAACCCAGCTGACTTGGGTATATTTAATATTTGGGAATTTTCCCCCAGAGACCACCTTATATCTGATTTAAAACAAGACACTGTCTTGAAACCATATTTTCTGCAATCACAGTTTAAGCCAACCACTCTTTTATCTATTACAGTTTATGACTCCCACTATTTTAATCATCACAGTTTATTATTTCTTAGTCACATATATATATATATATATGTATAGTTTGTTTGTGCACATTTGCTTGCTTAATGTCTCTTTCATTAAAATAAAGACTCCCTGAGGGCAGGAACTTCTTATCCTTTTTATATCTTCAGTGCTTAGCACAGTGTCTGACCCACAGTAGGCCCTTAATAAATGCTAATTTACTGACTGAATAGAAAACCTTTTTTCTGTCACATTTATCATTCTCACTTAACTTTTCTATGCTTTAGGTTTTTGATGTGTAAACTGAAGAAGATTCTTTCCATCTCTAGTGCTATGAACCTATGGATGTAATAACCTCTTTTGGCTGAGCTTACCATAGAGAGGAAAAGCTTCCTGTACATACTTATTGTGTCCCAGAGTTATGAATATATGCTAGGAAGATGGTTCTTACGCTCAAGGAGTTGAATGACTTGCCCACAGTCACACAATGACTTTCTATCTTTACATTCTAATAAGGGAAGATGATACACAGAGGAAAACAAAGAAGAGTAGGACACAGGGAGAGGGGCAAGGAGAATGGCTGAAGTTCAGGCAATATGGTTTGGAAACTGAGGCTGTGAAATCTAACAACGTAATCATGGAAGGAGATATTTTAGTAAGTTTCATTCATTAAAAGAATATTGTTTTTATTGGTATAAATGAACAGTATTTTATCAGTATTAACAGTATTTTAAGCTGATTCAAAGACTTTTGAGGGGTCTCTCTCTTGGCTTGGGACTTCAGTTTTGGGGCAGGCCTGGCTTTTTTTCATAATGTAGGTGAGGTTGTGTCTAGGCCTCTCTATGGCCTGGACACATGTCTCTTATCCTGTATTTTCTTTTTTTAATATTTTATTTGATCATTTCCAAGCATTATTCATTAAAGACATAGATCATTTTCTTCCCCCCCCCCCCCATAGCCGACGACGCGTAAATCCACTGGGCATTAGATGCTTTCTTGATTTGAACCCATTGCTATGTTGATAATATTTGCATTAGAGTGTTCATTTAGAGTCTCTCCTCTGTCATGTCCCCTCAACCACTGTATTGAGGCAGTTGCTTTTCTTCGGTGTTTCTACTCCCACAGTTTATCCTCTGCTTATGAATGGTGTTTTTTTCTCCTAGATCCTTGCAGATTGTTCAGGGACATTACACCGCCACTAATGGAGAAGTCCATTACATTCGATTATACCACAGTGTATTAGTCTCTGTGTACAATGTTCTCCTGGTTCTGCTCCTCTCGCTCTGCATCACTTCCTGGAGGTTGTTCCAGTCTCCATGGAACTTCTCCACTTTATTATTCCTTTGAGCACAATAGTACTCCATCACCAACATATACCACAGTTTGTTCAGCCATTCCCCAATTGATGGGCATCCCCTCGTTTTCCAATTTTTGGCCACCACAAAGAGCGCAGCTATGAATATTCTTGTACAAGTCTTTTTGTCCATTATCTCTTTGGGGTACAGACCCAGCAGTGCTATGGCTGGATCAAAGGGTAGATATTATTTTGTCGCCCTTTGGGCATAGTTCCAAATTGCCCTCCAGAATGGTTGGATCAGTTCACAACTCCACCAGCAATGAATTAATGCCCCTACTTTGCCACATCCCCTCCAGCATTCATTACTTTCCTTTGCTATCATGTTAGCCAATCTGCTTGGTGTGAGGTGATACCTCAGAGTTGTTTTTATTTGCATCTCTCTGATTATAAGAGATTTAGAACACTTCTTCATGTGCTTATTACTAGTTTTGATTTCTTTATCTGAGAACTGCCTATTCATGTCCCTTGCCCATTTATCAATTGGAGAATGGCTTGATTTTTTGTATAGTTTATTTAGCTCTTTATAAATTTGAGTAATTAAACCTTTGTCAGAGGTTTCTATGAAGATTTTTTCCCAATTTGTTGTTTCCCTTCTGATTTTAGTTACATTGGTTTTGTTTGTGCAAAAGCTTTTTAATTTGATGTAGTCAAAATTATTTATTTTACATTTTGTGATTCTTTCTATGTCTTGCTTGGTTTTAAAGTCTTTCCCCTCCCAAAGGTCTGACATGTATACTATTCTGTGTTTACCCAATTTACTTATGGTTTCCTTCTTTATGTTTAAGTCACTCACCCATTTTGAATTTATCTTGGTGTAGGGTGTGAGGTGTTGATCTATTCCTAGTCTCTCCCATACTGTCTTCCAATTTTCCCAGCAGTTTTTATCGAATAGTGGATTTTTGTCCCAAAAGCTGGGATCTTTGGGTTTATCGTATACTGTCTTGCTGAGGTCGCTTTTCCCCAGTCTATTCCACTGATCTTCCTTTCTGTTTCTTAGCCAGTACCAAATTGTTTTGATGACTGCTGCTTTGTAATATAGTTTTAGGTCAGGGACTGCAAGGCCCCCATCATATGTGTTTTTTTTCATTATTTCCCTGGATATCCTTGATCTTTTGTTGTTCCAAATGAATTTTGTTATGTTTTTTTCTAAATCAGTGAAGAAGTATTTTGGTAGTTCAATGGGTATGGCACTAAATAGATGAATAAGTTTGGGTAGGATGGTCATTTTTATTATATTGGCTCATCCTATCCATGAGCAGTTAATGTTTTTCCAATTGCTCAAGTCTAGTTTTAGTTGTGTGGAGAGTGTTTTGTAGTTGTGTTCATATAGTTCCTGTGTTTGTCTTGGGAGATAGATTCCTAGGTATTTTATTTTGTCTAAGGTGATTTTGAATGGGATTTCTCTTTCTAGTTTTTTTTTCTCTCTTTCTAGTTTTTGCTGCTGAGCTGTGTTGGAGATATATAGAAAAGCTGATGATTTATGTGGGTTTATTTTGTATCCTGCAACTTTGCTAAAGTTGTTGATTATTTCAATCAGCTTTTTGGTTGAATCTCTAGGATTCTTTAAGTAGACCATCATGTCATCTGCAAAGAGTGATAACTTGGTCTCCTCCTTGCCTATTTTGATGCCTTCAATTTCTTTTTCTTCTCTAATTGCTATTGCTAGTGTTTCTAGTACAATGTCAAATAGTAGAGGTGATAATGGGCATCCTTGTTTCACTCCTGATCTTATTGGGAATGCATCTAGTTTATCCCCATTGCAGGTGATATTAGCTTATGGTTTTAGATATATACTGTTTATTATTTTTAGGAATGACTCTTCTATTCCTATGCTTTCTAGTGTTTTTAATAGGAATGGGTGTTGTATTTTATCAAATGCTTTTTCTGCATCTATTGAGATAATCATGTGGTTCTTGTTGGTTTGCTTGTTGATGTGGTCAATTATGTGGATGGTTTTCCTAATATTGAACCAGCCCTGCATCCCTGGTATAAATCCTACTTGATCATGGTGGATGATCCTTCTGATCACTTGCTGGAGTCTTTTTGTTAGTATCCTATTTAAGATTTTTGCATCTATATTCATTAGGGAGATTGGTCTATAGTTTTCTTTCTCTGTTTTTGACCTGCCTGGTTTTGGTATCAGTACCATGTTTGTGTCGTAAAAGGAGTTTGGTAGAACTCCCTCTTTACTTATTATGTCAAATAGTTTGTATAGTATTGGGATTAACTGTTCTCTGAATGTTTGATGGAATTCACTGGTGAATCCATCAGGCCCTGGGGATTTTTTCTTAGGAAGTTCTTTGATGGCTTGTTGGATTTCATTTTCTGATATGGGATTATTTAAGAATTCTATTTCTTCTTCTGTTAGTCTAGGCAGTTTGTACTTTTGTATATATTCATCCATGTCATCTAAATTAGTGTATTTATTGCCATATAACTGGGCAAAGTAATTTTTAATGATTGCCTTAATTTCCTCTTCATCGGAGGTGCTGTACCCCTTTTCATCCTTGATGCTGTTAATTTTCCTTTCTTCCTTCCTTTTTTAAATTAGATTGACCAGTACTTTGTCTATTTTGTTTGTTTTTTCAAAGTACCAGCTTCTTGTCTTATTTATTAAATCAATAGTTCTATCACTTTCGATTTTATTAATTTCTCCCTTAATTTTTAGGATTTCTAGTTTGGTTTTCTGCTGGGGGGTTTTAATTTGATCGCTTTCGAGTTTTTTCATTTGCATTTCCAATGGATTGATCTCTGCTCTCCCTAGTTTGTTAATATAAGCATTCAGGGATATGAATTTACCTCTGATTACCGCTTTGGCTGCATCCCAAAAGGTTTGAAAGGATGTCTCGCCATTGTCATTTTCCTCGATGAAATTATTAATTGTTTCTATGATTTCTTCTTTAACTAAAAGACTTTGGAGTATCATATTGGTTAATTTCCAATTAGTTTTTTATTTTGGTTTTCCACGTACCATTACTAATCATTATTTTTATTGCCTTGTGATCTGAGAAGGCTGCATTCATTATTTCTGCTTTTCTGCATTTGTGTGCTATGTTTCTGTGACCTAATGTATGGCCAATTTTTGTGAATGTGCCATGTGGTGCTGAGAAGAAGGTGTATTCCTTTTTATCCCTATTTATTTTTCTCCATATGTCTATTAATTCTAATTTTTCTAAGATTTCATTCACTTCTTTTACCTCTTTCTTATTTATTTTTTGATTTGATTTATCTAAATTTGACAATGGTTGGTTTAAGTCTCCCACTAATATAGTTTTACTGTCTATTTCTTCCTTCAATTCTCCTAGTTTCTCCATTAGAAATTTGGGTGCTATATTATTTGGTGCAAACATGTTGATTAATGATATTTCCTCATTGTCTAAAGTCCCTTTTAACAAAATATAATTACCTTCCCTGTCCCTTTTGATCAGGTCTATTTTTGCTTTGGCTTTATCAGATATCATGATTACCACTCCTGCCTTCTTTCTGTCAGTTGAGGCCCAGACGGTCTTACTCCATCCTTTAATTCTGACCTTGTGGGTGTTAACCCGCCTCATGTCTGTTTCTTGAAGACAACATATGGTAGGGTTTTGGATTCTAATCCATTCTGCTATTCGTCTACATTTTATGGGTGAGTTCATCCCATTCACGTTCAAAGTTATGATTGTCATTTGTGGACTCCCTGGCATTTTGATATCCTTCCCTAATTCTAACCTTTTCTTCTTCAGCTCTACCTTTTAGTCCAGTGATTTACTTTGAATCAGTCCCCCTTGTCCCCTCCCTTGATGTTTCCCTTTTTAGTCCCTCCCTTTTTGTTCCCTCCCCCTCCCCCTCTCTTTCCCTCCCTTTTTGTTTTCCCTCCCCCCCTCCCCCCCTTGGCTTTCCCTTCTCCCTACCCTTGTTGGGTAAGATAGAATTCAAGATCCCAATGTATCTGGATGTTTTTCCCTCTCAGAGTTGATTTCCCTGAGATTAAGGTTTAAGTAAAAAACTCTCTCTTCCTCTCCTTCTTATAGGAGTTTTCTTCCCCTCCACTTCCCATGTGAATCTTTGTGTGAGAAAGATTATTCTATTTGTTCTTTCTTTATCCCCTATTTATACATTACATTTTCCCCACATGTTAGTATACATAGATTGATAGAAATGTAGTCCTTATAGAAGAGAGTTTGAATAAAAGAAGAAGATAACATTTTTCTCCTTTCCCTTTTCCTTAATATTTACCTTTTCAGGTATTCCTTGCTCTTTGTTTTTTGGTATCAAACTTTCCACAGAGCTCTGGTCTTTTCTTTGCAAAAAGTTGGAAATCTTCTATTTTGTTGAATGCCCATACTTTCCCTTGGAAGTATATAGTCAGTTTTGCTGGGTAGCTGATTCTTGGTTGAAGACCCAACTCTCTTGCCTTTCTGAAGATCATGTTCCATGGCTTATGATCATTCAGAGTAGAACTTGCAAGGACTTGTGTGACCCTGATTGGCATTCCTTTATATCTAAATTGTCTTTTTCTGGCTTCCTGTAGGATTTTTTCTTTTGTTTGAGAGCTTTGGAATTTGGCAATTACATTCCTGGGAGTTGTCTTTTGGGGGTTTAGTGTAGAAGGTGTTCTGTGAGCTCTGTCAGTGGCTGTATTACCCCCTTGTTCTAGAATCTCTGGGCAATTTTCTTTGATTATATCTTGTATCATGATGTCGAGTTTGGTGTTTATTTCTGGCTTTTCCGAAAGTCCAATTATTCTTAAATTATCTCTTCTCCCTCTATTTTCCAGATCTGTCACCTTGTTGGTGAGATATTTTATGTTCTCTTCTAATTTCTTGGTATTTTGGCTTTGCTTTATTAATTCTTGCTCTTTTACACGATCGTTGTCTTCCAGTTGCCTTTATTCTGGCCTTTAAAGCCTGGTTTTCCTTTTCACTTTGGTCACACCGGATTTGTAGATGTGTGAATTTCTTTTGCATTATTTCCCACTTTTCCTCCCAGAAGGCTTCCATCTTTTTGGTCATTTCTGATTCAAATTCTTCATGGGTTTGTGGAGAGTTTCCATTTCCTTTGGAAGGTTTCGGAGCATTTTCTTGTGTATCGTCTTCTATCTCCTCTGTATTTTGTATTTTGGCTCCATAGAATGTGTCCAAAGTCACCCCTTTCTTCTTATTTTTCTTGGGATTTTGGGGCTTCTATGAGCTTTCCCTGGGTTGAACTGAGTATGCCTTAAGGCAGTGACTTTTACTGGAACTGGAATGGAAGGATCCCACCAGGGGGTTACACTTGCCCCCGGCTCTCTCTGTTTCCCTGATGTTTGGGTGCCCCCTCGACTGGGTCGGGTTGCTTTCTGGAAGTTGCCTTCAGAATAGCTGGCCCTGAGGCCATCTTGCAGGCCCTGAGGGTTACTGTTGTTTCAGATGACCCTGCTCTCTGAGGGGGGAGGGGCCACGGCTTCCCGGAGCTCTGAGGGCAGTGACTTTCACTGGGACTGGGATAGAAGGCCCTGAGGGTTACTGTTGTTTCAGACAACCCTGCTCTCTGAGGGGGAAGGGGCCCCGGCTTCCCGGAGCTCCGAGGGCAGTGACTTTCACTGAGACTTGGATAGAAGGATCTGGCCCGTGAGGTTGTCTTGCCGGCCCTGAGGGTTGCTGTTGTTTCAGACGACCCTGCTCTCTGAGGAGGGAAGGGCCACAGCTTCCCGTAGCTCGGAGGGCAGTGACTTTCACTGAGACTCCGATGGAAGGCCCTGAGGGTTACTGTTGTTTCAGAGGACTCTGCTCTCTGAGGGGGGAGGGGCTGCAGCTTCCTGGAGCCTTGGACTCTGAGCTCCTACCCCTTAGGTCCGAGTGATCTTCTGTTCTGGCTTTTGAGGGGGGCCGTACCTTTTGATCCAGGTCCAGGTCCAGGAGGAGGATTCCCAGGGTCTATGCTGTTGATTGTTTTGAATTCCGGCGCCCTAGGAGCCTATAGTTTGAGATCGGTAGGGAAGGGTTTCCGGAGATCTGAACTTTAGCTTTCTCTAAGCCGCCATCTTGACCGGAAGTCATCCTGTATTTTCTTTAATCCTTAATCTTCAATACACCTCTAAAAAATATAATACTCCTTGCAGAGAGAAACTAATTTCTACCTGCCTCAGATACTTCAGTCTCCCCAGTCTCCCTAAATTTTTAATCTTTACAGTCCTCCAGGGATCCAGTTCCATAGCCAAGTGTCTTCATTCCAAATCTGAATGTCTGTCTTCCAGTATCTCCTCAAGTGTCTGTCTTACAAGTCTGAGTGTCTGTCTTCCAGTTTCTTCTCAAGTGTCTCTCCTCACTCCATGCCCAAGTGACTGATCTTGATTCCAGTCCAACTCCAAGTGACTGAATATTGATTTCTTGAATGATCCGTGCGTGCCTCTGTTTCCTCAATTTAAAGAGCTTTTTCTCTTGTGTCACCTCCCCTAAATTTTTACATCTACCAATCACAGCAGATGCTCCTCTCCAGGTCTGCTCACTTAATGTATGAAATGGGTGTTCATACCTTTTGTAGTTAATTAACACCTTTTTTGATTAGCTAACACCTTTTTGTAATTAAAATGGGTTGATCTATTTTAAATAATGAGTTAACACTTTTGGGGAATAAAATCTAAAAATAGACAGGGGATTACAATTTAATCTTCCCAATAAATGAAGAACTAAGTACCTTCATTGTTACAATGGGGGGGGGGAAGGTAAATCCAATCTTCACAATCCTCACAAACAAAGACTAGGCATTATTATTCCTATTTTGTAGATAGGGAAACTGAGTTCACTAAGAAATTAAATGACTTGCTTGAGTTCACACAGCTGGTGAGTAATGGAGTTAGGTCTCAAACTTAATTCTTTTTGATTCTTAGCCTAATGGTCTTGCCTCTAGAATGGAAAGGTCTTGGCTTCCTATGGTCAGAGTGTAAAGGAGAGGCCTACCATTTCCATTTGTTGAACAATGAGTGCATGAAATTCATAGAACAGGCAGAGTTTAAATTTTCCTCTTGTCTGGTTTTGCATAAGCCTAGATAGACTCTAAAGGAAGAGAAATGGAGATAAAAGTAGGCTCTACTTGGTTCCAAAATGTACAATGTTCATGTTCATTCTCACAAATGTAAAGAGATTTGGATTCGATGAAACATGACATATGTTCTCTTAACGAGTAAAAATAAGATGCAGAAATAGCAAACTATATGTATAAATTTCTTCTGGAGAAAGAAGCTACATAAGTATCTACCTAGGTTTGCATCCAATACATGAGTGAATCTTTTCTGAAGAAAAATACAATATATCTATAAAATGTATTTCAGGCATTCTGAAACATATTAAAAAAGAACTTTAATTCTCTTGGCAATACAAAGGTAGTTGAAAGGGTATCATTACAAGAAAAAACAAAACAAGAAATCCAACCCTTATTTTAAGCCAGTTGTTATTATACTATAGGTTTAGAAGTCATGTCATAATTTAGTATGAGGAAAGCATCTCTAATAGAACACACAAATCAATTTCTACATGACTTTGATCATGAATCAAAAATAATAATCACTCACATTTATAGAATGTCAAGGTTTTCAGAGTGCTTTCCTCCCACCAAAATGATACAGTACAGCATTGGCAAAGCATTGGCATCTAGAACCGGCACTCTGGGACCTTCTCTCTTCCCAGCAACCAGAGGATATTTTTTCATGCCTCATGCCTCTGTCCAGTTTCCCAAAGCAAGGATTTCCTTTCTCAGCTCTCTCTGGTAAGGAGGTGGTTTGGGGACAGCTTGAATTGCACTCTGGGCACTTGAACTTGAAAACCTTCACCAACACTGATATAGAATAACGCACTAGCAGAAGTAGAATATGGGTGAAGAGTTACCTATGTAACCCTGGGCAAGTCATTTGACTCTTTGAACCTTAGTTTCCCCATCTGTAAGATGAGGAGATTGGTCTAGTTTGGTCTCAAAGATTTCTTCAGGTTTTAAATCTCTGATCCTTGTGAATTCTGAAGGCTGGGATTTGTACCAAGTGACATTGGTTCAAACAGCCAGTCTGGATCAGCGGATTGGGCTGAATGAGAAACCAGAATGATGGAGTCAAGTCAACCATTATATGGCAGGTACTGTGATAAATGCTGAGGATTTAACAAAAGGCAAAAATAGTTCCTGCCCTCAAGGTGTTCACTACCTGATTAAGGAAGTTAAAATACAAATAATTATGTAAAACAAAACATATGAAAGATCAATCAGAAATAATCTTAGAAGGAAGGAACTGATATAAGTGAAAAATATTCCTCTGTCACTTAATTGTAGGATCTAAAGCAAGCTACTTAATCACTCTGTAAGCCTCGATTTTCTCATTTGTAAAATGGCAATAATATGTTTAGTGGCTACCTCATAGAGGTTTTTTAAGGCAAAATGGGATAAGGTATTATCTAAGACCCTTTGCAAACTTTAAAGCACAATATCAATACTGGTTATTGCTGGTATCATCATTAGAGTCTGGACTTAAACTTGGGTCACCTGACTAGAATGCCATTCAATTTGTCCCCAGACCACGCTAACTCTCAATGCTAAATTACATGCCCTTATACCATCAAGGAAATGTAATTGGAATTACTCAGTAGCTGGTATGAATCCTAGTGTGATATCTAGGAAGCCAAAGAAATCAACATACTGCTTTTCCTTATAAGGACATTAGATCATCGTCCCATGAACCTGAGGCTTCCCATATGTTTTCTGCAGCTGCTGATAGACTTTGGAGCCAAGACTGAGCTTTGGCAGTTTGGATTCCTGTGTGTTGTGATAATCAGCTGGGGTTTGGAAAATCCTTCAAAAATCTAATGTTCTGGCAATTTAACAAGGCTTCTGAAAAAAAACCCCAACAATTTAACATCTGGAACAAAATATTCACAGTAGGCCAACACCAACAGTGCAAAGAACTTTTCTTTCAGTCAAGGGAAAGTATGGTACTTCCTTGTCTTTCATCAACTGGACTAGTCCATTTAAAAAGTTCTGGAGTCCTTTATGATAAATAAAAGATACATAATAGACATAGCATAGAACAAACTGAACACATGGTCTGAGTATCTGTCATATTTTTAAACTGTAATTTTCAATGACTTCAATCAAGGCAGAGATGGCAGGCTAATCAAATCAGCAGATGACACAAAGATAAGAGGAATAACGTACATGGTGCATGACTGAGTCAGGATCTCAAAAGGTCTTGATAGGCTAGAATGCTTTCACAGAGATAAATATAAAATCTTACATTTGGAATTTTAAAGCTTCACCATCACTAGTTCAAGATGGAGGAAGTAAGACCAGGTAAAAGATTATCTGAAAAAGGCCAATGGGTAAATTCAATTATGAGTCAATGGGGGGGATATGTCAATCAAATAAGTTAATGGCATTTTAGACTGTAATAAGAGAGTCTCTGTGTCTAGGAAAAAAGGAGGTAATAAAATGTTTTGCATAATGCCACATGTGTAACCTAGATAAAATTGTTTACTGTGTCAGGGAAGGGAGAGAGAGAAGTTGGAACTCAAAACTTGAGATAGCTAATGTTAAAAATTGTCTTTACATGGAATTGGGAAAAAGAAGAAAATATCAAGGGAAAAAAGGAAAAGGAAATGAAAGTCAATTAGTACTCTGTCCTGGCCAAACTATATATCAAGAGTATCATGTTCCATTCTGAGAAGCACATTTTAGAGAGGCTATTGATAAGCTGGCATGTTCAAAGGATGGCAATTGGGGTGCTAAAGATTCTTAAAATCATGTCCTATATGCAACTGGGAATTTCTTAGCCCAGAAAAAATCTCATGATAGAATACAGGTACTGCTTTCAAGTCTCTGAAGAATAAAGATCAGATTTATTCTTCTTCTTCAGAATGGCAAAGTTACATGGTTTGGTATGAGAATGTATACCTTAACTTGAATGGTTCAGAGATGGAATGGGCTGTTTTGAGATGTAGTGAGTTTCCCTTTAAATGGAAGTCTTTGAAGTGAAGAACTATTAGTTTTAAAAGTGGAGAAGTGGATTTTTGGTCGGGTATGGACAGACTCTGAAATCCTTTGCAACTCTGTAATTTAGTCCATATTTCTATGCAAAGATATTTGCTTAATTTTTCATTATCTTGTTTTCTCCTATACATTAAAATCTACAAAGGAAATTCAACAATCAAGCTCAAGATTCCCTCATTTAACCTTTCTGGGAGGTACCAGGAGAGAATACAGCATTGAACAGAGAATGAATTTATAGGACTTTCTTTTTTTTTTACTTTCTTCTTTCACCTCAAGAGATAGAAAAGACAGTGATTTAACAGATGCTCATTGGAAGTCTCTAAGGATCCAACTTCAAAGCTTGGCTTAGATCAAAGGCAAAATACATTTACTATTTTATTTATATTTAAGATTTATGAAGATACTGCAGTCAACTAGATACAATACAATGCAAAAGTGAATTAATATCATGCCTCCATCTTCAATCAAGGATTTTACATTATCAGGTACACAGGACACATTTGTTTTCTTTTTTTTTTCAGAAGGTAAGTGAAGTAGTTGGTTTGCTTTCCCTTTCTGAAGTAGCTACCTTCAATAGTTATGTTCTTGTCTTTCGTGAACAACTATACCCAAGTAACTTACAGATTGGACAGTAACAGATATTTATTGTCTGCTATGCATAAGGCATAGTCAGGTGGATACAAATAATAGTGAGTCACAATCTATGTTTTTAAAGAATCTATAATCTGTAGAGGAGCTAGCACGTTTTAAATAAATGTTTCTGTTTATCCCTCATTTTTGAAGAGAACCAATGAATGACATCACTGAGTGATGTCTTGACTTGATCATGAATTAGTTTTAAGTGAGGCAGAGTTACATAGTTATCAGCCTCACTCTCTTTTCCAGAATCATCAAAGCCCAGTGACAAGATGGTGGCCTAGCAGCACCAGATCTTAAACTGTACTATAAAGCAGTAATCATCCAAATCACCTGGTACTGGCTAAGAAATAGAAGGGTGGATCAATGAAATAGATTAGGCGTAAATGACCTCAGCAATCTAGTCTTTGATAAATTCAAAGGTATCAACTTTGGGGGTAAGAACTCATTATTTGACAAAAACCGTTGGTTAATTTGGAAAACAAATAGGTTTGACAGGTTTCTAACGAAATCTCACACCCTATAACAAGATAAGATATATGATTTAAACATAAAGAGTAATATTATAGGTAAATTAGGGGAACATAGAATAGTTTACCTGTCAGGTTTATGGAGAAGGGAAGAATTTATGACCAAACAAGAGATAGAGAACATTACAAGATATAAAGTGAATAATTTTGATTAAATTAAAAATGTTCTTTATACACAAAACCAATGCAACCCAGATTTGAAAGGAAACAACAAAAATGGGGGGAAACTTTATAATGAATTTCTCTGATAAATGGGAAAGGATCTGCTTATACAAAAATATCTATAGTTGCTCTTTTTGTGGTGACAAAGAATTGGAAACTAAAGGGATGTCACTCAACTGGGTTGAGTGGCTGAACAAATTGTGGCATATGATGGTGATGGAATACTATTGTGCTATAAGGAAGGATGAACAGGATGATTTCAGAAAGAGTTGAAAAGACCTACATGAACTAATGCAGAGTGAAATAAGCAGAACCAGTAAAACATTGTACACAGAAACAGCAATATTGTGGAACAAATCAAAGTAACAGACTTGGCTACTAAAAGCAATACAATGATCTGTGTGTTATTTCTTGAATTAAGGTGAATGAACATCAGTTCCAGGAAGAATGTGTCTAAGCTTGGAGACCACCTTTTTAGTTCAAGAATTTCAAAGAATCTGGGCTTTTTGGTCAGAGATAACTGGTGGCAAGAGAAGTCCTTGACAACTACTCTTATGCTTCTTAGAGAAGATGACCATTGGCAGAAGGAAGAACCCTATTCCTGGCCTATATTATAAGAAGATATTTTCTATGAGAGGAACAGTTTAGAGCCAAACACAAATGTGGAATATTTACCTGGTAGACCCCAAAAGTGCTTCATATTTTGGGGTTTATGATTCAGCTTTCCTGTATATTCTAACAGAAGTTATGCTACTTATTGTTTATCTTGTCAATGAATGCTGATTCTAGTGTTTATTAGACTTTCTTCCCCTTTGTATAGGAAATTAATTGCAGACTTATGGCAGATTAATATTTTATAACAGTATTTTTCTACTATATTCATTTGAGGAGACTGTAGACTTGAACTAAAACCTAAGCCTTAAACACATTTTTCCTCTGAGGATCCAACATGGTGGCCAAAACAAGCCAAAGAATTCTATTCTGGCCAGCAAAACTTGTATTGCTAGCTATATATATCCTTGGTCTAGAGGTTAATAATGGATATATTTAGAATGCATAGAGTAGATTCTGATTCAGTCACAGGCTGGGCTAGATGGTCTCTGAGGCCCCTTCCAAGTCTGAGATTCTCTGCCTCTGTGGAGTAAGTGGAGGTTGGATTCCTACATATTTCATAGAAAACAGCTAAGGTCACCATCTGTTTAAATTACAGTTTGGAGAAATATATGCTAATTATAGTTCAAATGAAGGTGAGCAAGCAAGTAGCTCAGATCAGAACCAAAGAAGCTATGTTCCAGAAAGAGTTAGAAAATTGCCCTAAGAGAATAATGACAAGAACCTATAGACACCTCCATAAGTTCCATCCATTGATTAAAGGAAGATGAGACATGTAGGAATAGCTGGTGCTGTTCAGCTGATGGGCTCATGTCAATAAAATGAACAAAAGAAAAAGTATGCTGTCTTCCTGGGGCACATGTCTAAAACATGCCCGAAAGCCTTCTATGATTTATTAAATCTAACCATTATTATCTACTTGTAGTGACTTAGGTCAGGATAAAGAATTCTGCCAGAAAGAAATTAGTTAACATTGCTAGGGATTATGAAATCTTGGGCAAGAAACTAAAGAATTAGAGGCAGAAGTGGTGTTTGCATCAATTTTTGCTAAGAGAAGATAGGTGCTTCAGAGGAGATAGGAAGATATGAATAGTGAACAGTTGGTTAAGAAGATGATGTCTTAGGGGCAGTTAGGTAGCCCAATGGATAGACTTGAAGTCAGGATGTCCTGGGTTCAAATCCACCCTCAGGCACTTCTTAGCTATGTGACCTTGGGCAAGTCACTTAGCCCCAATTACCTACTAAAATAGAAGGTAAGGGTTAAAAAAAAAAGAAGATGGTGTTTTAGAAGAGAATTCTGATTTGGGGTCATGGATTGGAGGAGATAAGAATAATATTTTCCTGATTAAGGATGATACACAACTGAAAAAGATCCAGGAGTTTTGCTGGACCAAAAGTCTAGTGAGTCAACAGTTTGTGTATTATGAGAGTCAAACAACTGAATGTCGTTTTAGGTGATGAGAAGAGAAATATATTGTGCAAGAATAAGGAGGTGATTGGTCCATTGTATGTAATTAGCCTCAATCTGGTCATATCTGCAGTTGTTATCTTCTCTGCTGGGTGTCACAATTTAGGAAGGACATTGATAAGTTGGACAATATTCAGAGGGGGGGAAATCATTTTGGGAAAAGGCTTCAAATTCATGTCATATGGGGATCAGTTCAAGGAACTTGGGATGTTAAACCTGAGAATAGAAGGTTAAGGGTAGATGTGCTGTCTTCTGATATTTAAAGGCTTATCATGTGGAAGAGATCAGTTTAGTATCACTTGGTTCTGGAGGACAGAACTAGGAATAATCAGTAACAGGTATAATTGAGTCAGATATAGCTTTACAGTAAGGACAAATGTGCTAACCCTTCGAGATATTCAAAGAATGAGACTGATGAAATTGAATCCTATACAAATTCTAGGGTTCTCTAGGGAGGTAGAGGGTTTCCTTTCATAGGAAGTCTTCAAGACAAAGTTCGATGATCACTTGTCCATTGTGGTGTGGAGGGATGCTTCTTTATGTAAGGAATACAGTGTATGGCATCTCAAGTTCTGTCTAACTTGGAGTTTCTGTGATAAATTTTATAAAGATCTTCAAAGTAGGTTTTACTCAGAGATTTAGCTTTTAAAGCTAAAAATGGAAAGGGAGGGAGAAAACATTGATTAAGAAAACATTTAGGAGCAAGATAAATGATCATCACAGATTCTGAGCAGGGCTTTAAAACATTTTTTGATCATGAATTCCTCTGGCAGTTTGGAAAAGTGTAGAGACTCCTTTCCTTCTCAGAAAAACATTAAAAATTAAATGGAAGGAAACACTGAACATATGTTAGAAGTCCGTGAAAATAAGTAAATTTTTTCCACCCAAGTTCATTGACCCTCTGCAATCTGTCCATTGATCTCTAAGGGATCCATGGACCACAGGTTAAAAAACTGAACTACAATTAGGATGTACTTCATTTGTCATTTAGTAGAGGCCTGGTCCAAACAAAATACAACCTAGGGAACTGTGATCTGGTAAATGTGATTGCTAAGCTACTATCCATGACAATATAACTTCACATAATTCCATAAGTAATATTTGAAAAATCAAGTAGATGGGAGGGGTGATGCAGACTGGAGATGGACAGATGTTCTAATTTTTAATTTAATTATTTACTGTATTAAAATTTTTGGGGAATTCAATTTTATTTTCAGTTTCAAATTCTCTCTCCTCCCTCACCCACTCATTGAGAAGGCAGGAAAATAAAACCTATTACAAATATTTATAAATATGTAAGATAAATTCTCATATTAGTAATATTCCAAGAAAAAGTGGGAAAAGGAAAAAGAACATATGCTCCCAATTGATAAATGGGCAAAAGATACAAACAGATATTTTTTGGATGAAGAAATCAAAGCATCTATATGTTTCATATAAGGACATAAAAATGCTCTAAATCACTACTGATTAGGGAAATGCAAATGAAAACACATTTGAATTGGCTAAAATTAGAAATGGGCAAAATAGTAAATGTTGGAAGGAATGTAGGAAAAGTAGGAACACTAATACACTGTAGGTGGAATTGTGAATTGATCTAATCATTTTGGAGAGCAGTTTGGAATCACATCTAGAGAGCTATAAAACTATGTATACCCTTATGCCCAAGCAGTATATTTCCTAAGGAGATTAGAGGAAAAAGGGAAAGAACCTATATGTTCCAAATATTTATAGCAACTCTACTTGCGGAAATTGAGGGAATGTCCATCCATTAGGGAATGGCTAAACAAACTGTGAATTTATGATTGTGATGGAATAATACTATGCCCTAAGAAAGGATGAAAATGTTACTTTTAAAGCAAACTTGGAAAGAACTATTTAAGATAATGAAGGGTGAAATGAGTAGGACTAAGAGAACATTATTTAAAGCTACAGATTTAATATTTGAAGAATAACTTCTGAATGTTCACATCCAGAGGATGAACTGAGAAGTGGAAACATGAAAGGCATTATATATATTTCCAAATGATTCCTTCTGTGATGTGGAGAGGGGAGGGAGGGACTGAATAAAAAAATAAACAAATAAATAAATAAAATAAGGAGAACACTGAGTCCATCCACTCTCTTTCTGGAAGTGGATAGCATGTTTCATTATGAGTCCTTGGAACTGTGATTGGTCATTGTGTTGATCACAAGTACTTTTCAGAGTTGATTACCATTAAAATATTGCTGTTATATAAGTTGTTCTGGTTGTGCTCACTTTATTTTACATCACTTCACACAAATCTTCTCAGGTTTTTCTGAAACCCTCTCATTCATCATTTCTTAAAGCATAATAATAGAATTCTACCACATTCATATACCACAACCTATTTGGCCATTTCCTAAATGATGGGCATCCCTCCTGTTTCCAATTTTTTGCTATCACAAAAAGAGCTGCTATAAATATTTTTGAACTTATGGACCTTTTTCTTCTTTCTTTAAACTCTTTGGAGTACAGACTTAGCAACAGTATCATGGGGTCAAAGAGTATGAAGAGTTTTATAGCTTTGGGGGCATAGTTCCAAATTGCTCTAATCTAATCACTATTTGCTCAAATTCAAGAAATAGTGTTTCAAGAAACAGAATTTCCTTTATATTTTTTTAAACCCTTACCTTACATATTAGAATACTGTGTATTGGTTCCAAGTTGAAAGAGTAGCAATGGGTATTAAGTGACTTGCCCAGAATCACATGGCTAGGAAGTGTCAGAGGCCAGATTTGAACTCAGGACCTCCATCTTTAGGATCTGGCTTTCTATCCACTGAGCCACCTAGCTGCCTTCCAACATTTTATTATTTCAAAAAAAATTTCTTATAAAGCTCTCTATGTCATTATAGATGGTCTTTAGGAAGGATTTTTCTTTTAGTCGTGGAGAGAATGGAGGGAGATCTCTTACAAAGCGTTGTATTATTAATATAATGGTCTGCAAGGCTATTGTTCTTTATTAAGAACACACTCTAAAACTACACATAGCACAAAACCCCACTGACAGAAATAATTTCTGTTGGAGAGTGGGATGTAAAAGGAATCTTAAGCCTGTGAGAACATGGTGAAAGTTAGGTGGTTCAGTGGATAGAGAAAAGCCTTGAGATGGGAGGTCCTGAGTTCAAATATGTCTTCAGACACTTCCTGGCTGTGTGACCCTGGGCAAATCACTTAATCCCATTGCCTATCATTGACACTCCTTCTGCCTTGGAACTGACACTTAGTACTGATTCTAAGATAAAAGGTAAAGGTTTTTTGCTTTTGTTTTTTAAAAGAAGACTGTGTGGACAGATAAAATCATGAAGGTGGTGTTTTCCTAACACTATCAAATCCTTCTTACTCAATAGCTTGAAGAGGAGGTAGGGTTCCTACAGAGAGGATGCCACAAGAGTCACTATTTTGAAAAGAGGAATTCAGTGGGGAAGAAGTGCCTTCTGTGAAATGCTCAGATTACAGAGCTAAAAATGCAACTGAGTAAAGTAATCCTGTGGTCAAAAATATGAAGTTCTAGCAACCAAAGTGTCTATATTGGAAGGCTCAGTGTAGAGTAACGTGCAGCCAGGAGACAGACTTGGTGCCAAGGTACAGATTCCTGATGGTAGAGGCTTAAAACAATCTGCTTTTTTTTCCCTTGTGAGAGCTAGTGAAGTGGAACCTGGCTGCCAGTCAAATGGATGGAATTGACAGGGATAGAAAAAATTCCAACTATGCTTGAGTTCTAGGAATTTTGTTGTTCCTCCCTCCCCCCTCCCCCTCTCCAAACCTCTCCATCTCCTCCTCCACTACAACCACACCTTCCAAAACATTAGCCATGATAGGATCTTTTATCAAGAATTCATGCCCACTATTTTAGAAAGTGGTCAACAGAAGATTCCACTCATTTTTGAAAAAAAAAAGTTAAAACAAACAAGGCTTTCATGAGCAAGACTAATCAAATCAGGCTACTGAAAGACAGCTTGACTCCCCATTTCACAAATGGAGAGGCATAGCAGTGTTAGGGTTCTTAAAACCTTTTTCCACCTATCAAAGGACCTACAGAGAATCATATTTTCACCTAATCTCACTACTTTGGCTAGCGTCTCACCAAGGATGCTGCAGATGGCAGACAATACTGCTATATTCAATATCAATACTATAATTTGCAAACATGTTTTAAATGTTCCTTAAAAGCATTGTCCAAAGGCTGATTTTGTTTATATTTGACCTAGTTGCCTTAAGTAAAGGGTTGCCATTAAAATTTATACGTAGTCCACAGACAAGTTAGGGGAAACTGTCAGAAGCACAACTTTGAAGGTATTTTTTACTTTTCCCTCTTCCTCATCTCTTTGTATCCCCAGCACTTGGCACAATGCCTGGCACACCATAGGTGTTTAATAGATGTTTATTATTAACTATCGACTATATCCAACTAGTTATGAAGCTCTATACATTCTACCTGTTGAACACCTTTCCCTAATGTCCTCTCCCTCTATTCCCATTGCCACTACCCTAGCATAAGTCCTCATTACCACCTTCCTGGATGAGGGCAGCATCTTTTGATAAGGGCTCCTTTTCATCTACACTCTTCTCCCATTCAAAACCATCTCTCAAATCACTGCTAGAATAATTTTCTTTATGCATATCACTCCTCTGAATATAACCTTAAGTAGCAATTCCTGCTCCTTCAGTAAACGTCAAAGACTCTTCATATTTTACAATCTGCCCTTCTTTTCTCATATTGAGTTCCTCCATACTCTGTGCTCCAGGCAAACTGGGCTATTCTCTGGCCCACAAATATATCCCTTGTCTTTTTAAACCTTAATGTTCTTCCTGAAACTGCTCCCAGTGATTGCCATGACATCCTCATTTTTCCTCATCATTCTTGAGACCCAAATCAAATGCTATCTTCTCCCTGATTCTTTTGGGTAATGAATTTTTCCCTCACTTCTACCCTACAGCTTCATTTTGCAACCTTCTTATGTGTTTATCATGTAATATTGTACACTATAGTAGCATGTTTATGTCATCCCCCATTATAATAAAAAATTCCATTAAGGTAGGAGCTATAGTTTATCCAAATCTTGAATGTCCCCCAGAGTCTGATATGTGAATCTATATATCAATTCTAAATAGCCTCCTTTTCAGTAACTTTCTATTGAAAATTCCCAAGCTGTGTTCCCCTAAGTTGAAATTTTCATTTTTATTTCATCTTTTCCTTCTTATCTATAGAATACAACTGGATTTGAAGCTGGAAGGGTCCTCAGGTCATCTACTCCAATCCCCTCATTTTTCAAAAGAGAGATACTGAGGCATAAAAAGTAAAATAACTAACTGTGACACATTCAATATGTTTATGGTGCTATGAAGGTCCTCAGAGATTCACTTAAAGAACAAACAAATTCTTATTTATTTCATTTTCATGTCATAATCCCCTAATTATGTGCCAGGCTGTCACTGCTAGCATGTTGCATCAAAAGTCCTTGTGTGAAAAGGGAACAATTCCTAATTATTCCTAAAATATTGTAAAAAGGAAAAAAAAAACCTCATATCCAAAATTACCCTTTTTTTTTTGGTAACACTCCACTGGAAATAACCTATGTGTTTAATGACTGGAGTGTGATTGAAAAAATAATATAGAGGCAGCTGGGTGGTACACTAGACACAGCAATGGTCCTGGATTCAGGAAGACCTGAAGTCATAACCAGCTGTGTGACCCTGAGCAATTCACTTGACCCTGCTTACCTTGGTTTCCTCACTGTAAAATGGGGATAAAAACAGCACCTACTTTCTAGGATTGTTTCAAGGCTCAAATGAGATATTTGAAAAGCACTTACTTTAACACAGGCTGTGGCAATACTTGACTGCTATATAAATGTTTATTCCTTTATCTTCCCTTCCCCTAACCCCTTAACGTAACAAAATTAGGTGGGGGGAGAAGAGAGAGAGAGAATCTATGGTTTCAGAAATATATGGAATTTCTAGTATGGAAACTCTCTTCACTATTGGAGATCAGCAACTCTTCTGTACCATAGTTTTAAAGAGATCTCTGGGGGCCCTGGAAAGATAAACAGAAATTCTGGTGCTCATGCAATTGATATATGTAAGAGGTAGAATGTGAACCTGCCTTTTTGACTCTAAGATCAGTCCTCTATCTACTGTGCCCCATGGCTTCTCTGTAGGAATATTATGGTGCCTCCCAAAAAACAATAAATATGAAGTTGAAGAAAGAAGGAAAAGAACCAAATGGAGTGCTACAAAGAAAAACCAACAGAATAATAACTAAATATATATTAAGAATTTCTCACCATATATCTGTGTATATGTATGTGGATACTTATTTACACATACATAGGGATGGAGACTGGACCTGGGATTTCATTCTTCATTTGGAAATGACTTCAACCCATCTGCACTTTCTCTGAGAGAACTGAGAGATAAAAACAACTTGCTCATACTCACACAGTCAGAATGAATTAGATGTAGGACTTGAACTCAAGACTTCCTCACTTTGAGACTATCTCTATCTCTCTGGACCAATGTTGTCTTATCAGCACAGAAAGATGTTCATTGTTTAGTTGTTTTTTAGTCATGTCCAACTCTTCATTATTCAGCTTGGGGTTTTCTTGGCAGGGATATTGGATTGGTTTGTCATTTCCTTCTCCAGTTCATTTTATAGATGAGGAAACTGAAGCAAACAGGGTTAAGTGACTTGCCCAGCTATTAAGTGTCTGAAGTCAGATTTGAACTTGGGAAGATAAGTCTTCCAGATCCAAATCCAATGCTTTATCCACTGTACCACCTAGTTACCCCATAGATAGAAATGCCCCAGTTAGCTATCCTACTATAGAAAGAAATATCTTCAAGTGTCATCAGATTTTCCTGCCTCCTAGGTTATTTCTCTAACCCCAAAGGGCTTCTGACTCTCTGGACCACTTTCCAATATCCAAACCTTCCAAACCTAACAGCTTTCTCATACTAGAAATGTCTCCACCCACGTGGCTTTTTTCTCCCATTGGTCTGAGTTGACCCTTAGAGCCTCCATGACTCTATGGGCTACTTTTTCACCTTGCCCCAATATGGGTAACTTCCCCTAATCTTTCAACTCTCTTTTATGTTTTGTCTTTCCCCATTAGAATATAAGCTTTTTGAGGGCAGGAGCCATCTTTTTATTGTATTTGTATTCCCAGTTTACCTGAGTATCTGTCACAAAGAAAATCTTTTTTTTTTTTAACTCTTACCTTCTATCTTAGAATAGATGCTACTTATTGGTTCTAAGGCAGAAGAGCAGTAAGGCTAGATACAACTGGAATTAAGTAATCTGCCCAGGTTTATGCAGCTAGGAAGTGTGTAATGTCAGATATGAACATAGGTCCTTCTGAAACAGGCCTGGCTCTCTCATCCAATTGAGTCACCTAGCTTCCCTACCAAAGTAAATCTTAAATGCTTTATCTCATCTAATCTCTCTACCCATTGTGCCATGTAATTTTTTACATGTGTGTATATATATTTATTTATTTAGACATATAAATATATATGAAAAATCCTGAGGTAGAGGAATTTCAGAAGGACTTGGACAAAGAAGAAACACATTTTTGTTTTGTTATGTTTATCCATTCGGCTCTACTAAATATTAATGGTTTATATAATATTCTCCTCATATGTTTGATTATTTGCCTTTGGTGATGGCTATTTAGTCTATAATAATTTTGGGAAAATCTGCATTGTTAAAAGTTAAGTGGGTTATATATGAAGGAACTCAGTCATGCCATTCCCATATTTTTAACTCCTAGTCAGAGGTAACCTCCTTTAGTACTTCTAAAAGTCAAGAGAGGACATTGAAGGAATGGTCTTTTATTGGTTATTAAAAATGAAAATTAATTCTCTCTCTCTCTCTCTCTCTCTCTCTCTCTCTCTCTCTCTCTCTCTCTCTCTCTCTCTTTCTCTCTCTCTCTCTCTCTCTCTCTCTCTCGTTTCCTGATCTGAAAAATGGGGATAATAATAGTAGTAGCTTTCTCCCAGTGTTGTTGTGAGGATAAAATGAGGTAAGATTTGTAAAGCACTTTGCAAAGCTTTAAGTGCCATAAATGCTGGGTATGATGGTGATGATGTACGCTGGATAATTTTTAAAACAGTGCTATTTTGTTGATCATTAGCAAAAAATATACAGAGTCCTTACAGGACTTCTAATGAGTTAATCCAGTGGTTGATTTGAAGAAAGTCCATAGGTAATGTTTAGATAAGTTTTCAAAGAGTTTGATCAGGGTAGAAGTCATCTGAGCAAATCCATAAAGCTCTTTGAAAACTTAGGAATCAAAGACTTGAATGGCAGGCTCATCTCTCTGAATCCTATTTGTTATTGGAGCCTCTCCTGTTTCAGGCAGATAAGATCCAAGAACAAAGGGGGAAAATACAGGTTTAACTCACCAAAGGACTTAGCTTAGGACATGGAACAGTATGACCAAAAAGTCAAAAAAAAAAAAGCATTCCCCCCCTTTTTGGGAATTTACCCCCTGAATCCATGGCAACAAATGTGCCTTCTTTTTAGAATAAAACGGACAATATTAATTATATTTTGTTCTGTTCTCATTAAAACAAATGTTGATAAAGCAATAAAGTCAAGATATTATTTTAGAAACTTTAGTTTTATATGGTTTTCATTTCATAATTTGACACATGTGGGGTTTGTAATTTACAGGAACAGAAAGTCAAGGACTATTAAATTTCTCTGGAATGAAGGAACGTTGTGATCTTAAAAAAATGATGGTACATAATTTATGGCAAAAACCACACACAAAAAAGGGAATGTGTCACATTTCCACGAATTTCAGTACTCTATTTATGAAATGTTCAAGTTTTTTTGGTTAGTCAGTAACAGTCTCTGTCTAAGAAAGTTGGTCAACCCTTGGACGCCCCATGGCTAGGAGGGGTTTCTGCTATTTGGGTCAGCTGATTAACATCTCCCTCAGATACCAGCCTGAGGACAAACAATTTATGCTAAATTAGGAACTAATTGATAAATAGGAAACACAGCTCTTTTGTACAACATAAATCATTATAGTTGGCAAGACTTCATCTGAGGGTCCTTTTTTGAGGGGGAATATGTCAGGATTTCAGGGTTCTGCAGTAACATATGCTATATAAGCTTTTGGGGTACACTATGTTTACAACATAAGCCTCCTATCCAAAATCCCCGAAATATTAACCTTACTGGGCAACCTGATAAGCAGTATTTCTCCATTTTTCTGTCCAACACACATCCAAAAGGGGCCCTCCTAAAGTTCTGATGATCCCCCAAATATGTAGCCTAATCCTCCAAAGACTATCAGATCTAAAGGATCTGAGTCAGGTACTCCTTTCTAATGAGCCTGTCCATCCAGGGTTTTCTTAACTTTAGACAACTTTCTAGATTAAAGTGATCTGTTCTGCTTTAGTTCCCATGTCCTTATTTGGCAGCTGGCATGGGATCACCTCCTTCTTGTTTTCCATAGAATTTAAATTACTAATAGTTAGAGCAAGGAAATCAGTGTACTCTTCATTTACTTATAATCTTTAAAACAACCTGAAGAAGACTTAGGAGGCATCTGATATCTGCCTTTAAGTATCTAGGAAGCCATTAAATAGAGGTCATAGGTTATCAAATTCCTCCTATGCTACAAAGGACAGAGAAAGCTACAAAATGGTAGAATGAAACTTTATTTAAGGGGAAAAAATTCTTAACAGGCAGAACTCTCTCCCAATGTAGTGAGCTTCTTTGGGTAGGTTCCCCTTCATAGTAAGTCTTTAAGCAAAGGCTAGAGTTGGGAATGTTATAGAGGGCATTCTTTTTCAGGTTCAAATTGGCCTAAAGAATCTAGCTCAGAAGCTCTTAACCCAGGACCTGTACATTTAGACAAGAAAAATCACACCTTAATTTTCACTATATTTCAACTGAGATTTATCATCTCCTTCAATTATGAATATAGGCAATAAACATTTTGAGAAGTAAGGCTTACCCTTCACCAGACTGCAAAAGAGGTCTTTGACACATAAAAAGGTAACAAACTCCCATATTAGGAGGTATATTCAAGTTCTGAGATTCTATGAGAATATTCTGAAAGTATTTTCCTTTTTTTAATCACTACCCATTCTTTCACAACAACCCTGAGAGGTAGGTGTTATTTTTATACCCTTTATGGATGAGAAAACTGAGGCAAAGAGAGGTTAAGTGAATTGCCTATGATCACATAACTAGCAAGTGTTTGAGGTAGGATTTGAACTCAGATATTTCTGAGTCTAGGTCCAGCAGTCTATCCACTGTGCTACATAGTTGCCTGGAATGAAGGAAGAGATAATAGGAAGGTTCCATATACTGCTGGGAAAATGGTATTTCCATTCCCATTCAGTTTTATCCATAGGCTTATCAAATCTCACTTTTCTAAAATTCTATTCATCTCTTTAGTTAAAGTAATCTATTAATTTTGAAAAAGAGGGATAATAGGAAATGATGTCAAAGAAATTTGAAGTGAGGAAATCAGAAGAAAGATCATTACAAATGGTTTCAGACTTTTCCAGCAATATAAGATCCTCATCTATAGTGAGTACGAGAGTGAATCAATTAGGGAAGACTGGCTTGTTGCAGTGATGGTCCCAATTAAGATTCACCAGAATAAATTTGGAGTGTAGTTAGTCAACAGTTTTGTGATTTCCTCATGTTCTGTCTAGTAGTAATGTATAAAGGCATGAAGATGGTGGGTAATAGAATTATTTGAGAGTTGGGGTTTGGCAAGATGTGGTCAGTGATAGGACAGGGGAACAAAAATTGAAAAGCACAGGATAATATCGAGTTGAACACACTCACTAATAAATTAAAATTAGGAAAGGAGAAGAGTATATTCAGAGAGGAGATGATGGGCGGGGACAGTATAGTGCTAAGGCATAGAGGGATTTGAGGTCAAAGTATGGAAAAAGCAGGAACTAGGAAAAGCAGGGAACAAGGAGATATAGAAAGACCAACAATTATGATTGGAGAAAGGAAATTTAGAGCTATTGAACATGAAAGTAGAACACTCGTGGGAGATAACAGGAACAAGAATGATGACCATCTCTGTATATGGCAGAGATAAAGTGAAACAGTAGGTCTTGGAAACTGAGCAGATTGAGGAACTGGGAAGGATCTGAGAGAGCATCAACATTTAAGCTGAAATCACTTAGAATAAGGACAGGAGTTGAAAGATAACAGGGGAGAAGGAGAAAGAGATAGGGAATCTGGCACTGAACCCAATGAGAAAGGAAGAAGAATATCCTGAGAATCAGTAGAAAATGGCTTCCAGAATCTGGATTGGATGATAAATTTAAATTGCATAAATTTCAAAGAAGTTGTTGTTGATGGATGGTGGTAGAGGGAAAGTCTAAAAGTAGCAATGGGAAACAAGGAGGGTTCTGTCTCCTCTAGGAAGATCAAGAAATCTGTTAATAGGTGATATGAGTAAATGTGTAATTAGTCCTAGAAAAGGAGCTCAGGGATGTGATGTCATCAGGAAGAAGCCAGGTCTTAGTGAGACTCAGAAAATGGAAGAAACAAATGATGAAGTGGTGACAGCTAAGAGGCAGTTTGTTAATTATGGTTCAGGCATTCCAGGGGGCATGGTATAAAGGTGAGAAGATGTAGAGTAGGACATTGTTGGGAGAGGGAGAGTTGAAGTGAATGGGGCTGAGGAATTGGACAGTTGGGGTTGTAGAAGTAGGTTTGTTCTTAGGCAATCAGTTCAGTAGCTAAAGGATGGGGATGGATAAGAAGGTGTCCATGCAGAGCAACAGTGAGGTCCAGTGTTAAAGGTAGAAGATTCAAAGATTCAAATTTGGTCCAAATTTTAGTCCAGCCCTCAGCTGCACCTCCTATGTTATAGTATCCTACGAGGCATCAGGAAAACTACATGAGCAAAAGGTCCTGTTGAGGCAGGAGGTCTTGTCAAATAAAAGCCGTTCTGTTTTGGATGTAAAAGAAGGTCACAAAATATTTTGAACAGGGTAATTTTCCCTTAGAAAGACAATAACACTGGAAAGATGGTGATGATGTGCATGGGTGATGCTCTCAAGTGTCAAAATCTGATACTAACTCTAGTCATGATGTGATTTCTGTGTTATTTGGTTTGTTTGGCCTGAATGAACAAGATCCCAAAATCAATCTTACAGGTCACAGAATTTCAGAGTTATGGAAGGGATGGACTTTTATAGTCAGTCCATATCTAAGAAGGAATTCCTTCTTTAATACACTGAGGAGTGACCATTTGGCCTCTGTTTAAAGGCAAACAGTGAGGGAGAAGCCACCATCTCCAGTCTATTTTGGCTGGCATATGTACATACATGCACACATGAGTGCACACATACTAGCACACACATACATACAAACACTCTTTGAAGAAATATAAAAAGTATATGAAAAAATTCTGTATGATCAACAGTAATATCTATCAATGTATGGAAGCAATAGCATCAGAAGGTAAAAAACAGTCAATTGAAGTTGAAATCTGTTTCCAGTTTGTCTTCTATCATTTCCCCCCATGTAAAATGGGGACCCCTTTGTTGATTAAACAAAGGTACAAAAAAGGTAACAAAGCTACAAAGTGCCTACTCCGTGTGAGACATGGTGGCATAAAAAATTACTTCCTTCCCAAGGAAGCTTAAGCAGAAATGGGCTCTAAAGGGGTTTTCATTCCTGGGAAATAACTTACCACAAACATCTATAAGGCTCCAAAATTTCATCTCTGTCCTGAACAAGTTTACCAATACCAGGAAATGGAAAAACACATATAAAAAGAGATATAAACCCATTTACCAGTCATATAATCAATCGTTCAGGTGATCACAGAATCCAATCTGTTGTTACAATCTGCTCATAGGAAATAATAAACTTTTATACTGACACATTTACTTATGCTTTGCTAAACAGTCTTCAGTATTTCAAATGTCATGATTGCAAAATATCCTTTTAAAAATAAGCATTTCTTTGCAGCTAATCCCCAGGCAATATATCAAGCTATACCCCAGCATGAGATGGGAGCTATATTATATCTTGAAATTCTTCCACGTTGAAACAGATGTCTCAGGATTGCTACTTTTGCAATGCAGTCCATTTTTCTTCTATCTGGGCAGACTTCTCTTGAATTCTGATCTCTCCCTATCTCCTCCCTGGACCACCCCTATAAAATATCTTCTCGCTGATGACTCAGTTTTTCCTTAAGTATGTTACCTTGACTGACCCGCCTTTATGGTCCCCCAGGTTCTGTGGCTAGTCAAGCTGTCAAGTTGCTCATATTTCTGCTGGTAGATAAATAAAAGCTACACTGTCTCAGTTTGAAATCAAGAAAGCCACAGAGAATGAATTTCCCAGGCAAGAAACATCAAACAAACATAAAACCAGTGAATATATTCCTGTTTCACTGGAAGCTCTATAAAACTAAGTTAAGAAGTTGCATTCCCCTTGCTTTTCATAATCATATATGCACCGGCATTCACACACATATAACATATACACACATATGAAGATTATACCACCCAGTCTGGGACACTAATGCCCATTCCCAAATGATACATTTAAATACATTTATGGCATTGATCTTTCCCCTTCTGTTATTTTAGATCATATTTAAAATAGCAAAAGGTTGTCACTAATTCTCCATTGGTGGCTAGCATGTTCCATCTTAAAGAAAAATAAAACCAGGTCTACTTCTAGTGTTTTTGAATACAATGGAAGATCCTTTTAAAGGGAATGGAATTCCATCCTCACAAGCCTTTATTTTCTCCATTTCTCATCTCTCTTCTTTGTAGGATACAAAAATAATGGAAATTTGAATTCAAGATGGATTCAGACTTTTTCCTTTAAGGAAGGATCAATTAGGTTCTATAAGGCATAAGTCCAGAGAGAACAAGCCATTGGAATAGTAAGTCTTCTACATATTAAAAGAAATTCTGCCTCATTAACTGATACTACTTAGAAATCATCAACCTATGCCTGAAGGGGAATTCCCTCTTCAACATACTGAGAAGTGGCCATTCAGCATCTGCTGAGGGTAAAGCTACCATCTCTAGAGAATATATCACACCCATTGCAGGTACAAAAACCTAAGCTATCTCAGTGTACCCTTTGCCAAAGTTCAGGTACTTTGTTAACCATGAGTTAGCAATGAAGAAAACAGAAAAGGTACAGAAAAATACAGGGAAATTGATATAGAACAATATATACAATGATGATCCTAATGTAAATTAAGGAAAAAAACCAACCAAACACAGAAAGACAACTCAATTCCAAATAAATGCAATAATAAACACTGAACCCAGAAATCTGATGTCTAGGGATACTCAACATCATATATGTGGACAGGTATGTCTCTGAATAAATGTTTCTCTTTGCTATAGTATAATGTATGGGGACACTGAGGAAAATGTAGGAGATGAACAGAGATGTGTTTTTTTTTGCATAAACTACATAGGGAACAGACCTGTGATTATATTGAGATAGGCAATTCACAGATGAGGAAGCTCCTTCTACCACTGCAGGTTGACATCTTCTCTGGACCTTACAGCCTTAGCTAGCTGTCTTAGAGGTTAAGTGATTCATCTAGGTTCACACTGCCAATATTTCAGGGGCAGAACTTGAATGCAATACTTCTTAGATCTGAGACGAGCACTCTATATGCTTTTTAAAGTAGTTTTGTGACTTTATGCCATTAATAATTTTTTAAAGAGAGAATAAACTGGAGCTAAGAAGAAAAATTGGTACCATGGAATAGGAGTGAAGAAAATCTGGCTTTAAGTTCTGCTTCTGGCACTTACTGGCTAGGTCACTTGAATAAGGAACTCCCTAAGTTCTCCAGTCAGCTTTCTGAGTCTAAGTTGCAGAACGACCATGATGATCTATACTGGTAGAGGAAGTTTTCTCACTGGGAATTCCCTAACCTAATGACAGTGCTACAGAAAGAAAACAATGTGGAACTAGGAAGGTTCAGAATTGCAAATCTGTTTATTTTGTAATGAAGCCATTTGCTAAAGAGTCCTTTTTTGAAATATTTGCCTGGGGAGGCAGGGGTGGCCTAACCCAGACTTGTAACTGGAGGAGACTGTAGATGAGGCAAGCTAGTTAGTTACAGCCCTTAGTATGTTTTGAGTTTCTATTCCAAGTGGTTCATATGGCAACTTGGACTCCTGTAAGACCTTTATAGCTACAAAGGCTATATATATATAAAAAGATAGGTGAGAAATTCTCATGCAGTGACAAGCCCCATAGAGTTATCTCAAAGGGATATCACAAAGGGATATCCCGGAATAGCCACCTATGTTCTGACAGATAATCTCTAGATTTTATGTATTTATGTGACCACCTGCTGTTGACTGCTCCTAGAAAACAAACAAACAAACAAACAAACATAATAGGAATATTATCCTCTCCAAGAATTAAGGACAGAGAGTGAGCAGGAGAGCGAACACAGAAAGAAGCAAAGTATTCTCCTCTTTTTACCAGCTCATAATTTCCTTATGTCCTCTGGTCTCTGCCACACATTGTAGAAACACTGGATTCCATCAGAAACCTCCATTTCTGCAAGTCTCAAGTGTCTTATCTAATGCTGAGTTTTTAAATTAATGTAGTATATGGTAGTGTGCTATGATCCCACCCTTCCATTCACTGGCACCAAACCCTGCCCCAGGTTTCCCTTTCCTATTAATATCAGGCTGCTATTCTAGTTGCAAGTCTATGTAATAATCAGCATCGCACACCGCTGGGTATCAGTTTAATGTCACCTTCCATCTGGAATGATTACCAGGATTTTATTAGAAGAAACCAAAAGAATTTGCCACCTCTTCCCCCACATCCAACTCCATTGTTTTATTCACAGGAATCTTTTGGAGTTAATCTTATTGAGAGGGGTGTTGCTACATGGCAAAGGTTTGATTGGAGATGAATACTTACCAACAAGTATGAGGGAGTTGCTAGGGTCAGCGAAACGATATCTGATAAGGTGTCAGGAATGGTCTGTACCCCAGCAACTTCCTGTAGCATATAAAAACTGCAGACAAGTAATTCCAGACCAACACAACAACAGGCTTGTTTGTTTACTGTAGTCTGGATTACAAAATGATCTATTTCTCTTCTCCTGGGAGTTCAACAAGGAGTATAAGTCAGAGGTCCAGTGCCCCACTGGATTTCATTTCCCTGGGTGAGGCTGTATTTAGTTTAGTTCCAATGAAAATTTAGATAAGGATTTGCAGAGGTATTAAATTTAGTACCACCTCAAAGAATTTTCAATAAAAGAAACACAGATCATGAATAATGACTTAAAAGATTGCTTCACCTTACTATTAATAAAGAGATTGAATTAAAGTAATTTTGTAACTAACTTTATCAAATAGGCAAAAATAATTAAAACTATATCCTGATGAGATGATGGAAAAACACATACATTTTTACACTACTGGTAGAATTGCCAACATGCAGGATATTTGGGGAATATTGGCAATTTTGCCATACAGTACAAAAATAGCAAAACTGCATTCCCTTTGCCTCAATGATTCTGTTGTTAGGAAAAAAAAAAACTATGAAAATGTTACCAAACACAACAACCAAAAAATCCCTATCTATGAAAAGGTTTTCATAGCAGCATTATATTTAATTTAAAGAATATAAACCAAAAATCTAGAAATAGCCTAAATGTTTAGAAACAGGGAAATAAATTACATTGTAGCACTTTCACGTAAGGGAATATTTTAGTACATTTAAAACCACCAATAGGTATGTGGAATACAGAGAAATTCTGAAAGACCTACAGGAATTTAGTATTCAATAACTAAAATTGGAAAAAGTGAATGAGACTGAATGGATAAAGATCAGAGTTAAAGAAAATAATCAAAAAATTACTTTATGTCTAAAATAACTAAAATAATTTAAATGTTACTCAGCAATTTTGGTTAACTTCTTTTGCTTGTTTTTCACTGCTAAGTTTTTAGTTAAATAAAAACAAATTGAGAACCACATAAGCATGGATTGGGTTCAAGTTCTGTTTTTGATGCATAGGTTGTACTGTATGAGCCTTGGCAAGTCATTTAACTAATTGGTACAGAGCAATTTTCTACAAGTATAAGTTGCAGAGAAAATAACCAACCTAGTTTCCTTAATATGGAGTTCCCTATACCAAATGCCCTATCTCTACCCCTTGGATCATGGACTAGACCAGGGGTTTGGTAGGGGGAAGCTGAGAGCCCTAATCCAAAAGTTCTGGATTTCAGAAAGGTATTTATTTGACAATCTTTTCCAATGCTCTTTGGACAAGAGTGACAGGAATGGACTAGGCAATAGCACAAACTAGTGGGTTCATTATCAGTTGAATCAGAACCAGGCAGAACTTTGAGTCTAGTTAGCCTCAAAGAAGACTGATTTATTGGACAGAGTATTGCTTGGTCTGTCATTGGCTCTGCTCTCATCAACATTTTCAAATGTCTCACATGAAGAAACAGATCACATACTTATCGAGTTTGAAGAGTGCACAAATCTGGGAGTGACATCTAATACATCAGATGACAAGATGGTGATCTCTAAAGACCTAGACAGACTGGAACAATGAGCCAAGTCTAAAAAGATGAAATTTAATAAGGACAAATCTAAAGTCCTTTAGTGGGGCTCAGGTATGGTTTTGTGGTTACACAGAAGCTTATGTCGAAAAGATCTGTCACAGTAAGTAGACTGTGAGTTCAATGTTAGCCATATGACATGGCAGACCAAAACAAAAACAAAAAAAAAATTCCTAATGTGACCTTGGATTGCACTGGTAGAAGTGCAGTGTCCCAAACAATGGAGGTTATAGTCCTGGCATTCTCTACTCAGGTCAGATCACATTAGGAGTATTGTGTTCGGTTCGGGGTGCCATGTTTTGATCCAAACATCAACAAGCTAAAGTGTATCAAAAGTGGGTGACCTGCATAGTGATGACACTTAAAACCAAGTAATTTAAAGACCTGTTGAAAGGACCAAGAATGAGGCAGCTCAGTGAAACAGAATGCTCTTGGGTGTCAGAGGACCAGAGTTGAAATCCATCCTGTGACAATAATGGATGACTGGGCAAATCAACCCCATGAGCCTTGTTTCTTATTTTTAAAATAAGAAGATGGTAGAGGTGGTCTCTGAGATTCCTTCCAGTTCCTAATCTGTGATTCTATGATAACTGTCATCAATCTCATCCTGCCCTCTTCACCATGTCCATGCCTCTTCCTTACTAAAATGTATTCTTCTCCTATTTTGACTTACTGGGATCCCTTTCTTTCAAGGTACACACCTTAGGGGCCACCTCACCAGTGATTTCTGACTTGAATACCTCACTCCCATCTGAATGTGACTTTTCCTTGCCCAAATATTGGATGCCATTTTAAATGACCATTCCATGCACATTTAAACATACTCTAGCATTTACTTGTGTATGTGTGTGTGTGTGTGCGCGCGCGCATGTGTCTTTTCCTCCTTCCAGACTGTAATCTCCATAATGTTAGGAGACTGTCATTTTTTCTCTTTATATCCCCAGGTTCCTAGCCCAGAGGCTGTCACACAGTAGATGCTTCATAAACATACTGAATTGAATTTCACTGAGTCCTAAGCTAAACCCAAGAAGGCTGTGAGTGATATGCTAAGAAGCAGCTTTTCCATTTCTCTTAGGAAATGAAGAACCTTGTCATATATTCCAACATCCTCTTGTTTTTTTAAAGATATGCTTGAAAGTGTTAGAAATGGAAGAGAACATGTCTATATAGCAACTGCTCAGGCTAGGAACTATGTTTCCTTTAGAATCATATACAAGATAGCTCATTCTAAAGAGCTGAAGAAACAAATGAGGATATCTTTTGTTTTTTGTAATTCAACATTCATCCCCCATCAGACACCCCTTTATTTACTGATTAAGTGAATTTTCATACCTTTATTCTGCCCAATGCTGATTCTTTGAGGCATAAGCAATACTCCTTCAATATCTATATGTATATTTATAGTCTCATAAAAGAATGTCTGAAAAGATTGGCTCAGGAAAGCTGGCAGTGGTTGAAAAAGTGTTTTTTTTTCCTTTCTTGATACTGTATTCATTTTAAAAATCAATGCAGAGTTCAGCTCACCATAGACCATAATTAGCTTTCTTGGCAGTTCTAGCCACTTATCCAATGAACAATAGCAGGTTAATTTTAAAATTCTTCATGATTGTTACACTTTACAATTGACTATATTTTTCTGTCAAATAAATAAAAAAATTCAAATATAGTATTTTTTTCAAAAGACTGATAGATGACCAGTTGCCAGTTGAGTTGTAAAGACAATTCCTTTCTTGAATGAGTTGGACAAGATGGTCACTAAGGTCCCTTCTAGCTCACACAATCTATAACTGGATGGAAGAAAAAAATTCTTATTTCTTTACTCTTTCCTTCCCTCCCTTCCTTCTTTCCTCTTTCCATTCCTTTCTCCATCACAATGGATTTTTTACAATCCTTTCACTAAAATTGAAAACTTCCAGCTCTTAACATCTGCCCTTCTATGAAACCATCTATACACCTATACATCTAAACCATCTATAAAGGTTCCAGGGGCTTTGCCACCCAACCTGCCACTGCCCTCAAAGGATTTCCAGACCTTTCAGACTGACTTCCTGTTGAACTGTTGTAGGTATTGCCCCTCCAATCAAACTATGAACTTCTTAAAAATTCTCAACACTTAGCATAGGTCATAAGTTCTCATTCAATAGGTTTATTTTTATATCCAGACACACTAATGCTACTTCATTGATTCAATTGTTGTGGGAAAACAATTAGGAATTACTCATGAAAAAAATGATTAAATTTTTCATTTTGTTGTTGTTTAGTTCTTTTCAGTCTTGTTTAATTTCTTGGCATATACTGGAGTGGTTTGACATCTTCCTCTCGAGCACAGTTTATAGATGAGGAAACTAATGCAAACAGGGTCAAATGACTTCTCCAGAGTCACACAGACAGTAAATATCTGAGGTCATATTTGAACTCACAAAGATAAGTCTTCCTGACTCCAGGCTTGGTGCTTTATCTACTGTGCTACATAGCTGAAATTCAAATGAAACTTTAAAAATTACATCATTTAGAGGCAGCATATGCAGTGGAAAGGCCAAAGGAGCCAATCTATGCAAAGTATTTTACAGAACTTTAAAGTGTTCTCTAAATGAAAGAAAGCTATGAGACTGGTAGTAGCCACATGACATTAATCCTTCTATTTACATGAAATGTAAATTTAGCTGTCCTCTTATACATATATACACATGTACACATACTGCAATGATGCCTTTAATTGTTAAAGTTCCAGTTGAATATTTTCCATGTAATATATTACATAAATATGTTAATAAATGATTTTAGAATATGTAATAAAATCTCACTTTATAAATGTAAAAGTAGACGTACAAAAATATACACACAAAACACCAAACTTCCTTAATTGTTAAATCTTCATTTGAGTAATTTATATGATCCATAAATAATTTTATAAATACTAATTAAATATATCATTTTAGAGATGTAATTTTCATGCAATCTAGAAATAAATATTTTATAATAGCTAATTAAATTATGTGTCTTATAAAAGTAAGATGTTTTCATAAATATACACATGTGTGCATACTGTACCATGCTACCTTTAATTGTTAAATTTTCATTTGAATAATTTTTCATATAATGAGTAAATATTACTTATAATTTTATTACATCATTTTATAAATATAAATATATATGCATATATATACATACATGCTTATATACCATATATATACACACATGCCATACCCAAACATTTTCTTTTTTTAAGGGAACACATATGCTATTCAATGTTTTTTTTTTCCCTTGACTGAAAGGCTGAGGTGCTAGAAATAGGGAGTCATAATTAGGAGGCGGAACAGCAGGGCCTCTGGCAGGGTTCTGAGCCAGCAGGATTATCTAGGGAATGGCAGAGGAGAGGAGTTTGGAACTGGAATTAGGCCAAGAGAACTGAGCTTGGGCGTGATAGTTAAGGATATTTGATTCACAACCTTTTCTTCGTCAGCAAGGGAGAGGAGCTGGAAAATATCTCTTGGCTAGACTGGCAGAAGAATAGCTTTAGAGCCTTCTTTTCTATTACTGTCTACTTCAAACTACAGTGGTGTTTAAACCCTCTAGATGACTTAGGGACCAAAAAAATTAAAAAAGATGTAGAAAAGGGCAGCCACCACCACCAGGTTCTTACCATTGGCAAACTAGAGCTTGGAACTTAAGTCACAATTGAATCTTAAGAGGCAGTACAGGGCAGTGGGAAGAATGTGGATTTTGGAGTCAGGGAAATTGGGTTTGATCTCTGTTTCCCCTTATGTTCTACCTATTTGAACTTAAGGAAGTCACTTTGCTTCCTGTGGCATGAGTATCTTCCTCTTTAAGGTGAGAGCCTCTAAAATCTCTTATCTGTTATGCTTGGGTGAAATGATTCCCTCTCTCCCTTTACCCCTTACTTTTACTTGATGGTAGTTGAAAACCAACCTTTTTTTACAAGTTAGCATCTTTGAAGAAAGTTGGAGATGTTAAAAGAATTATGAAAACAATGTTGCCCCCAAGATGTTAGTTCCCCTATTTGCATACCAAACAAACAAAGCAAAAACCCCAAACTCAGCTGTATTCCAGGCTCAGGGCACAGCAAGGTCCTCTTAGTACACCAACCAAAATTTATAACAAAATGGAGATAGCAGTAGAATGTAAGTTCCTTGAGGGCTGCACTTGAACCCACTTCTCTCCTAATTTTAAAAGGGTAGCTTTTGCTACCCTTACATATTTTGTAATAATTTTATTATTATTAGCAGTTCTTCATTAAATCATAGATGATGTTGAATGGACTTAGAGCCAGATAAGATCTGGGAGGTCAACTAGTCTTGCAGATGTCCTCATCTTGCGGAAGAGGAAACTGAGGCTCAAAGAAGTTATAAATGACATTAATATAATATATGAAACCTAATATACCAAAAATGTGAATTTCAAAATGAATAAATTAGGGATCAGTTTTTATATTCCAAATGAGTCTTCATTTTATTAAAAGATTTGTCTCAGGCTTTCTGTTGAATATTAGTGGTCCTCATTTAAATTATAGTTTTCTTAAATCATATGGCTTAGAAAGGAGCAGAACCAGGAAAACATTGGACACAGAGTCTGATACACTGTGGTACAGTCAAATGTAATGGACTTCTCCATTAGTGTCAATGCAATGTCCCTCAACAATCTACAGGGATCTAGGACAAAAAACACTAACCCCAAGAAGAGGAGTAAAAACACTGAGGAAAAGCAACTGCCTGACTACAGGGATTGAGGGAACATGATTGAGGAGAGACTCTAAATGAACACCCTAATGCAAATACCAACAACATGGAAATGGGTTCGAATCAAGGACACATGTGATACCCAGTGGAATTGCACGTCGGCTATGAGAGGGGTGGTGTGGGGGGGGAGGTAAAGAAAATGATCTCTGTCTCCAATTAATAATGTTTGGAAATGACCAAATAAAATAATGTTTTAAAAAAAGAAAAAAAATCATATGGCATAAGAAAAGTTTAACTTACTTATAAAATTTTAGGAACAGAACATTACGTAAATGTATATTATGTAATGTGAGTTACACCTGCATACAACCTCTGAAGTTTTTCCCAGGTCTACAGATGTTATCCTATGTTAATCCCATTTTGATACACATTAAAACTGAAGAGGAGGGAAATAAAGTATGACCACACAGTGGTTCAAGTGCATGGCAGGAATAGATAAAATCAAATACTTTTCTGTCTCATTCTAATAAAGATATAGTTCACCTAAAAGAATAGATGTATCCCTGAAAGACAGAGAGTAAATTGAAACATTTGTCCACTGTAGAAGACCCACTATTTAAAGAAAATTCTTTTGTAAAACTGAAATCTTGAAATATAAGTAATGATTTCCTAAGTTATTATCTATACCTGTATTTCTGTATATAGGTTTTTCATATATTTAACCTCTCCCTCTCTCTCTCTCTCTCACTTTTAAATTAGCCCTCTATACACATAACTTATTTTGTTTGTGGCTATCTCCTCTCCTCTCTGATTCTCTCCCCTCTTTCAGTTTCAAATGCCACTTTCCCAAATCAGTGCAATTCCATCTGTTATAGTTCTTCTAACAGATCCTTTTTACAATACTGTTGCCAAGACCAGACAAGAATGGTATTCATAAGATCCCTATTTGAATAATCTTTTATGATATTCTTTCTCCTCTCTATTCCTTTTCTAGGGTATCCCTTTTCTATTTGCTTTTTGAATTTGAACTTAAATCTTTTTGTTTACTGACCTCTAAAGATGGTAAGATGTGGGGCAGCTATGTGGCTCAGTGGATTGTGAGTCAGCCCTAGAGATGATAGGTGCTGGGGTTTCAAATCTGGCCTCTGATACTTTCTAGCTGTGTGACCCTGGGCAAGTCTCTTAACACCCACTGCCTAGCCTTTACTACTCTTCTGTCTTTGAACTAATACACAATATTGATTCTAAGATGGGACATAATGATTTTTATTTTTAAAAAAAGATGGTAGGATGGCAAAGAAACACTAATCCCTTCTAATTCCTCAGAGTCAAGGACTTGCTCATCATTTCAACTGTTAAGCCTTGTTTAACTTTCGTGGTTTCTTTTGCCTTCCATTTTTGCCTTTCAAAAACTACATAGCTCTCGTTTTCGTAACAAGAATGCTTAAAAGTCATGATTCAATTAAAAGTCTATTTTCTTTTCTGGAGGATTTTCTTCTACTTTGCAAGGAAGGCAGTTCTTTTTGTACAAAGTTTTTTTTTCCTTTTTCTATTCTGTCATATTCAAATATTTTCTTTGGTCTGATTCTGATTTGGTTCCTTGGTACTTGACCTATGTCTCTTGTTCACTTATGGTATTTTTCCTTTGACCTATGTGATGTGGAGTTTGCAAATCATCTGTCCAACTGTGTGAAACTTGTGGTTCCTTTCTGGTATTGACCTATGGATTCTATTTTAACTTTGTCCTCTGGTACCAAAACTTCTGAGAATTTTAAAAATCAGGTACTGTCAATATGTTTTCTAGGTTTGGTGAGTATTTTTTTTCTGGGAACCAGATACATATTCAATTTATTTTCTTTATTCAATTTTCCATATCAGCTGTTTTTGATAATAGATATTTCACATTCTTCCAATTTGTTGGTTTTTTTTTTTACTTAGCTCTAATAATTTTTACTGTTACTGATTTTTTAGTTACATTTCCTCAGTTCTTTAGTCTCCAATGATGTCCACTATTTTGCTATGGTTTTACAACTTCTATTCTAAACTGCTTATTCTTGTGTAAATTTTTCAACTAAGATTTCTGATTTTATTCTTTATCTCTTCTTTTCTTCCTTCATTTGAGTATAGCCAATCTATCATCTTTTTTAAGCCCTTATCTTCTGCTTTAAAATGGATACAAGCATGGGTTCCAAGGAAAAATTAGTGGTAAGAGCTAGGCAAATCTGGTTAAGTGACTTGCCTAGGGTCATACAGCTAGAAGTGCCTAGGGCCAGATTTGAATTATGTGGCTGTTAATGTGGCTACCTTTGTTGTTTTTTTTCCAAGAAGATTATTTTATGGGAGTTGAATTTTGTTTACTGACAAAATTTTTTGCTTTATTCTGAGTATTTCTGTTTTGAGGTGGTGGGGGAAAGATCTGAGTTTGGCTGGACTGTAATGGGTTTTCTTAAATCTTGGATCATTCTACCATGCCCACAAACCATAATGCCATGTCAAAACTTAAAAACCAAAAGATAGCAGTTAGCAGAGGAAATTAAGCTACAATACTGTGGAAAGAATATGGGACTCAGAATTAGGAAAGATCAGTATTCAAATCCTGATTTTGATATTTACTGGATGTGCAAGTATGAGGGAATTATTTAATCTCCCTTAAACCTCAGTTTTTTTAAAATTTATAAAATGTAAATAATATTTCTACTCCTTACCCCATAGTCTTATGAGGATAAAATGGGTTATATCTTCCTTAGCTGGATACAAATTCCTTAAGGGCAGAAGCCATTTATCTTTAGATCTAGTGTCTGAAACATAACAGAAAATTAATGTTTGTTGAATTGAATAATGTAAATTACATATTGTGGCTCTTATAGCATCATGTAAATAAAGGCTAATTACTATTATTTATAGACTATCTATAATATCTCCACTAGGATGGAGGTGACCCTGGATTCTTGAAGACTGCATGGTTAGATGACAAGTTCTGCCAGGTCCTAAAAAGCTGAAAAGGTTTTGGGTATGGCTTTGGTTATAGACAGCATGTCTGCGAACCTAAGTCTAATCCTACCTAAATTCAGAGAAGCCCATTAGACATTGGCTGTTGGCTATAAAATCTTTGACATGGAAGCAAACCATGCCTACTTGTCCTGCTTTTCATCCATGTCCTCCTCCTCAAAGGGTCCAACCAAGGTGGTAGGGAGTCTTCCTCAGTTTCTCTTTAAATTTTGGAGATAACATGGAATCATGAAGATTTTCCATTGGTGATCCCTTGCTCTTATCTAACTAGACCATCTTTTTTTTTTTTACTACACATAGTGATATAGAATAGTGGCAAGAGTATTCAACCTATAGTTGGGAAGACCTAGCTTTGAATCTACCTTAGACCCTCAGTGGCTAGCTCACTCTGGGCAGTCACTTAACCACAGCTGCCTAGTCCTTACTACTCTTTTTGTCACTTAACTCCTCGGCTATAGTTTCTTCATCCACAAAATGGGATAATGATAGCACCCACCTCTCAGGGTTACTTTCAGGAACAACCAAAATAACATATACAAATCTAAAATCACTAGCCATCAAAGACATCTTTACACAAGGTCTCCTTCATCAGTCCTCTATTGCTGACTCCTCACATCCCCCACATGCTCTCTTTTTTCCCTTTTAAAGGTCCTCCACTTCAGTTCTTCAGAGGCATGATTCAGTCAACACAGACATTCAATACTTACAGTACTTGAAATTCATTCAAAAGGAGTCAAATCCTTTTGATAATGAAACATGAATTGCAAGAATTTCCAACAAGAATTTAAATGCAATCTTCAAGTTCTAGATGGTGTAAATTTCCTGAAGGGTCAGAGGATTATATTACCTAGAGGCTCCTTAAAGTTGCATAGGATTTCTCTTGCCCAGAAAAATACATGGAGTATTCTGTGGGTGTCACACTCTATTGATGTATCTACAATCAATCCAGGACATGATACTGAATAAATCTGACAGCTGCACCAAGGTCCGTGTAGCCCACAGCTTAAGAGTATTATTAGGATTCTCTAGGTCAAGCCAGATGGACCTCCTGGGGAGGTGACTTTGTGGAGGTAGGGTCCCAATCTACCCTTTTCTACATACTGAAAGCACTGACTCAACCATTAGGTGAGACAGACCACCTGGGGAGGCTATTTTGCAGAGCCCTGCCATCAAAACAACATTCCAATTGGATCCTTGGGGCCAGCTAAATCTGTCTGTTCAGCACTCTTTCTCACCCACTGCCAGCATGTCTGTCCTTCCAGTATATTTCCCAACCTCCTTCTACCTCCATCTAAAATTACTGCCCAAGGCACAAACTCAGGGCCCCCAAACTCCTCAAAGCTCTGCTATTCATTTCTATTGTGCTCTTTGGAACTCCCCTTCTGTTGTAAATAGATACCCTAACATTCTTAAACTTTTCCAAAAGCATTCTTTCCATCTCTTTGCATTAGCTAAACCCTATCATTTTTTTCTGATGACTCTATGCCCCTTGAAACCATTTTTGTGGAAGGTATATCTTCTCCCACTCCTGATTCATAGAGCCCAGAAAAGAGATTAGCCAAACTCCTGGCTCCCCACTAGCTACAGAGCTTTAGATGTCACCATTGCAGAATGGAAAGAGTACTGGCTTGAGAGTCAGAGGACCTGGTTTTGAATTGGCTTTGTTATTTGTTACCTGTGTAACTATGAGTAAGTCCCTTATTTTCTCTCAGCCTCAATTTCCTCATCTGTAAAATAAATAGTTTTGATGAGTAGAGAGGAAGGCATGTTGGGTTTAAAGTCCAGGGATAGGAACATGGATTTAAAAATTTCTTTTATTATTATTTAGGTAGCCTTAAATAAATGATTTAATCTCTTTGGGTTTTAGTTTCCTTCAAATCCTCCCCATTAAAAATGAAGAGATTAGATTAATATAGAGGAATAATGGAAAAAGAAAGTTTGATGTGCAGACTGGCAAAATGACAAATATTGGAGGGAATGTGGAAAATGGGGACACTAATATGTTGTTGGTAGAGCTGTGAACTGATTCATCCAATTTGGAGAGCAATTTGAAATTGCACTCAGAAATTTATAAAACTGTGTAAACCCTTAGATCCAGCAATTGTTGTGTTTCCTAGGGAAATAAGGAAAAAAGTCAAGAACCTATATGTGTCAAAATATTTAGAGTAGTTCTTTTTGTGGTGGCAAAGAATTGGAAATTGAGGGGATTCTATCAATTGGGAAATGGCTGGACAATTGTGGTATATGATTATGATGGAATACTACTAACACTATAAGAAATGATGAGAAGGCTAATTAAAAAAAAACTTGGAAAGAACAACATGTGATAATGAAAAGCAAAATGAATAGAGCCAATAAATTATCATATATAACTACAGAATTAATAATGGAAGAACAAATTGTGAATATACTTTCAGAGTGTGAATTGAAAGGTAAAAATATGAAAGACTTAATTTGTATGATTATGTGGGTCTCCTGGATGATACATTCTGTGATGTGAGGAGGATGAGGAGAGGCTGAGACACTAGTGGATACAGTCAATTTTTAGAAAGAATGTTTGATATGGCATCAAAAGACTTGAGTTTGAATCTTGGATATGCTACTTTCTATCTGTGAGGCCTTGACCAAGTTATCTAACTAATACAAGGCTGGATTTTCCCATCTGTAGAGTGAAGTGGTTGGTTCCATTAGATTCAATTCAGTATACCTACTATGAACACTTACTATGAGTAGCCTTTTACATGTCAGGCATTATTTTAGATTCACTGGATGCAAAGTAGTCCTTATCCTCAAAGAGTTTACATTCTACTTGGGGGGAAACAGCATGTATATGTAAGAAGAGTTGACATTGTCTTCACTGTTACTCACCTGTTCACAATATATCAAATTCGCTTAGATGACAACATAAATAGATGTACTCATGTCTTCAGGTTTGTATAAATAATAAGATCTGTGAACTAAGAATATAAGGATATGTTTTTATAATTCTTTCCAATTATTTTGTCAGCTAAAAATTTAAATGGTCCCTAGTCCATTTATGATAATGCTAGCTAATATATGGGGAACATAGAGCAAAGGAATATTAAAAAGGAAAAAAAGAACTGCTTAAAATTTAAGATTTAGATCATGTTAAAGGAAAATTCAGGGAGAGAAAAACAAGGATTTACCAAGTGCCTCCTAAGTGCTAGAAACTGGGTTAAGTGTTTTATTATTATTCCATTTGATCCTCAAAGCAATCCTGGGAGGTGGGTACTATTATCATCTCCATTTTACAGTTGAGAAAAGCAAGACAGACAAAAGTTAAATGTCTTATTCAGGGTTACACAGCTACTAAGCATCTGAGGCCACATTTGAAATCAGATCTTTCTTACTCCAAGCCCAGAGCTCTAGCCACTGTGCTGATTTAACTGTTTGAGCTCTAGAAGGGGTCAAAGAAATTTGAAGTTGAAACCCAAGGAAGGGAAGGGACTTATACAAGGTTACACAGCTACTTAGAAGGAAAATCAGGAGAAGAACTCAGGTCTAGTTTCCTGACTCAGACTGAAGTTTGATTTTTTTGTCGCTCATGCTTTTGTGAAAAGGAATTTCCCTCTGAAAAAAGAACTGATGGAATGAGAGCATGAGGGAGCTGGGACCAAAGATCTATGGATTAATCTTCACCTTTTGCCTTTTTCAGTAGGATGGGATAAGGGGACTTACTTAGGGAAAGAGAGCACGAGCCCAGGTTCCTGGAAACGAGAGGCAAGGTGGTTTTATGAGAACCTTTAGGGCTACTTTGGGGAAGCAGTTTTGTCCTCAATCATAGAGGTTAGAAATGAAAAATGTTATTGATGATTTAGAATGATTGACAAAGTGCTAATAATACAGAGGATTTAAAGGCAGTAAGTAGTGACATTATGAACTTATTTCAGATATAGTCCTTGAGGACCTCATCTGTGTCCTCCAAATAATGAATGTTATTTAAACAGAAAACCTTATTTGATTGGTATCTCCAAGAGTTTGAGATGCTATTTATGCTATATTAAAAAAAAAAACAAACCAAAACCAGAAAACAAAGTAGTGAGTTCGCTGCCTTCTCTTTCTCTCTGATCATTCTTTAATCTCTTAAAATCCAGCTTCCAACCTCATCATCCCACTAAAAATATTCTCTACAAAATTATGAAGGATCTCTTAAATTCCAAAACAATGGTCTTTTCTCAAACCTCATTGTACTTGACATCTTTGAAGCCTTTGATGCTATTGATCACCCTCTTTTACTTTATACTCTATTCTTGCTAGGTTTGGGGGGATACCATTGTCTCTTGGTTTTCCTGTTACCTATCTGACTGTTCCTTCTCTGACTCCTTTGCTCATCTGGGTCATGACATAAACCGTAGATATTTCTCACGCTCTGTTCTGAGCCCTCTTCTCTTCTCCCTCTAAACTTCACTTAATGATGTCATAACTCCCATGGACTTAATTACCACCTCTACACTGATGATTCTCAAATCTACCTATCTTGCTTGAACTTCGATGTTGACCTCTACCAAATGCTTTTTAGATATCTTGAATTGCATGTTAAGCAGACATCTTAAATTCAATCTGTCCAAAATAGAACTCATTGTCCTTCTATCAAATCCTCCCTACCTCCAAATTTTCCCATTACTGTTAAAAATACCATTCTCCCAGGTCTCTAGGCTCACAACCTAGGAGTCATCCTAGACTCTTTACTCTTTCATCCCCTATATCTAATTGGTTACCAATGCCTGTCAACTTTATCATTGCAACACCTCTCAAACATGGCCCCTTTTCTCCTCTGATACTGCCTCCATCTTGGTGCAGATTCCCATTATATCACCCTTGGAGGATCTACTTGACTCAACTCTCTTCCCACTCCAATTTATCCTCCATTCAACAGTCAGCATGATATTCCTAAAATTCAAATCAGACTCCCTTTTCCTTCAATAAACTCCAATGACTCCCTATCACATCCAGAATCAAATGCGATATCCTCTGTTTGGCATTCAAAATCTTTAATAGTCTAGTTTACCCTGCCTTTTCATTCTACTTATGCATATGCCCTCATGGGAACTCTTGGATCCAGTGACACTGGCCTCCTCCCTGCCTTTCCATGAAGAAGACATTCCATCTCTAGGCTCTGAGCATTTTCTCTGACTATCTCCCACGTCTGAAACACTTTCCCTCCTCATCTCTGCCTACGGACTTTCCTGGTTTCCTTCAAGCCTCAATTATGATTGTATTTTCTACAAGAAGCCTTTTTCAACTCCTTTCTTCTAGAGACTTTCCTCTGTTAATAATTTTCTACATATTAATAATATATCCTATATCCCTTATATAGAATGTAAAATTAGTAATATGTATTCTATATGCATTATATAGGATATATTTCCTATATATTAACAATATATAGCTTGTTTGTACCTATTTGTTTACTTGTCTCCCCCATAAGATGGTAATTTCCTTGAACTGAGGACAAGGATTATCTTTTGTCTCAATTTGTATCCCTAACATTTACTACATAGTAGACACTTAATAAATGTCTATTGATTGACTGACTGCTGCACAGATTTGGAGGATTTACAGAATTTATAAAACCTGAAGATCATTCCAACTTAAAAATCAGTGAAAATACTCAAGATTTTTTTTTCTCCTCAAATTTGGAATAGGCCCCATGAATCCATCTATCCAGTCCACAGTTAGACAAGCATCCTTTCTACACCAACCCTAAGAAATGGTTATGCAGCCCCCTCTGCTTGAAGACCTCTAGTGAGAGGAAACCCATTACCACCTCCTGAGGCAGCCCATTTCACTTTTGGCCAACTTTTGAAGGCTTTTCAAATTAGACAGAGAGCTACAGTACTTTGCTTTCCCAAAAGCCATAAAACAGTAATTTCTCTCTTCAAAATTCTAAGAAGCTCAATATGTCAAAAATGTATTTTCTAAACATCCACCCTCATAGCCTTCCTGTGAAAAAGATTAGTTGCAAAAACTACATGAAAAAAACCCAAGGCCCTGAAATATTAACTGGCTCAGAGAGGCAAGAAAGGCCTTGCTGTTCTCTGTTCCAGCTGCACTCTGACCACACTCCCACCAACCACCTCTTCCCTAAGCCACTGCACGTATATCGAAGACATAAGCCAGAGATTTCTCGTCACACTCTACATGTCAATTTAAAATTTCAGTGAAAAACCAGCCTGATGTATATGAAAATATACATTCAGGTTATTAGGGTATCCTGCCTGAGAAAAGATGTTCTGAATCATTAATATAAAAACTTTGAGAAAGTAAGGAACAAAAAGGTATGTTAGTAGTTCTTTAGACTCCCTTATTTTTCTGTCCACAGAATCTGATTTGCTGATTTGCTGGGTTTAAACAGTCAAGTTGATCAACATTTATTAAGCACCTACTTTGTGACAGAAACTGTGTTAAGAGCTGAGGATATAAAGACAGACAGGGCAGGTCTGAAGCATGGTGGGGGAAGCTGGCTACTTTCATGAAGTGATTTAGAAATTCTGCTCTGCAAAATCCTGCTCCCTCCCAATGACTGATTCCACAATCATTTTAAAGAGGGACCAAGTCTTTTATTCCAAAGTTGTAGGTAATGAATGTTAGTAGCTCTGTGACTCCCTCTTCCCCACTGTTTCTCCTCACCCTTTGCAATCTGGTTTTTATCACTTCAAAACTTACCAGAAGCTACTCTAAAGTTACTCTGTTGCTGTCATTCAGTTGTTTTTCCATTATGTCTGACTCTTCATGATCTTTGTTGATGTTTTCTTGGCAAAGGTACTAGAGTAGTTTGGCATTTTCTTCTCCAGCTCATTTGACACATGAGGAAACTGAGGCAAACAGAATCAAATGACTTGCTCAGAGTCATACAGCTAGTAAATGTCTGAGGGTAGATTTGAACTTAGGAAGATGAGTCTTCTTGATTCTAGGTCTGACACTATCCACTGTGCCACCTAGCTGCCCAAGATTATTAATAACTCCCTACTTGCTAAACCCAGTGGCCTCTTTCCAGTCTTCACCTGCCTGAAGATGGATGTTCTCCAAGATTCTGTCCTTTAATCTCTTCTCCATATCACCACAATTCTCAAAGTGTACTTCCCTGGGAATCACATAAAACTATGCCTGCAGTGCAGGTCTCCCAGTTCTCTTTTAGGATTGACAATTCAAATGTTCACTGTGCAAACAATAATGCTGTTCTCGGAGCAAACAAAGTTTGAGAACTCTTTCTCATGTAGTATAGAGACAGTATCATATAATTCTACCTAACACTGCTTTGGATGACTTTCAACAAGTCACTTAACCATAAAGGATCTCAGTTTCCTCATCTGTAAAACGAAGAGGTTGGACAAAAGGGCATAGGCAATCCCTTCCAGTATTGAATCGTTGATTCTTCTTAGAAAAGTTCATTCATTTCTAGGGTTTTGACTATTAAATTAATGCAGATGACTATCAAATTTATGTCTTCAGTTCCAGGATCTCCTATCAAGTCCAGTCTCCTTTCTTTATAGATGAGGAGCCTGAAGCCCAGAGAAGCTAGATGACTCCCCACCTACACAGCTAGTAAAAGCCTATTTAGGGTGGAATTTGAAGTCAGGTCTTCCTGGCTCCAAGTCCAATACTCTTATCAAACATTCCACACTGCCTTTTCTGAGTTCCAGACAAGGCATCTCCAACCAGATTTTCTAGTGGCAATTCAAACTAGACAATATTACAAGATGACAATGATGAATAATAGTGATTATCAAGACTTTCTGTCATAAGCTTCCTCATCTCCCTGCCTCGATACTTCAAAACCCTTATTGTTTTTCTTTAGCTATTCTCTACTTCTTTGCTCCCATTCCCCATCTAGGGCCAACTCCTCCATTTGTATGTGTCTCTGGCTGTCTCATCTAGGAGCCTGTGCCTGTGATCATCTAGAAGATGAGCAAGACTATACTGAAAAAAGAGCCCAGCCCTTAAATTCACACTTAAGACTCACTCTTCATGACCCCATTAGAGATTTTCTTGGCAAAGATACTGGAATCTTTGGCCAATTCCTTCTCCAGCTCATTTTACAGGTGGGAGACTGAGGCAAACAGGGTCAAATGACTTGCTCAGAGCCACATAGCTAGTAACCGACTGGGGTAGATTTGAAATCTGGACGATGAAGCTTCCTGACTCTAAGCCTGGCACCACCAAGCCAAACCTTCTCTTGTGTGCAATCACAAGATCTAGTCTCCATCTTTGTCCTTAGACAGCCCGAAGGTATGGTTTCAAAAACATTCAAGTGTATAATCTTTTTCTTTTACTAGCTTGTAAGATTTCCCCCCATCCCTTTCCATAATGTCCTAAAATAGCATAATCTAATATGTTAGCGCAAATAGCCTAAAGCTATGCAGTACCAAACTACTACTATTCTAGACAGTTTTCATTTTTATTAAACTTTACTCATCAATAGTGTTTCTTTTAGGTAAAATTTAATTTCTTTTTTGCCCAGCGGCTGTACTTTATCCTGTAGCTCAACTAACATCCCGTTCTTACTTTGCAGCACTAGACTTCAATTTCTCCACATCCTTTTACCCCCAGGATACCCAAATATGAACAGAGGACTATTGCAAAGGTCTGAATAGAATTATAGGGCTCTGGTGTGGGTTTTATATGCTGATTCTTGGAACACCAATTTTTTTTTTGTTTGCCTAATTTCTGGCCTCTTCCAGGACCACCTTCAATAATTAACACCTCAGAAGGGACTAGAAAATGTCCCAAAAAATCATTCAAGCTTCCAGTTTCCCTAGGTGAGAAAAACCCAGGACTTCCTCTGGGTGTGGTACAATTTGAATGTAACTTCCTTAGATAAAACAAATTTCCTTTTGTAAGACTGGAAGTGTCTGTTACCAAACATGAATTACACAGCATCTGGTTGAGCTGTCTAGACATAGTCAACCCCAGCGACACTGCTTTCTCTGTCAAAAACCTGGGTAAAGCCCAAAGAAAGCTGATGTCCAGCTAAGCTCGGAAATATATTCCTTCCAGCCAAAACCTGGCAGGGTTCTGGTGAGCACATTTGAAGCCAATGAAAAGCATGATTGGAAAATTAAGAACACTAAGAAAACGGTAACTACAAAACCCTTTCACAAATTAACAAGGATCAATGGCATCAAGTATTTGAAGGGTTTCCAGGCCAACTCCTAAATAAAGGAGCAAGCTGGCCTTTGTAGATATATACAGATATTTTTACAGTCTTATAGACCCTGCCCTCCTAGTTCCACCTCTAGAGTTTGACAAGCAATTATTGCATACTAATAATGATAACAACCTCAGTAAGCTAACCAATTAATAATGTGGATTTCTAAAGGACCTTCCTTCCTAAGAAATCAAATTTGTCTTTGCTACATGTCTGCCAAGTCAGTATGTATAACAGATGGGGAAACTGAGGTCCTGGGGAAACTGATGAGCACATACACTTCCATGTACCATGGTGCTGGTGCAACAAGGGACAATGTGGTATAAATGAGGAAATGATGAATTTGGAGTCAGAGGACTTATAATTGAATCGCAGCTGTGCAATTCAGATTCATAATTCTAGAGCTGGAATGGTTTTCAGAGGTCAAGTGGTACCATGGAACTGTGGAAAGAGCTCAGGCTTTATAGTCAGGAAGCTGGAATTCAAATCTCACCTTTGCCCATTATTGCCTGTATACCCTTGGGCCAGTTCAGTTTCCTCATCTACAAAATAAATGAATTAGAATAGATGACCCCTGAGGTTTCTTCTAGGTCTGGATCTAATCTACCATGAAATCCATCCTTTTCCAAAGGAGGAAACTATAGCCAGAGAAGTTAAGAGGCTTGTCTAAGGTCAACTGCCCAAGAGATGAGATTTAAACCCAGGGGCTATGGCTAGGTGCAGTCAAGACATTTAACAACTCTAGACCAAGTTTTTTTTCCTCTTCTGTAAAAAGGAGGAATTGAACTAGATGGCCTTAGAGGCTGCAGTTCTTAATCTATGGTCATTCTTGACTTGCCCAGTGCCACAGAAATGGTGACAGAGATTGAAAAAAGTTGGACTTCAAGTACTTCCTTCTGAGAGTCCCTCTAGGATGTGAAGATTGGATTTAGCTGTCTCCTGATTGTAACAATGAAGATACTTAGCTCTTCCTTTATAATGAAGCTAGAATTGTAAACTATAATCTATTTTTAGATTTTAACTACAAAAGGTGAATTAACCACAAAAAGGTGTTAAGTAACCCCAAAAGATATAATCTAACCAGAGAAGGTAAGAACTAAAGAGTGGGCAGTCCTAGAAAAAATCTAACCAAAAAGGTAAGAACTAAATAATGGGCAGCCCTGGAGAAAAGCATCTGCTGTGATTGGTAGATGTGAAAATTTAGGGGAGGTGACACAAGAAAAAGGTCTTTAAAAAGAGGAGATTCAGAGATTTGGAGATTCAAGATACAGTCCTTCAGAGATTCGGGCACTGACTTGGAGGAGTGACTGGAAGACAGACCCTTGAAGAGCGACCAGAATACAGATACCCAGACTTCTTTTAGACTGTCACTATTGGTGAGTGAAAAGCTGACCTGAGTGACCCTGCCTTTCTGGAGGCGTGAAGCCTCCAGGTAAGGCCCATCTTCATGAGACTCTTCCCCTTGCTGGGGCTTAGAGATTCTAATTGGTATCAGAAGAAGCCAGAGTTTTTTCTCTCTCTTTCTCTCATTCCTTAATATCTTAATATTTTCCTTCTATTGTAAATAAAGTACCATAAATTCCATTTACTTTAGTAATTCATTTTGGGATTTAGAAATTAAATCCCTGGTGACCACCTATATAAATAATATTCAGGGTCCAATCACAATTAATTCTAACAAGGGCAAGGGGTCTTAACCTGGGGTTCACAAATAGATTTTATGAACTTGGAGGAAAAATAAAATCTTTGTTTTCATTAGTCTCTAACTGAAATTTAGCAACCCCTTCAATTATTTTCAAATATTTTCCTGTGAAGATATTTTCAGGCTTCATCAAATTGTTAAAGGAGACTGTTAAAGGCACTAAAGGTGCCTCAAAAAAAAAGGTTAAGAACCTCTGATCTAGGGAATCTGTCCTCATATACCTTCTATAGACTTGGCATTCCACATTCTGACACTGCTATCCAGCAGAGTTTTTGCTTGGGCCCCATCCAAAGGGTTTTAGTTACTAAAATATCAAAGCTGTTTCACAATTTGGCAGTTTCTCCTCTAAGACAGCGCCAGAGAAAGGACCCAAAGGACAGCATTATAGCAAGGTTCTTTCCTTCTAGCTCTGCTCCCCATCTCCCCATCTTTGCATCCTCAAAAGAAAGATACTAAGATTATTTTGTCTAAATAAACCCTTGATTTAGCCCCACTGTGTGTCTAAGCCTTGGTTATTTCCATACATAGGAGGCTCAACCTAGGAGAACTGGTTCAATTAATTAAAAGTGCAAACAGACTCATGAGACAAAAGAGTCTTACCAACATAACATTAACCTCTGTTGAAAAGGGGGAGGCAGAAATTTGGGAGGTTTTTCTTTTTTAATTTGAAAGTCTTCCAAATGTTATGCCATTACTCAAATGTTGTCAACTGTGCTCTGGGGAAAATGTTAAACTAGAAATGGTCTCTAAACAGCTTTAGATCTAGAAGAGACTTTTTGCATAACTGAGCACTACAGATTTCCTTTTTCCTTTCAATTTTTATTGCTATTTATTATTTCTACATCACCTTTTATACAGTCCATCCTTCCCCTCCCAGACAGTGTATCCAATATAACAAAGAAGACTATTCATCTGGTGAACTGTGTTCTGATGTAAGCAGTGCAATTTCAAAGCTGGCCAGTTAACTCTGGAGCTGGGGGCTCAAGACCGTGCCATACCAAGAGGAGTCAAAGGAACTGTTGTTGGGGGTGTTCAGTGAGAAGAGAAAGCTCAGGGAAGTTGTATCCCTGGTCTTCAAGTACCTGAAGGGCTTTAGTACAGAAGGACGATGAATCTTATGCTTGATTCCAGATGATTCCATAGGAGTAGAAGTTACAAACAAAGGTAGCCTTTGATTCAACATTACTTATTTTTAAATTGGTGACTATTAGGACTATCTAATAATGAAAAGAGTTATGTATCAGGAAGCAGTGGGTTCCCACTTCCTAGGGATATTTAAGGGAACTTGCTGTATATGTTGGGATGAGATCCCTTCTAACTTTGGAAGGTTGAGATCCTGTGGAACAGAGAATGAACCTTCTGTGGCCCATAGCAGAGCTTAGAAAACCCTTCTGGTCCACTAGAAAAGGGAGGTCATGATGCATAAAATTATTATCCCAGGCAAAAAAAAAATGCATGGTCTAAGCCCAGGCTAAGATCCTACCACTTGCTAGTCAAGTGGTTCCAAAGTTCATGACTTGTTCAGTAAATCTGCATTACACAAAATGCTAACAAAAACACTAAAGTATCCTCTGCTCCCTCAGTTTGCCAATCAACTGGTTCTAATTCTTTACAGGAAGTATTACAATAATTTCTATTCTTTGAAAGCCTACATCCTTGCCTCCACATTCAATCTTCAACAAACATGTTGTAGCATCCCCAAAGTCTTCACTTCTAATTAGCTCCAGGGAGACAGTGAGAACTTGTAGTGCACCCCGAGTCTGCCCTGTGGCTAGGCAATAAATATTAATTGACACAATAGTGCCAGCACTTTCATAACCTTTCTCCTTAGCAACATCAAAGTCTATTAACAGGTTTGAGGCTTTTATTCCAGACCACTAATTATGATTCATGTTTCGCTGACCTTAAGTTGACATTCTAATTCTCTCAATCACTCCTACTTTGTAAGAATAAGACTGTCAGGCGAGATTACTAAATGTGAGGAGTGTGGGGATCCTGATCCTTCTTAGAAATTAATTGAAGAATTGAGAGGCATCCATTTTCTTCTCCCTTCTCTGCATCAGCACCACTTTTTCCCCTTTTAAAGGAAGATATTATACTAGCTCTACTATTCCACCAACAGTGAAATTCCCAATGAGAAACAAATTGACTTTTAACTTTCTGCTAAAGAACCTATAGCACTTCCTTTGTACCAGTTTCCATGGCTTGAAACAGCAATGATGTGAGGAAACATGTTTTTGCTTTCAAAACAGACAACACAAAATGCATGAGATCTAAGGAAAATTTGCATTAATGGATTAAACGATAAAAACACTTTCAGACCATTGGGATCATTAATACAAGGTTAGTTTTCAGAGAAGGTACCCTTTCTAACAAAATCTATATCTGGAGAATTCTATAAATAAAATGGAATACATGTCTCAGATGTATTCTTACAGAGATAAGATAGTGGAACTTAACTGATAACCAACTGTGTTTGGGAAAATTTCAGACAAAGACATGCTTGAGGCTTTCTTGTCACATTACCCTAGAAAATCACTCACCCCAATACTTCTAGTGGGTCCTTGAAAGAACAAATAACCTCCCCTCTCAAATAAATACTAACTTATCCCTATCACAAAATCATAGAATCTGAGAGTTGTGAGGTTCCCAGCAGCCACCTGGCCCACCCCATATCCAAAAGGAATTCCCACTAAATTATCTGACAATTGGTTATCCAGCCTCTGCTTGAAGACCTTCAAGGAAGGGGAACCCACCACCTCTACAGGTAGCCATTCTATATTCCACTCTGGGACAGTTCCAATTATTAGGAAGTTTTTCTTGACATTAAGCCTAAAATTATCTCTTTTGAACTTCCACCAGTTCTTTCAGGCTCTGTCCTATGGGCTCAAACAGAAGTTTAATCCTTCTTCCATTATGACAACCTTTCAAAAATCTGAACATAGCTATTGAATGTCCCTTGAGAAGTTACTTCTCCAGGCTAAATATTAAATATGTCCAGTTCCTTTAACTGATTCTCATATGACATGTAGTCAAAGCCTTTCATCATCTTAGTTGCCCTCCTCTGGGCATTCTTCAGCTTATAAATGTGGTTCTTAATCTGTGATGCCCAGACTGAACACATTACTCCATATGAGATCCAACAATAGTGGTATACAGGTGAACTACTGCTTCCTTGATCTTGGAAGCCATGCCTCTTCATGAATCCATCCCCAAATCTCTTTAGCTTTTTTGACTATCACATCACATTGCTGACTCATAAATGAGATTGCAGTCTACTAACCTCCACATCCCACTGAAATCTTTTTCAAAACTATTTTTGCCCAACCATTCCTTCCCCCAATTTTGTTCTAAAGTTGATTATTTTTATACCCAAGGGTAAGACTTACATTTATTCCTATTGAATTTCATCTGCTTAGAGTTAGATCAATCCTCAAGTCTATGAAAATCTTTGGGATCCTGATTTTATCATCTAGTTCAGAGGTGCCAAACTTCCAGATGAGGCAGAAGCACATTAAAATATAATTGTGAAATGCTTAGAAAAATAAATAAAAATATAACACAATATAGATAAATGTTAAATTGTGGTTTTAGAAGCCAACATGCAACCTGATAGGATCATTTTCCATTTGATAAGCATGTCTGCCACCTAGTCCTTTATCCAAGATCCTGATAAAGCTGTGAAACAGTATAGAACAAAGCCTAGAGTCCCGGTTTAATAATGGATATACAACTTAATGCTTTCTTACCATCAACTAATCTGTCATTTACAGTGCAAAGGTCATTCTCCTTGGCACAGAAAATAGGAAGAAAAGTCAGAATGGAGCAGCTCATCCTTTCTCTGTTGTTTTTTATCCTCATCTCATCGATCCCAGGTGCTTTTCCTTCTTTGGTCCTCCTTTTCTTCCAAAACAGCTCAGGAATGGCTTTTTTGTTTTCCTTAAGATTTATCACGAGACGCAATTCATTCTTAGTTTATTTCACCTGACTCCATTTTTACAGGACTATGCTATGCTCATATTCATCTTCAGTTACCTGGCTTTGCTTCTATCTTCTCTACATTCTTTTGTAAAACCCAAAGTGGGGGAAGGTGGGGTAGATAGGTGGTTCAGAGGATTGAGAGCTAGGTATAGAGATGGGAGATCTTAAGTTCAAATCTAGTTAAAATCAATACACTGTATTGATTCTAAAATGTAAGGGTTTAAAAAAAGCCCAAGTTGGCTGGTGAGTTCCCTGAGCATTTGACATTGATCTCTTCAGAAAAAAAAAATTTCACTTTTCTTTCTCATTGGAATCAACTATCAAGTGTTTACATATTTGATTCTGACCTTTTTAAGAGATACACTAAAGTCTTTCTGGATTCCATTTTTTGTTTCATTGGTAGAGTTCCCTATCAGGAAACTTGTGATACCAACACAGATAAGCACTCACATTGAAACTTATGGTCTTAGAGAATTGTCTGAGATACTAAAGGTTAATTGGCCAAGGGTCCAGCTTTTAATATGTCTGAGGCAATACTTGAATCCAGATCTTCTTGACTATGAGACTGTTTCTCAACTCATGAGTCAAGGTGACTCTCAGAATGGGAGACTTTATAAGATCTTAGACCCATAAATGGAAGGGACCTCAAAAACCATGTAGACCAACAATATCACTTTAAAAAAATAGGTGAAGTAGTCAGAGCAATCCTATTAAAAATAAATAAAAATAGGTGAAGAACTTGAGGGTGAGAAAAAAATAATTGCTCAAGCTCACAGAAATAGCAAGCACCAAAGGAGGGATTCAAACCTAGGTCTTCTCAGTTTAATGTCAGTTCTCTTTTCCTCTTTATTACATTGGCCCTTTCATCATTGGTCTTAGCTTTGTCACCAGGGGCCAGGCAGAACAAGTCTACTCTATGTTCTTCATCATCATTCTCCTCTATATCCTTCCAACTGTCCTATTTGCTCCTAGAGTTGTCTTGAATGTGCTTTTAGTGTGTTTGCAGAAGATGATGTTACAATCTAACACTTTTTCTCGACTGCAAAAAGCAGTCATTTTGTTCACTTCTGCAACATGCCCCAAAACATTAAACATTAACAGGATAATAGCAGGACAGTGACCTCTCCTAGGACCACTTCAACCTTGACTCCACTGAACTAAAATAAGGAAATAACTATAGTAATGGTAATAATAATGTTATATAATATAAATCACACTTTAAGAACTACAAAATAGCTTACTTATTGAATATATTATGGAAGGGATTCTTATTTGAGTGTGAGTTGGACTAACTGGCTTCCTAAATTCTGTAATTTTATTTTTTTTGTAATGAAGACACAAGTGGCTGCTATTGTGAACCATTTTACCTGTGTGCCAGTTACAGAGATTCATTATCTGCTTTCATTGCTCAAAGATTTAGTCTTCTGATTGCACCTTCCAACATTTCTCCCTTCCTGTCTCTCCCTCTGACAGTGTTTTATTTCAAACTCATACCAGTTTGAATCTAAACATAAACAAAAACAATAATGATGATGTCAATAAAAATGATCATAAATAATATAGAATAGAGAGCAGACAGCTTCCCTGTTTGTCCCACAGTTTTGGCCAAACTTACCCTGCTAACAATCCTGGCCCCATTTGTCTCTGCCTCTCCTGAAATGACCCATGCCTTGGCATGATACAAGAAATGGCTCCTTGGTACTTCTTCCTTGTTTAATCATTAGCAGGCTGGTTTATCTTTGCCTGCCAATTTATCTACTGATTAATATCACTCCTGTTAGTCCAGCACTATACAGTGCTTCAATAAAACATCTTTACCTTTGAATATGTATAAGTCTATCTACTAATCTGTACTCACTGCTTCTTCATCTTCATTCTGGCAGATAGACCCATTTAACCTCACTTCCAAGATCACTCTGGATCCAGGTTCTAACACTAGTACTAATTGAACTAAGATCAGAAGAATGATAATTATTAATAATAATAAACACCTGTGAGTTCATTAGAGCATAAAAAAGTAGAAAATAAACAGCTCTGTGAGCTTCATTAAAAAATCCATCCCAGTAGTGATCCTTTTGCTAATTCTCTGTTCTCTAAATCCTCTTCTGTAATGTTCAGGTCATGAATTTATTTTTATTATTAATGAATACTTATTAACATTTATTTATTTAGTACTGTACAGAGAAAAGAAAGCTGGCTCTGGAGTCAGAAATTTGGGGTTTAAATGTCCTCTCACACTGCTGGTGTTCCCTAACTATAAAATGAAGAGGCAGCCTCTGAGGTCCCCACTGCTAGATCTATGATCCTATGATCCTTTCCCTAGGCTAGGGCTGGAAAGGGACTGAAAGGAACTCTTTGGCATTGAATCAGTCACTGCTTTTGCATAGTACCCTGATTCAAAATAACTAGATTCATGCCCTGGCCCCAGTTCCCCAGTAGCTAAGTCCCTTTCCTTGTTATGTTGTTTCCCAGAATGGCAGAGACATTGAGTTGTACTCTAATTACTCAGTAACTCAGGACCCCAGCATCCTTAGTGATCGAATTCTTGGCACTATATTCAAGTTTCTTTATATCAGGTCACCAATTATGATGGAAAACTTCCTGGATGTCAATCACAATCATAACAAAAACAATAATGATGATAATAAACAACTATCAATTCAATAGAGTATAATACAGAGCAAGGAGCAAACATCTTCTGCTCTATTAGCCAAATTCAAAAGCTTTTCACATTTTCACATATTCTTTTTTAACTCTCTGTGCTCTGAATTCTAACTGTGACCATTTGTATTAATGGGCAGAAGTCACAAAAACTCAAATTCTAGCTTCTGAGAAGATAAAACTTTTCTTTTTAAGCCCTAACTTTTTGTCTTAATACAGGAGAGAAGCAAGGGCTAGGCAATCAGGGTTAAGTGACTTTCCCAGAGTCACACAGCTGGAAAATGTCTGAGGCTGCCACAGATTTGAACCCAGGTTCTCCAGACTCCAGTTCTGTAGCTTTATCCATTGTACTACCTGGCTGTTCAATATCAAACTTTCTAGGTATTGAGTTAACACAAATTGGTGAGAACTGCCTTAGAAGGTAGAGTTTCTCTTTTATTGGAGGCTTTCAGAACTCCCATAACTCATTGCTTTTTGCTGTCCTATGATGGCAATCATATTCTGTCTTCTTGTTTTATGTATAATGCTTTATTCTGGCACCTTCCACCTCTGTCAACTCCACTAGTCAATCAAGTAATCAATAAACCTTGAGTTTGACTTTTCACTCATTCTGTCCTATTCATATGGTCACCAAGGAGTTTGGATCATCTTGCCTACCTTCCCCAGCTTTCCCCTACTGACTAATATTTCCACTTCTGACCTATATTCAACTTTGTACCTTTGCAACTGTCTCTGCAATCAACTTAATTCAAAGAATATTTATTATTATTACTAATAAAATTTCTCTAGAACTTTAAAATCTGCAAAAATGATTTCTTCATAATAACTCTAAAAAGCAGATATGTCTACTATACTCATTTTTTTACAAATGAGGAAACTGAGGCTCATAAAGTTTAGTGACTTTCCCATGATCACATAGCTAGAAACTAGTGGAATTTGAATCTAGGTTCTGAGTCTAAGTCCAGAGTTCTACTCATTATGCTATGCTACGCACAAGGTGCCATGCTGGGTTCTTTCAAGAGGAATAAAATTAGTTCAGGAAACAAAAGGTTCAGATGAAGTCAAACTTCAATGTCTATTCAAATGGGGGGGTAGGGCAGACCTTTTCTTCAAAGAGTTTGTAATTTCCTCCATTAGGTTAGTAAGCTCCCTGAAGGCAGGGGCTATCTTTTGCCTCTTTTTGTGCCCCTAGCACTTAGCACAGTGCCTGGCACATGTTGTTGTTCAGTAATTTTTAGTCTTTTTTTCTGATCCCTTTTGGGATTTTCTTGGCAAAAGAAAACCACCTAGTGGTGGTTTGCCATTTCCTTCTCCAGCTCAATTTACAGATGAGAAAACTGAGGCTAAGAGGGTTCAGGGACTTGCCCAGGGTCACACAGTTAGGAAGTGTCTGAGACTAGATTTGGACTTAGGAAGATGAGTTCTCCTGACTCCAGGCCAAGCACTCTAACCACTATATCATCTAGCTGTCTACTTGGCACATAGTAGGCAATTAATAAATGTGTATTGACCTATTAATTGACTAGTCCTGGTGATGGAGGTTGAAGGTATCAGAATAAAGCTAGAGCACAAAATGTAAACATAAGATAAAATATAAATATGAAAGTCATGAAGCTATAAGACAAAATATGATCAGCACCATATGAGATGCATAAGCAATGTGTTATAGGTGTTCTGAAGACAGACTTCATTTAAGTAGTAGCTTCTAAATGGGGTGCTAAAAGATGCACAGGTCAGATTTTAACAGAAAAATGATGCAGGGGTTTGGGTATAGAATTAACAAAGACATGAATGGAGCTGAGAATGCAGGAAGTATGTTTGGGCAACAAATGGTCCAGTTTGGCTGGAACATGGGGCACATATAGAGGAGTGCTTGGAGAGGAAGTCAGGAAAAACAGGTTATGACCATACTAAGTAGGACCTTGAATGCCAGCCTAAATTCAGTTTAGATTTAAATCTCTAGTCTAACAAATCACTGTATCCAAAGCCCATTTCTGACAGTGTGACATTTTCAAATACAGCTAGAAAGGTCACTGTTTTAGTTGCTGTGAGAACAGCAACTGGCATTAGTGGTATATTATATAACTGCAACAATTAACCCCTCAGAGAGTTGAGAAAATGAACCCTCCCCCCATCTCCCTTCCTTGAAGAGGTAAAAGGCTATGGGTTCAAAATACTGCTTATATTAAGAGACATGCATGGATGAGGGATTGGTCATTTTTGATGAACTATTCCCTCTCCCTCTTTCTTTAAAATTTTTTATTAAAAGGGCTTCTCCTCTCTGGGTAAGAGAAAAGAGAAGGCTATATTCAGAAATGCAGATGAAGTAAAAACAAAAGGCATCAAAATAAGGTTATTTAAAAGTAACAATAATTTGTAGTCAAATATAAGTATATAAAAACTCTAAAATTATTATACTGTCCTTTGTATTTAAGATAGTGCTAGTGACCTAAAATGATCTTGGTATTTGAATGCCGATTAACTTTGCTCTCTTTCCTCTTCATCCTATGACTTTTTAAAGAGCCTATTTCCCTTTTTGGGCTATAAAGATGAAGAACTTGGGAGTCTAAACTGCCAAAATAGTAGACAAAGCTCATAACTGTATAATGCTAAATGCCTCCGAAAGGCTCTGAAATTCTGTTATTAGCAAGTAAAGCAAAATTAATGATGACACTGCTTTATTAAGTTTGGAGAACATCACCACGGGCACAAGAAGAACAAGAAGGAAAGGGCAAGGAAAGCCCCCATTATCTGTTCTCTCTCCTTTTGCTGCCCCAGGTGGGCTTTTCACAAAAAGCAAATCATCAGGAGTGAGGGAGACTGGTGTTGATGCTATAATAAGCATAAAATTTCCCAGGAGAAGAGACAGAATCTGTAGAAGTTTCTTGACACGTTAACGTTCTTGAAATGCTAATCGAGATTGCCTTTAAACATTCTGATGGTACAACTGGTAAACTATCGAATGTTATTTCATACCTCAGGCATTTCCACAAAACTGATTTTATTCCACCCAATTCAAGAAGAGTGTGAGTGTGCATTCTAAGTGTGTGTGTGTGTGTGTGTGTGTGTGTGTGTGTGTGTGTGTGTGTTTTGAAGAAGGCTAAAGAAGATAGTAGTTGTTTCCATTTTGGAATTCTAGTCTGGAGACTGACCTCAGGGCAGGCTAGTGTTTCAAGGACCATGTTCTGAATTGTAATTGGGCACTCAGAAGCACTGAGACCTGTGGGAGATACATGACATTTTTCTGTATCAATTTTTAGTAAAATTTTCTAACTTCATTTCCTTTCTCTCTCCCACCTCCCTGAGAAGCAATGCTCCAGGGTCCAATTTGGAAGCAATATAAATCCTCCATTTATGTCCAAAGCATTAGAGGTCTCAGGTAATTTAAGCACCTCACTGATCACAGTGAAAAGAGCAGTCAAGAGAAACCCCACAATCTTGTTCTCCATTTTCCCTTAGTGATTATCATCCTGAAATGTCCTGTTTCACACTCTTTCCTTCCACATCTCATCTTTCTCCAGTTAGCCTGGTGCTGACCTGTACCACAAATGATTTTTACCTGAGATCATAGGAAAATTTATTTGGAGCTTTTTTGTCAAATAATGAATGCTCACCGTAGTAGCTGGGATCTTTGGGTTTATCCAACACTAGGCTAGTTCCCTGTCTTCAGCAGTTGTATACCTAATCAATTCTATCCCTCTCAATGTTTTAACCAGTATGACATTATTTTGATGATCACTTCTTTTTAATATGGTTTGAGATCTGTTGGTGATGATGGTGATGGTAATAATAACCAGCATTTATATAGTGTCTACTATGTGGCTGGCACTGTGCTAAGTATTTTACAAATATTATTATCCTTAATCCTCATAACCACCCTGGGAAGTAGGTGCTACTATTATCCCTAATACATAGATAAGGGAACTAATTGGCCTCCTTCCCATCTTTTTTTAATAATTCCCTTGAGATTCTTGACATTTTGTTCTTTCTGATGAATTTCATTACTATTTTTTCTAGTTCTATAAAGTGATCTGGTCATTTGAATGATATAACATTTGTTAACTTAGTTAATACTATGATTTTTATATTGTTTCAGGCTGCCATGAGCAATTGGAATTTTTCACTTATTTTAGTTTGTATCACTGTAAAGTTTATTTGGTAGTTATATTCCTATAGTTCCCAGATTTATCTTGGTAGCAACCTATTTCTCAGGCTATGACTTCCCATCACACATCCTAGGTTCAAATCAAACTGGTTTCTTTGCTCTACTCTGTACATTCTAGTTTACCTTCCTCCTCCATGCCATTTCACAAGTTTTTTGCAAGCCTTCCTCCTTATCTGTACCTCTTGAAACCCTCATTTCTCTTCAAGGCTTAGTTCAAGTGTCCTTCAAGAGATCTTCCTTGATTTCTCCTGTCCTAGGGATATTCTCACTCAAATAACTGTGCATTTATTGCATATATTTCTCATATTTATTTATCTGTGAATACTGAATCTCTCTAGTAAAATATGAGCCCTGAAGGCATGAACTCTCTTCATCCTGCCTGCCAGGAACCAGCACAATACTTGGCACATCAGCAAATGTTTGTGGATTGATTAATGGTCTGCAAGCTCAATGAGACAAATGTATAATGTGATGGCACATAAAATTCATTTGACCTTGGAGTGCATTAAGAGAGGAATAATCTCTAGAAAGAAACAGGAGACAATCTCAGTTCTCTGCCCTCTGACCACATCTGGAATATTTGATTTAGTGCTGGATGCCACAGTTTGGAAAGGATATTGATGGGCAAAGGAAAGAGCAATTGAAATGGTAAAAGCTTTGAGTCTATTCCATAACATTTGGTTGAAGGAACTAGGAACGTTTAGCTTGAAAAATAAAAGAGAGCAGGGGACTATGAATTGTTTTTCAAATATCTGAAGAACTGTTGTGTAAAACTTGGATTATATGTGTTCTCTTTCCATCATATGTGCTAGACTAATGCTTCCCTCCTCCATTACAATCTAGAGCAATGGACCAAAGTGCAGAGATGCAAATTTAAGTGTGCTTAGAATCATCAGTAAGTAGAACAGTCTATATAGCAAGATAGGGAATTACCCCTCATTCAAAGTTTTTCAGCAAAGACTAAATGACCAATTATCAGGTATATGTCGTAGTGGGGATTTTTGCTCACATCTGAATCAGACTAAAAGGCTACCTAGGTCCCTTGGAACATAGAAATGTTGTGATTCTATGAAATAACTCACCAATGACTTCTGTATACCAATATTCTATGATCTAAGAATGACATGGCAATAAATCATGATAACTACCCATTTCTTGTACCTGTAACTGTCAAGTTTCTTAAACTTGATATTCTCAGAATTAGGAAGACTTGGCCAGTTCCTGTTCCCAATTCTATACTTACCACTCTTCCTCAAGAACACTTGATGCCAGTGATCAGGGAATCTGCCCCCATCTTTGCTCTGCCAAGAACTCTTTAGTCAAGAAACATTAAGTCTGAATCCTCTTCCTCAGGACACAGAGACACCACATGGAGAAGTAGGTGTGCAATATGAAGAAAGAAGTAAAAAATAGAGAAGGTAGCAGGTTCCAGTGGGAGGCTATTTCCTCTTCTTAATCTTGAAACTGTCAGGTTGACAACTTTTTTCAGCATAAGTGAGAATTCACAGATTTTCCCTTGACTTTTTAGAACATATCAACAAAAGGTATGTTCTAAATAATAATAAATTAATAAATAAAATACTACATTTAAGCTCCTTGAGAACAGGAACATTTGTATTATTGACCTTTGTATCTGCCCCCTTCCATACCTGGGCACAAAGCTCTATGCCTATATTAATATTTCTAGGACTTGAGATTTCATGGTTGAACAAGTTGAACTGGGTCATAGGGACCCATGCATACTGAAGGGATTTATAGTTAAATATGGTCTGGCATGACTTTGTTCCATGTCTCCAGAATGTGCATCTTTCTGGTGAGCAGGAAAATGGCTATAACTGGGCAACCAAGTTTTTCATTTTCTTGTCTTCAAGAGGAGTACTGGCCTTCTTACCCTGAAAAATCATTCCACCTGTCCAATCCTCTGTCCACTGGTGAGTTCTTCTCAGAATCTCCAATTTAAGGAAGTATTCAGGTCAGTTATACTCACTCTTTCACTTCTTTGCCAGCTTTCTTTTTGAGACTCCAGAATTCTCAGTGCCTCCTTTCCCTCCATATTTCGCTTCCTTTTATTTGCTTTCTTTCCTTGTTAGAATGTAAGCATCCTGAAGGCAGACACTATTTTTCCTCCTTTATTTCCAACCAGACCCAGAATATAGTAAATGTTTAAAAATGCTTTTTGATTTGACAGATCAAATATCCATACTCTAAGAATATCTGTACTCCATGGGGTCCAGGATGAGAGCCATTTTCTCTGGTCACTTTGTGTGGAAAGTAGTCTAGCTCCAGACCAGGAATGGCTTACTCTTGACCAGCTTAACTCTCCTCCCACCAAATAATTATTACATTAAAGACAATTATGGATAGTAATCAAACATAAAATATTAAAGCATGTAATAAAAGAGGAACCAGGGATAAGTCATACAGATTAGTTTTGGAGATAGACTACCCAAGGATAATGGTCTCTGTGACTTGGGAGCAAAATGACGTCAGTTCAACCATGGAGAGAATCATCTCAAGTCTCATTAAAAATTCTTCAGTGGCTCTTCATTGCTGCTAAAATGACATACAAAATCCTCAGCTTGACATTTGAAGCCCACCATAATTTGCCTTCCTCCTCTCTTGCCAGTCTTTCATGTTGCCATTGAATGATCTCCAGTCTAGTCAGCCCAATAGGCTATAGGGATACAGGCTTTGGAAATCAAGGGGATGATGGGTTGCAAACTAGAGAAGTCTCTTACTTGTCATTCAGATTCAGTGCCTTCTCTCCATAGTCTTTGAACCACTCAGGAGTGACATTTCCTGCATGAGTGATTACAGCTTTAGACCATAGGCTAAATGACTTGTCCATGGGCTCATGCCTAGTAAATGTCAAGGGTGAGACTTGAATCAAAGTCCTCCAAATCCCATTCTGTTTGTAAGGGTAAAATGTGCTGGAATGGTAAATAGAGGGCCCATGGATTGGTTTAGGGTAGAAACAGAGTTAGAAAAAAATATATGCATGAAAACAGTCTAACCTCTTAGAGAGATGTTCCAGGTTTAAGTTGATCTTCCAAGGGGCTCTTTAATTAAAGAAATATTTTTAAGTCATAAATTACTTGAAAATGAGTCATAAAGTGAAACTATGTTTATTTTCTGTCTGTAGTTCTCTTCCTAAAGAATTTTCTATTTCCATGCAGTATAGAACAATTAATTAGAAGAGTGAAGTGGGTGTTCTTTTCTTACATGATCATCTTCTAATTTTGTCATTTAATTTGGTTCCATCATTTCATGGACTTTCCAAATAATAATCCTTCTAAGCTAAAAATGTCCAAGTCTTGTTTAGGTGAAATTATTATTAGAAAAATTAATTTCCCATGCAAATCAAAACAACTCTGAGGTATCACCTCACACCTAGCAGATTGGCTAACATTACAGCAAAGGAAAGTAATGAATGCTGGAGGGGATGTGGCAAAGTAGGGACATTAATTCATTGCTGGTGGAGTTGTGAATTGATCCAACCATTCTGGAGGGCAATTTGGAACTATGCCCAAAGGGCGACAAAAGAATATCTACCTTTTGACCCAGCCATAGCACTGCTGGGTCTGTACCCCAAAGAGATAATGGACACAAAGACTTGTACAAAAATATTCATAGCTGCGCTCTTTGTGGTGGCCCAAAACTGGAAAACGAGGGGATGCCCATCAATTGGGGAATGGCTGAACAAACTGTGGTATATGTTGGTGATGGAGTACTATTGTGCTAAAAGGAATAATAAAGTGGAGAAGTTCCATGGAGACTGGAACAACCTCCAGGAAGTGATGCAGAGCGAGAGGAGCAGAACCAGGAGAACATTGTACACAGAGACTAATACACTGTGGTATAATCGAACGTAATGGACTTCTCCATTAGTGGCGGTGTAATGTCCCTGAACAACTTGCAGGGATCCAGGAGAAAAAAACACCATTCATAAGCAAAGGATAAACTATGGGAGTGGAAACACCGAGAAAAAGCAACTGCCTGAATACAGAGGTTGAGGGGACATGACAGAGGATAGACTCTAAATGAACACTCTAATGCAAATACTATCAACAAAGCAATGGGTTCAAATCAAGAAAACATCTAATGCCCAGTGGACTTACGCGTCGGCTATGGGGGGTGGGGGGGAGGAAAAGAAAATGATCTATGTATTTAACGAATAATGCTTGGAAATGATCAAATAAAATATATTTAAAAAAAAAAAAGAAATTAATTTCCCATAATATTCTCCACTCCCACAAGCCTCCACTTGAGTTTCTTCCTAATACTTTACCATGGCTGAGGGGTAGCCCTAGCTTCTCAGAGGGTATAACTACTGAATGTCACTTCTGGCAAATCCAACTAAGTGGAAACAGCTTTGAAGATGGACTTATTGATCAACTATGTCTCTGTCATTTAAACATTGACATATAAGTTGGAAGAGGATTATCAGCTGACCACTAGCTCCTGAGGGATGGATTTTTTTATTAGAGTAATTCATGAGTATTATTAACTAAAAGATAGTAGGGTCTCATTTTGAGCCAGTGGAAGTACTATAACACACATTCATTTACATCCATTCACTTCTTACTGCTTTTTACAGACAACATTTCATTTCCCATCTGCATGCTGTTGCCCAGGTGGGGCTCCCTGGGCATGCCTGGACTATAGTTTCTCTTCATCTCTACTTCTTAGAATCCCCAGTTTCCTTTAAAGGTTTGTTGACTCAGCCTTTCAAGGTAGCTCAGTGGATTGACAGTCAGGCCTAAAAACAAGAGGTCCTAGGTCCAAATCTAGCCTCAGAAATTTCCTAACTGTATGACCTTGGCCCAGTCACTTAATCTTAATTGCCTAGCCCTTACTGATTTTATGCCTTGGAATGGACAGTAGTATCTATTCTAAGACAAAAGGGAAAGGTTAAAAAAGATTTGTTTAAAGGATGTCTTCAAGACTTTATTGAACCCTTTAAACTGCTAGTGTCTTCTCTCACCAAAAAAAATCACCTTGTCTATTTTGCATATACTTATACATTTGTGTTATTTTACCATATAGAAGGTATGTTTCCTTGAAATGACTCTTTAGAATTTTTTTCTGGGTTATACATATATTATAATGCAAAACATATTCCATATATTCATTTTTGTAAGTGAATAATTCTATAAAAATTAAACCCTCAAAACCTATACCCAAATAAACAATAAACAATTGTTTAAAAGTTGCTGTATATAAAACCATGTAGCATTTATTTCTTCTTTTAAACAAACAAAAACCCCTACTACAGTATTGGGTTCCAAATCATATGTAGTCCTCCTCCAACAGTTCTTTCTCTGGAGGTGGATAGCATTCTTTTTTCATAAGTCCCTCAGAATTGTCCTGAATCATTGCATTGCTCTTAGTAGCAAGATCTATAACATTTGTTTGTTCCATCACATTGTAGTTCTTGTGCATTACATTCTCCTGGTTCTGCTTATTTCACTCTGAATCAATTCACGTAGGTCTTTCCAGCTCTTTCTGAAATCATCCTGTTCATCATACCACAATTTGTTCAGTCATTTCCCAATTGAGTGACATTCCTTTAGTTTCCAATTCTTTGCCACCACAAAAAGGACAGCTATAAGTATTTTTGTACAAGCAGGTCCTTTCCCTTTTTTAAAATCTCTATGGGATACAGACCTATTAGTGGAATTACTGGATTAAAGGGTATGCCTTGTTTTATAGTCCTTTGGGCATAATTCCAAAATGCCCTCCAGAATGGTTGGATCAGTTTACAATTCCACCAGCAATGCATTAGTGTCTCAATTTTGCTATATCCCCTCCAACATTTATCATTTTCCTTTACTGTCATATTGGCCAATCTTATAAGTGTGAAGTGGTACATTAGAGTTGTTTTAATTTACATTTTTCTAGTCAAGAGTGATTTAGTACATTTTTTCATATGATTATTGATAGCTTTGATTTCTTCATCTGAAAACAGTCTATTCATATCCTTTGACCATTTATCAATTGGGGAATATTGGATTCTTGTAAATTTGACTTAGTTCTTTATATATATTTGAGAAATGAGACCTTTATCAGAGAAGTTTGTAATAATTTTTTCACAGTTTGTTATTTCCCTTCTAATCTTGGCTTAATATAATAAAAATTATTCATTTTACATCTTGTAATGTTCTCTATCTCATTTGGTCAGAAATCCTTCCTGAGAGAAAGAATTCTAACTCCAGTATTTAGAACAGTGCCTGGCCAATTCTATGTGTTTCTCTATTTTATTCATTATTCACTGCCTTGGGCATAGGGACAAGCTTTTTTTTTTTTTTCATCTGTATCCCCAGTACTTATACACTGGGCACACAGTCAATACTTCATAAATGTTTTGTCTATGTAGCCATTTAATAATTGTATACAAATTGACTGACCAGTGAATGAAATCATATGTTGTTTGTGGACATACTTTTGGAGGTAATTAGGTGGTTCAGTGGATAGAGGGCTGCACCTGGAGTCCAGGAAGATCTGAATTCAAATATAGCCTCATATGCTTACTAGCTCTGTGACCCTGGGTAAGTCATCTAACTTATGTCATCCTCAGTTTTTTTTTTAATTTTTAACATGGGGATAATAATGGACCTACCTCCTAGGGTTGCTGGGAGGATAAAAGATCATGTTTCTGAAGTGCTTTGCAAACACTCAAGCCTTTTATAAATTCTGCTGCTATTGCTGAGTGGTCTTTCAGTCTTGTCTGACTCTTTGTGATCTCATAGGAGGTCTTCTTGGCAAAGATTTGGAGTGATTTGTCACTTCTTTTTCTAGTTCATTTTAAGATGAGAAAATTGAAGTTAAAAGGGTTAAGTGGCATGTGCAGGATAAAAGTGCTGGATTTGCAGTCAGAAAGATGAGTCTTTTGGACTTAGGTCCAGCGCTCTATCCACTGCTCCACCTATCAATGAGAAGACTATTAAAATAGTCCAGATAAAGATAGGAATTAGGGAATGGATTGCATGAGCAAAGAAATGAGGACAGGTGGGAGAGGAATTGTAGGGGTTCAGGATAACAGTTGATTGAATATTGGTGAGGGAGATGTGAGAAAGGCAAGGGTGATTCCAAGGTTGTAAATGTGAGTAACTGGCAGTACTGGGATGTTGTCATCAGAAAAAGGAAAGTTTGGGCCAGAAATGCATTTGGAATGGGGAATAAGATGAATTCTGTTTGAGGCAGAGATATTTAAGAGTTTATAACATTTCTAACTGTGTATTCTGATCCTATCAAAATGGATACAGAAATATGTAGTGGATTATCTTGAACAAAAATGGATTTCCTTTTATCATTAATATGATTTAATGTTACTTCATTGTTTCATTTGGGTGGTACTCTACTGATAGGGATCACAATATTTCTAGGAGGGTCTTACTGAATTAATGCAGCTGATAAAAAATCAGTATCTAATGACCAGCGCTCGGGTAATTTTGATCCCTCTACACAGTTAAGCCAATCCCAGGATAACAATCTTGTACTCTCTAGCTTCCTGAAAGAGTCAGCTCATACACTATATCCTACAGGAAGCATTTCTGGATCCATGAAGTTGCTACTGTTCTCTCATGATCAAGTAGCATTTATTAAACTCTCTCAATTTTTGTCATAGTCAACTATCCCTTATTAAGCACTTACAAGAGGTAATCTCCCATCAGCACAATAGGGATGATAACAACTTAAGTGCCTAGAACATTAGGTACTTAATAAATGCTTACTCCCTTCCCTTCTACCTTCTTGCTGTATGTTAGGCACTGTGATTTTCCTGTTCAAATTATCATAATATAGTTATCCATTTACACTCTATATATGTGTATATATATATACATATATATATATATAAACAGTAGAATATAGAAGTTAAGGATGGTTTCTTTTTGTCTTTATATCCCTTGTGCCCATCATAGTACCTTGTATATAGTAAAATTTTAGTGAGTGCTTGCTGGATTTTATTTCACAGGACCATACTCACCTTTACAGCTTGTTAGAGCCTCCTTGAACTTATATTCCTCTGGCTTAGGTTTCAATCCCCTGTCACCTCTAGGCAAAGATGAAGCATGGAAGTAGGACTGAGTGATAAAGTCATTTCATAATATAACTTACTATTTTGTAGCTAGCATTTATATACTACCTTAAGATTCGCAAAGAGCTTTATATATGTTACCTAATTTGGTTCTCACAACAACTTGTGAGGAAAGCCCTCACTTTACAAAAGAATTTTGGAGAGGTTAAGTGACTTAGTGTCTGAGGAAAGTTTAGACCTCGTCTTCCAAATCCAGGACTTTATCCACTACTCCAATCATCTTTGCCCCTCTTTTATGTAACCAGAGAATTAGAATCCTCTCATATTAAAATACTTAATTGCCATCTCCAATCTATGTTAAGTGGAAATAATGACTTCAAAGATAAAAGGCAGCTCAGTTAAAGGTGGTGTTTTTCATCAAACTGAGAGGTGATGCTATTGCTATCTCCAGTATGGATAGTCAGGAAAATAATCAAAAAAGGTATTTCAGTTTTTCCTAGACATATCTTCACAGCCCAACTTTTACTTTGTTTTTGTTTGAAAAATGAAATTCTAGAGAATTATTTATGTTTCTAGTTCAACATAAGTATGAACACATATTTTGAAGAAAAATGGGAATCATTTTTGGATTATTCAGTATTTACTAACATCAATAATTGAGAAATGATTATAAAAACAATAGGCTATCATGGCATAGAGTCTTTAAGTTGATATTTATCTAAATTTGAAGCTTCTCCAGGCACTCTACAGAGCACTCCCACTATACCTAGGTGTCCCCAGCAAAATCAGCTTCTATCACAATGTACTGTGATATAGCTCAAGATGGTTGATATGATATTAAATGACACTAGGACCTCATGGAATGAGAGAGTAAGAGAAAAGGTGTGGGGTTGGGAATGGGTGACTTGTACAGCTCTGGAACACGTGATGTAGATGCTGATCTGAAGTAGCTTGATGGTTATGGGCAACAAATAAGTAGAAACCACACAGGAAATATAAACTTCATGAAGAATATAAGATTAGAGCAGGGTTTATTCTTGATTGTCTCACAAAATAAAATCTTGATTCCTTAAACAATTCATTCAAGGCTCTTTAGGACCTGGTAACTCTATCTTTCACACTTATCTCACACTTCTCTCCATCAGGAATTCTGCATTCCAGGAAATTGAGCTAGTTGCCATTCTCATTTTCATCTCCTACTTTCTTTCCTCTAGGTCTTCTAGCTGTAGAATACCCATTCCATCCAAGTAAAACCTTCATCTCTGCTTACTGAGATCTTATCTATCCTTCAAGACCTAGGTCAGGTAGCGAATAATGTATCCCATGAAGTGATAATATTATTCTGCATATTTTCATTGGTCTGGAACAAAGACTAAATTTCACATGCAAATTTAAACACACTGGACCACTTCAGGAGATTGATTATTGACACTAATAGAAAACTAGCTGTACTTAGTACATTTTCCATGAGCTCTTCCCAGACGTCCTCTGTAGGAAAAGACCTTTCCTTCCTTAGACCTTTTTAAGCCCTCAGTTTATACCTTTCTTATGCATTTATTGTGTTAAATTTTGCATCAGTTATTTGTTTCTTGTTCCCTCAACTAACATGTAAGCTTCATGAGAGTGAAAGAATGGAGATGACATGTTACTGATTTTAATGTAAGGAAGCAAAAAGGCTGTTAAACACAGTCATAGGACTTAAATTTGAATTCTAGTTCTGCTCCTCTACCACCTATTGATCTTGAGCAAATCCCTTATCCTCCCTGGTCCTCAATTTATTAAATTATCAGGGTTTGAACTATGCAACTAGGATCAAATTCATAAAACTGGGTGAGCCATATTTTGAATCTGAAAAATACAAATTTACATTATCTATGTTATACTGTAATTTTATTTATTTTGTTAAACATTTCCCAATTGCATTTTAATCTGATTGGGCAGCAAGACCCAGTTTAAAGCTTATGGAAGAAATAAGTCTGACACTTTGAACTAGAGGACCTTCAAGGTCCCTGACAGTTCACAATTTATGATTCCATGAACCTATTATCTTTGAATATCTCCTGGATTCTACCATAGTATTCTGAATAAGCTAGATACTTAATACATTATATTGCTTTAGTTTAGGGCATCTGCCTAAGCCATTTGTACTGGGAAGCCACATGATACTTAAGGCACAACATTCACCATATTAATAAGACCTAGGGTCTCCTAGGCAGCTAGGTGATGCAGCAGATAGAGCCCATCCTGGAGTCAGGAAGATCTGAATTCAAAGCTAGCTTCAGACACTTAGCTGTCGGATTCTAGGAAAGCCACTTAGCCCTCCCTTGTGAAAATTAAATGTAACTCTCTCCTGATTATGAAAATTAAATTAATTAACTCTCCCCTGATTTTGAAAATTAAATTAACTCTCATGCCCATTTTTAGATTTAATTACCAAAGGTATAAACACCCTATTCACACTTGAGTGGAGGAGGTCTGTGACTCACATGTGCAATAGTGGATGACAAATCAGAATTAAACTGACTGCCCCTGGGCAGTCCTAAAGCAAAGCTTCAACTGTGATTGGTAGGCATAAAATTAGGGGAAGGCACAGGAAGTGACACAATAGAAAGTGTCTTTAAAAGGGAGTTACAATTTCCTGAGTGCAGTTCTACTTGGAGTTCTACTTGGAGTCAAACTTCCTGTGAGAGGGAGTTCTTCATTCTTTGGAGTTGAGACTGGAGAAGAATATGCTGATTGGACCTGAGACCCTGCTACTGGTAAAGCTGCTCTTAAATCTCTTCCTTTGGACTGACACATGGTAAGTGAAAAGAACTGACTCCTTTCCTGGATATTTTCTGATGAAACTAGTCTCAGGAGAGACCTACTTCTTGAGAGAGACTTCCCAAAAGTCCTTGGCTACAAGGGTTGAGGCCTGCCTAGTTAAGGACTAAACTCTCCTGCCTGTTTTTGAGCCAAGAGTTGGAGTAAATTACTTAGTACTTAGGCTAGATATCTTACCCTAACCTCTCTCTGATTTTCTAACTTCACTCTTTCTATATATTGTAAATAAATTGTAAATAAATCTCTTTGGTTTAAATTAAATTCCTGGTGACCCTATTTTAAATATAATGCAGTCCAGCATTTTATAAATTAGCCCCTTTCCCCCTTTACATCCTGTTTGCCTCAGTTTCCTCATCTATAAAATGAGCTGGAGAAGTAAATGGCAAACCACTCTAGTATCTTTGCCAAGAAAACAAGCAAGCTCATGACAAGTCATACATGACTGAAACAACTAAACAAAAGGCCATCCTCTATCAAGTGATCAACTTTCACTTGGTATTTAAAAATGCAATCACTTTAAAAAGATATATTCCTGGGGGCAGCTGGGTAGCTCAGTGTGTTGAGAGCTAGGCCTAGAGACGGGAGGTCCTAGGTTCAAATCTGACCTCAGACACTTCCCAGTTGTGTGACCCTGGGCAAGTCACTTGACCCCCATTGCCTAGCCCTTCCCACTCTTCTGCCTTGGAGCCAATACACAGTATTGACTCCAAGACGGAAGGTAAGGGTTTAAAAAAAAAAGATATATTCCTATGACTCCATGGTACATAGTGATATGAGAAAATTTGAAATTTTTACATTTCCTATGCAATTAAGGACACAAAAAAGGCATCAAGTATAGAAAACATTTTAATGAACTATCCAGAGGAGGTCATATGTTTCTCTTCATACATACATAGGAAATATAAAATTTCACAGTTTTATTCAATTCAATTCAAATTCAAATATATATGTATATATCAGACAGTATCTACATGAAGATTTTCATTAGAATGTGCTTATTCCCACAAGCCAATTCAGATAAAAATTATATCATAAAGAGAGCAGCTCAGAATTGTGTTCCTTTCAATTTGCAGTTTAGGGATATTAGTAAGAAATGGACATGTTTTGTTACATCAGGGACATTCTGTAATGGCAGTGAGCTGGAAAGTTACAGAACATTTTTCTTAGTATCTCAAGGTTGGAAGGAAGTTCAAAGGCCATCCCATCCAACTCATATTAATAAGGATTCTGTCTTCAACATACCTGTTATGCAACCTTTGCTGGGAGGCCTATAGTGAAGAGAAATTCATTCCTTCCAAAGTTAACCCATTCTACTCTTGGAGAGTTCTCTTTTGTTAGGAAAGTTGTCCTTATATCAAAACTAAATTCAAGTCCAGCAACTCAAGACACCTAGATAATCCAGTGGGGAGAGCACTGGACTTGGAATTAGAAAGATTCATCTTCATCAGTTCAAACCCACCTTCAAACACTTACCAGTTATGATCTTGATTAAGTCATTTAGCCCTGTTTGCCTCTGTTTCCTCATTTTTAAAATGAGTTAGAAAAGGAAATGGCAAACCACTCCAATATCTTTGCCAAAAAAAACAACCCCAAAACAAACCCAAATGGGGTCATTGAGAATCAGACAAGACTGAAAAAGACTAAACAACTACAATGAATTCAGAAGAGAACTCAGAGGCCACCAAGTGCAACCCTGTCATTTTACAAATAAGAATACTAGGATACATAGTGAGAGTGACTTGTTCATGGTCCCACAGAACCTGCATAAATGTCATAGGCTAGAGCCATTGAGTCATTCATTTGTTTCACCCTCCTAATTCTGTCCTCTGAGATCATGCAGAACAAATCTCACCCATCTTTCATAAGGCAGACCTTCAAATTTTACTTCTTCAACTGATACTCAAATGGCATGATACTGAATCTCTTTACCATGCAGATCACCTTCCTCAGGATACTCTTCAGCTTACCAGAGCCTTCATGAAATGTGGCACCCAAATAGGAATAGGGATTGAATTTATGATTTCATTCATATGGGGAACTTCCCAATGAGGAAACTCACTCCACAAGTGGCACTATCTCTGCAACTTATTGTCATAAGAATTGCCTAAAGCATTCAGAGCTTAAATTACATCCCAGGGTCATATATCCAAGATGTATAAGGGTTTGAACTTAAGTATTCCTGACTTCAAGGCCAGCTCTGTCTCCATTGCTCAAAACTGTCTCTCATGGCACCCAGAACTAAACAAAACATTCCAGCATGGGTCTGACCAATGTAGAGTATGATATAATTATCATCTTCCCATTTCTGGACACTTTGTCTCTTTTAAGGCTGTCTGATTGTATTGGTTTTCCTGGCTTCTGTGTCCCAGAACTGAATGATATTTTGTTTTGAGCCCATTAACCACATTCCACCCTTCCCCCCCATTCAGATGAACTGTTGTCTAGCAATCACTCCTCCATCTTGTTTTTGAGAAACAATGCATTTTCCCTTCATGGTATGTTATCTGATATGTTTCTGTGAGTTTTACAATATGCTTATCTATGTTTGTGGCAAGCAGAATGAGAAGGTATGGGTAGATTGAGATCTGTATGGCTAGAGGCGGCATCCATCCAAGTATGTTTGTGATGCTCCTATTGCCTTGCCTCTCTTTGTCATCACTGCTTGAAAGATCTAAACAGAAGAACCAAGAAGTTGGTAATCTGATTTCAGGTTTGGGCTTCAGGCAGATAAAGTGCAATATTAAATTTGACAATGACAAAGTGAACTAGACTGTCACTATATATACATTCTTTGAAAAGGAATTTATTAGTGGAGGTCGCTATTGTGATGTCTGTATGCAAAGTGACTAGCTATTTAGTTGGCCTGAGGAACTGCAAAGATTGAGTGCCTCTGGTTGGTGGAGACAAAACTAGGTATGTAATTTTGCCCAATAAGTATGGCAGAGTCTGATATGGGGGTATTCTTAGGTCACTGTTGTTTTTTTTTTAATAAATGCTGTAGCACACAGATATAGAGATGAAGAAGCTTTCAGAAGCTAGTCCAGTTTTAATGGTAAAAAACCCAATAAAAACTACATCTAAACTCTTTTGAAAACATATTTCCATATTAATGTTCAGGTTCATAAAAGTCCATGAATAATTTACCTGATGGAAAAGCTTTAGAAGCTAAACTCTCATTTGATCAAATGTCCTAAGTGGACTTTTATGGGGTTGTGGTTTCTACTAATGGATGTATAACTAGCATCACAATAATCAAAATTAATACAAGAGAAATTTGAACTTTGCAGCAACCAAAAGATGTGAGAAAGCCATTTTCCTGGGCAAAAGTACAGATAATCTATCCTACTATTCCTTGTTTATTGATGAAACTTTCCATAAAAAACCTTTTTGCCAGAAAGCCCCATTTGAGTCAATGACATCTAATAACAATTACTTTCTACTCATCATTTTCCTCTTTAATTTCCAGGCTTTCATAATCAGCTGCATGTAGACAAATTGCATTATTAGATGTACCTTGTCTTAATAGCATCCAACTTTCCCCCTCAAAACATTTCTTGTTGAAGCTATTCTAAACAGCCAAGAGCGTAACCACACAATGGAAGCAGTTGTTGGAACTACTTGGAGGCAACTCTGTTCCAAGATAAGATCATTTGTTGCCATATGAATAGCCTCCAGCACACTCACTCTACAATTCCCATGAGTCAGAATAATTTCTAATTAAGGTGCAGTACAGTTTTCTCATCTTGAATCTAAACAGAAGTTCAGGAACTTTTGTGTGTGCACATTTAATTTATTTTTAAAAATTCTACTTATCTTTAAACTGGAAAACAAAAGAGGTAATTAGTGAGATAGAATGGATATAGTTAAAGTTCCAAGTAGAAATCATGTGATTACTTACCTCCAGGATCAAGCATAAAATCCTGTTTGGCTTTTAGAGCCCTTCATAACCTGGAACCTTCCTAATGTTCCAGTCTCCTTTACCTTGTTCCCTCTTCCATCCATGTCCACCATGTCTGAGTACTTTATTTTTAAAACCCTTACCTTCCATCTTAGAACCAAAACTAATAATTGGTTCTAAGGCAGAAGAATGGTAAGGGATGGGCAACTGGGTTAAGTGACTTATTCAGGATCACACAACTAGGATGTGTCTGAAGCTAAATTTAAACCCAGGACATCGTCTCCAGGTTTGGCTCTCTCTTCCACTGAGCCACCTCACTGCTCCTTCTCCAAGTACTTTTTAATCCAATAACACCAGCTGCCTTACTATTCCTCAAATATAACTGTCTTAAGTACCATGTCTTTTAAGAAAATTCTCCTGATTCTTCCAATTGCTCTCTTCAAATAACTGTGTATTTATTTTGCACACATACTGTATCTACCTGTATCTGTGAATACATTTCATGTGAGTTGTAGAATGTAAGTACCATAAAGGCAGTTCCATTCTCACTTCTATATATTTGCATGCCTAGCATATAGTAGACACTTAATGCTTTTTGACTGATTGATAGAGGCCCAACAGAACAAGTCTAATCTCTTTTTTAGTCAATTTGGTGACTAATTATAATTATGCAAAACAGGCAGAAGCTTTATCATCTGATAAACTGATAATTTCATTTTGATCAGTAATATGGGGGGCCAACACAGTCTTGCTTTTCTTGGAATAAACCCAGAACCAATCTTAAGTGTTGATTGTCATCTCTGCTGTTAATAAAAAAATTCAGACACATAATTAGAAACCATTACTTTAGTCCCAAGCATTGCCTTCTTCTCTTGAGGTCCTACTTCAAAATGAAAATGCTCCTAGGAAAAATACAATATAAGATCTCTAATATCTGAGTGAAAATGGGCTTGTGTTATTCATGCCTACACCCGAAATTTCCTTTCCCCCTTCTCACCCCCAAGAAAGCCAAGGCAGCAAAACTGAGTTGCAAGGCAGCAAGTGTTCCCAGCACACCTGAGGATTACACCAACACCAGGGCTACTTGTGTGGCTGCTATTGCAGAGGTTTTGTATTTAAGGGAAGTCAGATTAAAAGTTCTCCATCACTTATTATAGGACCTGGCACACAGTAGGTCTTTAATCAATGTTGATTGATTGTCTGGAGGAGAGTTATTCCTGAGTGGCCTTTTTGGTATGTTTCTGTGATGCCTTAGTTTATTTATGTCTCCTGGGGAATCTTCTGGGTTGTTCAGTGCTGTGAGCTGTCCAAGGTCTGACTGAGGTACAGAGCTTTGCAGTAAAAATTCCATGTTACAAGGTCATCTAGTTAGATACATCCTTAAAAACACCTGAACCCTTCCCTATTCTCTTAGGCATGCCTTGCTTTATTCCCTATTCTCTTAGGCATGCCAGGGGACCCTACCACTAGAAGAGACATTATGAAGGTAGTTGTTTGCCTGCTGAAAGAGTGAGAAAGGGTACAAAAAGGAGAGGAGGGAACTAGGCATGAACAATATGATTAATGTAATCAAAGAAGAATGACACAAAGCAGAGTAAATAATAATAACATGCCTGGATGACAAATTTCACTGAATGACAATCATGGATTTTAACCAATTTTATGAAATGTAATTTGATATGTTAGATTAGATCTTAAACATTTATTTCAAAAGATCTGACATTCAACACGAAGCTACAGAAAGGGTAAATATAAAGCTATCTTTAAAATTGCTTTATTTTAAAATATTTTAAAATGTCAATGTTATATCATCAAAAGTAAGAATATTACCAAGTAATTACAATATGTAGCAAAATAAACAAAGATAAAATGGAAATTCACATATTTATTGACCTCTAGTTCCTACTTCTAAAGACAACACAATCTTTCACACAAGTCTGGAGAATTTTGTATTGTTGTTGCTGTTAATAATGGTTAAGAGTTAGTGTAGTATAATGGACAGAACGCTGGCCTCCAAAACAGGAAGACCTGGGTTCAAGTCCAATCTCCAACACATGTTGGCTATATGACCCTAGGCAAGTCATTTAACTTCCCTTTTCCACTTAGTCATCTAAGACTAGTTTCAGAGAAAGTAGCAGCTTGCACTGGTAGTTTCCTATTCCAGTGAAATCATAGGGCTGCTCCCTATTTAATAATATGGTTATTCATCTTTAAAAAGAAAACATTGGGTATCTGTAATGGTAACTTGTTTCCAAGTAATTTATATACTGATCAACAGTTCACCAGTTACTGATTTACCCTCCTCCTCTGGATAGGGACTAGACCTGTGATTGCATTGATAAATTCAATATATAAACTTCTACCAATGTACATGGGAACCTTCTCTGAAACAGAAGATTTTAGAGAGCTGCCTAAAGCACTGAGAGATCATCATTTGCCCAGTTACATAGTCAGTATGTGTCAGAGGTATAATTTGAATCCAGATCTTTCTGACTTTAAGATCAACTGTCTATCCACTACATAACATTGCCTTTTTAGCCATTATTAAGCAACAAACATATCTTCAAACTAGTGTGAAGTTTGAACTTTCTTCAGAGGGAAGAGGAAGGAGTAAGGTGGATTTCCTCAGGCTCCTAAAATGAAGATCACCAATATAATGTATATCATTCAATACCAAATGCTGGTTCAGAGACTACATTTAAAAAATTGAAATTCAGGTTGAAGAAACCCCTAAGTTTACTAAAACATCAGAGGTTATATTGAATGGAAGTATAGGCAAAACCCTAAATATGAATAAGAAGGAAGCATTATAGCTGATGTAGAATCATAAAATTTAAATAACCTGATTTTAAAATCAGAAAAGCATGAAAAAGATACTTTTCACTGTTGCTGAATCAGATAAGTAATAGTTCTCCATCAAATGTCTTATAGTGATGGGGCGAGAGGTCATTTTTCGTTTTTAGCTAGCAGCTGATCTACTTCAGGCATTTCATAACATGAAAAGCCCAGCAACAATAGTTTGAACTACTCTTTATGAGGAACTATTTGGTGCCAGAGGATGAGGAAATGTTTAAACAATATCCCTGTTCAGTTGAACCCACACAATCTACTGAGGAGATAAGCTATTTCACTGATTGGCAATTTGAAATCCTAGAGTCAACTCTTTACCGTTTATTATGTGATCACAAACTATTTTTTCTCAAAGAAGTCCATTTCCTCCTCTTTGAAATGGTGACAGTAATTTTCATGCAATCTACCTGGAAGGATTTTTGAGAGGATAGAAAGGTTTTTGTAACTGTACAGTACCAAATGAAGGCCAATTGGTAGTATTATTATTCACTGCTCTTATTCCCTTTTCTAGTTAGTTGGTTTATATGTTAGTTATTTGAACCTTACTCTAAGATATTTACTAAAGAGAGATCATTTCCAACAATTGGCTTAGGCTGGGAGTAGTATGGCACATTAGATTAGATTGGAGCTTGAAGATATTAGCTTTACTTCCCATAAAGGGAAGGAGAAATGTCACTGTAATTAAATTAATGACTTACTCAATTCAAAATAAAAAGTGAATCCATTATGACCCTCTGGGAAGTATATAAGGAGGAGTGCCCTAACTTAGAAATGGGAAGAAGGAAGCCAACATAAAATGTATTTACAGCTCAACACCCAGGACGTCACTGACCACTTTCTTCTTAAGAAAGCGACATTGGAAATCTCCTGAGAGAAAACTGGACTGCCACCATCAAATAGCCATTCTGAGGATCTCCCAAAAATGTTTCCATTTTCTCTTAATGTCCAAGCTACACACATCCCTGTCTCTCCGAGAAGAACACATAAGAAATGTTTTCATTAGTATTGAACTTTTTAAAATTTAAAATTGTGAAGATCCTCATAAAATAAAAGACTCAGGAGGCAAAAGGGAAAACAAGTGGTTGGCAAATGAGACCCAATGCCCTTTTTGTTCCCTGTAATATGAGAAAGAAGGTTGCTGAAGAGGATTATTAATTAGTGGGCTCTGTTTTTACTCACTAAGAATATGTAATGTCCTCTCAGACAAGAGGCACCTGTTTAAAATCAATATAACTTGGTTCCCAAACTCCACCAAACATTTCTAACATGTGTCAGTGCACTAATGTGTGAAAGGAATAAAGACAAAAAAAACCCCCTCCCAATATGAAAGAAAGCATCCAGCTTCTTTCAGTCTTACTGAATGCTAACAGCAATCAATTCTTTGGGCCTTGGCTGTGAGCAGGCACTGGTGTAGCCCTAGCCAGATGGCATTTTAAAATCAAATCTCACCCTATTTGTCGCTCAGTGTTGACCTACATTGTGTTTGAAGCATTCCCTGCAATTTTCACATCCTGTTGTGGCTTTTTACTCTGTCGCTATCTCTTCAACACACAACCAAAACAATCTCTTAATTGCTCTTAATGAGCCTACAGAATAACTGAATTCTGAGGGCAACGTTTCTATTTAAAACACGCACACACACACCAACCACCCCACACAGAGTACAGCTTTCCAAATATACTCCATTCATTCCAACACTTAACAAACCAACAAAACACAGACCCACACACCCCCAATCTGTAGTCATTCACTCTCCTCTTCCATTCTGCATGACTCATTCGCCAACATTGTAAAAGTATCCAAGATCTCAGTGAGCACGCTCGCATCCCCATTTATTCGGCCCCCAAACTGCTCCTAAGTAGCCAAGACGCTACTTGATAACTGCTTCATTGTGACAAATGGGAGCATCTCCCTCAAGTCCCTCTCCCATCATTCCACCAGCCTGCCTGCTTGCCACGCCTTAGAGCACACCGCACACACGGGCTCTTCTCTGCCTGACAAACAGCTGGGAGTTACATTTTCTTTTTCTTTTCTCTCTCGCTCTCTCTGCAAAACAAACAAACGAAAAATGCAAGTGTGTGGGAGGTGGGATGGGTGGGGTGGGGGCGGTTTTCACGCACCCTGCCCAGTCCAGCAAAAAAGCAGAAATAACACTTCTAGGATCCTGAGCATCCGAACAGCATGCAAACCTTTGCTAATAGTCAGGGGATCATAACAATGAACTTCTCGGTATGTCTTTTCCTCTCTTGTGTATGTGTGGGTTTCTCAGCCTCTTCTACACACGCTCTCCCAGAAATGGGAAGTTCCTAACTAGTGCGGGAGCCAATTCTTGGGATATTGGGCAAATGCCGCTGTGGGAAGTAGCGGGCGCACGGGGAGGGGCGCCCCAACCTGAGAAGCCCTCCCTCTCCTCTCAGCTCTGCCCAGCCCTGTCCTGCACACCCCCAGCCTCTGCCCGCCCCGGCGCGCCTCCCTACCTCCTTCCTCCGGCTCACCGCCCCGGGTCTGGTGAGGAGGGCTGTCTCCTCGCACACCACGGCCACATCCTCCACAAACACGCAGTCGGGCAGGCTCTCGTCCGCAGGCAGCTCCACCACTTGCAGCCCCAGTTTGTTCTTGAGCACCCCCACGTAGAGCTGGTGCTCCCGCTCGGCCCGGGCAAAATCCACCTCGTCGCCCTTGTGGCTCCGGAGCGCGTGCTGGCACAGGGACTCGGGCAGTCCCCGCACCACAGCGTGGGTGACCCGGCCGAAGGTGGAGAGGTGGCCGAGCGCGGCCATGGCCGGGCAGGCGAAAGGAGAAGGCTGCTAGGAAGGTCTGGCCGGGCGCGGCGCGGCGCTGCGCTGCGTTATGCCGTGCGGTGACAGGCGGCCCCCCACCCCCTACAAGGGCAGCGGCTGCCGCGGCGACCACGTAACCGCGGCTCCTTCCCCTGGCAGCCGATGAATGTGGTGCAAAAAAAGCTTCCTGCTAGCGACCAAAAACCTGCCCGAGCTCACTGAGCATGCCCAGTGCTCCGGGCTGGAGCCACGCACCGGAGTTTCCCTGTGCGGATTCCAGGGCTCCCGGTTTTCGCCGCAGCCAAGGAAAGGGGGGGGTGGGGTTATTGTGAGTTGGAAGGGTGCGGGGTACCAGGGCAGCCTCCGGGAGGGGCTTCACCCAGTCTGGGCCAGGATGGAAAGGACCAGCGGGACAGGTGGAAGGGACCCAGAGGAAGCGTTGACCTGACTTCACCTTTGCCCTCTCCCCCCCAGCTGCCGTCCCTGCCTCAACACAGGGCAGGCTCTTGGTATCTCCTCTTGAGTAACTATTGCCAGGGACGTGGCCTGGTAGGGATGTTTGTTTTTCCAACCGTATGTTGTGGAGGGAGGGAGCAAAGGCCAATCCCTCATGTGCCTTGTGTCCCCAGGTAGCCTGTTTGCCTCAAACCATCCATGGTGTACCCAGGGTGGCAACTTAACTTTCCTTCTCAGGGAGTTTCCTTGGCTGCCCCTCTGTAAAGAAATCTCTACCCCTTAACCACCTTACTTTCCAACATGCTGATTTGTCCTGGGAGTGGGTTGGGACTGTGGAAAATGATAGCAAACCCTCACATGTTGAGGTGGATAGAGAGCTGGCCCTGGGACCAAGAACACATGGGCGACCCTGGGCAAGGCACTTAAACACTCATTTGCCCCCTAAGCAACTCTAAGACTTTTTCAAAGAAGATAAATATCTGGAGTGATAGGGACCTTCTTAGCAGGAATTTCCCCGCATCCATGAAATCAGAGATCCAGTTCCATATTGATTCATTGGTGTATATTTCAAACATCAGTAAGTATACAGCTGGATGAGTAGAAAGAAATAGAAACGTTTGAATCATGAAGAGAAGATTTTGAGACAGAAGGTAGTGGTGTAGAAAGACTTACATTTTGGCAACCTACTATTTGGAAAGAGTTCCAGTAGAGAATGAGAGCTCTTAGTTTCAAATCTAGTTTTGCCACTTACCATCCTAATAAGCTTGAATAATCACAACAAAGAAGTATAGTTACTCTTTCTGGGCTTCTGTTTCTTCCTTTGAAAAAATGAGCAGGTTAGAACAAATGAACTCTGAAGTCCTTTCTATCTTTAATCCAAGAATTTACAGTCCTAAGAGTCAGAGAGTCTTATTTCAAATCTCATATCAAATCTTGCTTACTACCTGTGTGACTTTGGATAAATAGTCTCTATTTTATCATCTGTAAATTGAGGAAGTTGGAGATCAACAGTGTCAAACACCTATCCTGCTCTCAGGACCCCAAAACTCTTGAAGTAATCTGAGTAGAACAGATTAAAATGTAACTGGGAAATATTTAACAGAATAAAGATACAATAAAGCATAGATAACTACATTTTAAAAACTTAAAGTCAATTTGTGCAGTCTGAAGGAATCCATATGTATGGATTAGTGACTTCATTTTCATTTGAATTTGACATCATTAAACTAAATAACCTTATTTTTTTAAAAGCCTAATTTTACTGATCTCCATTGTTTTTATATTACCTTTATTTCTGAATTTATCCTACAACTCAGTGAGTGTATGTATAAGTGAGAAATGTAAAATCAACTAGAACTAAGTTACTAAACCTTGCATACCTTTTGACTCAGTGAAACCATTACTCAGGAAATCATGACTCTACTCTAAAAATATCAAAAGGAAAAGGACCTATGTGTACATAAATATTAATAGTAACTCTGCTTGACTTTGATTACTTCCCCCTTCTTTTCAGTTTCTGTGTTGTTTTTCTCCATTAAGCTCCTTGAAGGAAGGATTTATATTATTCATATCCCCAGCCCTTGTATACATGAATGCCTGGCGTACACTTGTATGTACTACCTTAGACACCAAATAAATATTTATTAAATTGAATTGGCAAAGAACTAGAAATTAAGGTGTTATCTTTCAATTGGAGCATGGCAGAGTAAGTTATAGCTTCTATGTAATGGAACACTACTGATTTGGAAATAACACAATGAAGAGGATGGTTTTAGAGGAATGGGAAGATTTGTCTGAACTGATGCAAAATGAAGTGGACAAAATCAGGAAAGCAAGCAAGCTCTATTACAACATCAACATAATCAATTGCAAATGTTATTAAGGGCTCTGGTCAATGCAATGAATATACATGATTCCAAAGGACCAAGTATACTCTCCTTTCTGACAGAGAAATAATGGATTGAATGAGACATACCTTTTCAGAAATGATCAATGTAGGAATCTTTTTGCTTGATCATGCATATTTGTTAAAAGGGGTTGGATCTTTTAAACAAATACTGAAAAAAATGAATTAAGAAAACAAAGTAATTGTACTATGAACTAGAAAGGGGCCAGAAGAGGGGGAAGTGGAATAGTAAGACTCAGTATCACTTAGGGCTTTAATGTTTGCAAAGTGGTTTACAGATATTCATTTGATCCTCACAATCACCTTGGGAAGTATTTTTGGCCCCAGTTGCTAAATAATTTGTCCATAGTCACACAGTTAGTAAATGTTTGAGAACAGATTTGGACTCTGCTCTTTCTGACACCAGATTCATTGCCTTTTCCAGTGTGCCAGATGGCAATGGAGTTGAGTTTTGAAGGCAACTAGGGGATGCTACAAAGCAGAGATGATAAGAATGCTTTCCAGGCACAGGTGGACAGCTTGCGAAAAAGCATAGAGAAGGGAGGTTGAGCTTAATTTACAGGAATGAGCAAGCAGTATTATTTGACTGGAATACAGAGTGTATGGAGAATAATGTGTAATTAACAGGGAAGGGAGCCTGGAACCATATTGTGAAACACTTTAAAAGCCAAACAGGAATTTATATTTTATCTTAAAAGCAAGAAAGGGCCACTGGAACTTCTTGAGTAGGGCATTGCCATGATTTTAACAGTACATTAGGGATATCAGTTTGGCAGCTGTGTGAAGGATGGACTAGGAGGCATCAAGACTGGAAGCAGGGAGAACAATTAGTAGACTACTGCAGTAGTTCAAGTGAGAGGTTCTATCCCTGACAGATGTTCACCTAATTTCTCCCTGGACTCTTCCAGTGGTGGGTAGCCCCGTCCAACACAACTCTGTTAAAAAGAATTAACAAATATTTGTTAAGCTGTGTCCAATTTATGTTTTGCATATGCATTTGAAATATATCTCAAGCCCCTTAAATCTAATTAGGTAGTCTGAAACTATATTAAATGTTAAATCTGCCTTCCACATAATAGACCTTCAAATATTTTAATACTGTTTCCATCTCCTGTCCTCCAGATGGACTTCTCCCAGTTTAGCCAATCCAATCCTTAATATGAATGTTGCTGGACTCTCTAGCAAGACTTTTTTTAGCCCTTTCCTGACACTGGTCTTGTCATCTGGACTACTTCCTGAAAATAGTGTGAAAGAAAGCAGAATACTGAGTCAGGTGACATCTGGGTCCAAATTCTGTCCCAGATATTTATTAGATATAGGAACATGAACAAATGACTTATCCTTCGTTTTCTTTTCTTTAAAGTGGGGATAATTAGGAGAAAGAATTCTATCCACATCCAGAGAAAGAATTGTGGGAGTAGAAATACAGAAGAAAAACAACTGTTTGATCACATGAGTTGGTGGGGATATGATTGGGATTGTAGACTCTAAATAATCACCCTGGTGCAATTATCAATAATAGGGAAATAGGTCTTAATCAATGATATATGTAAAACCCATTGGAATTGCCCATCAGCTACAGGGGGTGGGGAAAGGGAAAGAACATGAATCATGGAACCATGGGAAAAAATTCTAAACTAATTAATTAAATAAAAATTTTCAATTAAAAAAGTTGGAGATAATATTTATAGTTCCTAACTCTCCATGTTATAAGGAGGACGAAATTAGACAATATATGTTAAAAATCCAGTGAATATATGATCTTATTGATGGAGTCAATCCCCTCAATGAAAATGTTGACTTGTCCATCCTGGTCCACTCTGTGTAACTTTTGTCCAATTTCTCTCATAAAATGATCAGAGAAGTATACCAAAAATTCTGGAAACCTTTAGCATATTTTCTTGTCATCTCTAGGAAATAAAGGAACACCAGAATTGTCTTTCAGCTATCCCTTGCTATCACCATGTAACTGTAAAATCTTCCCCATGTAAAATCTATTTTTCCCTCTGAATTCATTGAGGATCAAATGTCCTAATATTTGTAAAATGCTTAACTCAGCGCCTGGCAAATGGTACACACTTAGTAAGTACTGCTCTCCTTTTCTCTCCCTATGGCATCTCCAGTGTAATTCCTTGTGTATAATATGTTAGATTGTAGCTGAGTCATGGGCAACATGAATCTCTCCATTGATTTCTGGGTAATCCTCACCTTACATTTTTCTGAGACAGTGGTATTCCATGTCTGGCAACCATATAATATTACTGGAAGCATAATCTTATTTTTTAAAACGAGCCTTTGTTTCAAGGAGGAGCTGGGAACCATTAAAGGAACTTTGCAATTTCTCAAAGGGAATGCAAGCTGTTCTTCTCCTGTTTTACTCCCTGCTGCAAATTTTTAAGAGCTATAAAAACTGAAGCTATTCTCATTTAGATGTGGTGCCTAAAACTAAACACAGTACTCCAGATGGGATTTGCCTGTTCATAGTACAGTCCAATTTTTCTACTTCCTTTAATTTTTGACATTTTACCTGTATTGCTGCAACCCAAGTTTGTGTGAGGGTTTTTTGGCAACCAGGTTACCTGGGTTTTCTGTCAACCCCAAACTCCAAGTCTTTTCTGAAGTGAACTCTTCCATAAGCTGTGAAAAGTCATGAGTGCAGCCTGAACCATATTAAAATGTAATAATATAATACAAAAAATAAATAAATTTTAAAATGCAAGACAATATGAATACTGTTAATTTGTAATTTTCCAAGTCATTATGCAGCCCCTTCCCAAAAATCCATTTCTATTTGTTTGACATCACTGCAAGTCACATCTTACCTCCATCCCACTAGTACCACTGATTTTCTGGAACTTAAGAACAAAATGTTACATTGGTCCTTACTAAATTTTTGTTTATGTTTGTTAATCTCTTCATTCAGATTTTTGTGAATCTTGAGTTGAGAAATTTTTAAGTCTTGTGTGTCATTAATTTAATAAGCATTTAGAACTTACTGAAGCAAAGATTTAGAGTTGAAAAGGTTTTTAGAGACTCTCAAGTTCAACCCTCTTATTTTACCAACTCAGAAAAGTTTCATGTGATTTGCCTATGGTCAGTCATACTTGTCTAAGTATTTAATACAAGATTTGAACTCAGGTCTTTCTGCCTTTGAATCTATGTAGAGAAGATAGACTGAATTAAGGGGAAAAATATTTTCCCCAAGAGGAAAAAAAGTAATCTTAGAGATCAAAGAAACAGAGGTACAGGGTTTTATAAATAGAGACAGATTACTTTTTTTCCAGCAAGATAAGCAGCAAGATAAATACACTGATTTTTTTCTTGAAGACAAATTTCACTATTTTAGAGATTTCCTTCCCTAATCAGGATATTCTGATGAGATTAACTATAGAGGAAATATCCTCACTAGAACAAATCTAATATCTAGCACACACTATCCACCAGCCCACTTAACTGCCTTTCAAATTCAGTGACCCATACAGGTCTTGGACCCCAAATCCAAGAATTATTAGCACCATAACAAACTCAATGGTTCTCAAAGTGTTTTTTTAGGAGACCTTTAGTGATCAAGGGGTGACCACAATACCAAAAATATTTTCATAAGATATTTTAATTTCTGATATGGTAAATATCAATAAACAAAACTCTTTGGATACATCCTAATTAATTTTTAAACCCTTACCTTCCACCTTGGGATTATTATTGTGTATTGGTTCCAAGTCAGAAGAGTGGTAAGGGCTAGGAAATGGGGGTTAAGTGACTTCCCAGGACCACACAGATGGAAATGTCTGAGGTCAGATTTGAACCCAGGACCTCCTTTCTCTAAGTCTGGTTCTCAGGTTTTCAATCTACTGTAGCTGCTCCTAATTAATTTTTAAGAGCATAAAGGGGGGGGGGGCAGCTAAATGGCTCAGTGGATTAAGGGTCAGGTATACAGTATTGATTCCAATATGGAGGTAAGGGTTTAAAAAAAAGTGTAAGGGGATCTGAGACCAAAAGTTCTGAGAATTCCTGCTCTTGGAGGTCTGTAATAAATAACAGAGAAATAATCAACAGCAAACATAGTCACTGTCCTCACAGAAATTACATTCTAATAAGAGATACTATACAGAGTAGACTGAAGGTAATCTCAGGTAGGATGATCTCCTTCAGAGAGTGGGCTTTGAACTAAGTCTTGAAGGAAGTGAAGGGAATTAAAATGGAGAGAGAGAGAGAGAGAGAGAGAGAGAGAGAGAGAGAGAGAGAGAGAGAGAGAGAGAGAGAGAGAGAGAGAGAGAGAGAGATTGAGAGAGAGAGAACGAGAACATTCCAGGCATGGAGGAGCCTACTAGTACAAAAGAGAGACAGAGTACCAGGTATAATGGGAATTAAGTCTGCCAGTGCAACTGAGTCAAAGAGTGAATGTAAAGATTCAAGTCGTGAGACTGGTATAATTGGGGGTCTGGATGGAAGGATGTGAAATGTGAGAAAATTAGTGTAATATGATGACTGTAGCTAGCCAGTGAGCCTAGAACTCATGAGTATGTGATTCATGCTCTGATCTTAAGTGTACTTAAGCTTTTGCAGGTTTTATTTTTGGTTTGTTTATCAAATGAAGAAAAGGAAATTTTTGAATGATTCATGAGTCAGAAGCTCTAGTGCATTCAGAAGGCACCAACTAGAGGTGCTATTGGGGGATTGGAGTTGGAAGAGTAGGAGTCAACCTGAAGCCTGGGACCATGGCCCTGCTGCTGCTGTGAAATAGAATTGCTAAGCAGTCTGAGTTCCTGCTGCCAGCTGCTTAACTCACCTCCTGGGTTGACTTTAAATCAGAGAGTACATGACCTTGCTGTGGCTTCCCAACTCTATTGTGACCCAACCAAATGAGATAACAAAATACAAAATATTTTGTAACCTTAAAGATCTATTTACAAATGTTCTTCTTCTTCTTCTTCTTCTTCTTCTTCTTCTTCTTCTTCTTCTTCTTCTTCTTCTTCTTCTTCTTCTTCTTCTTCTTCTTCTTCTTCTTCTTCTTCTTCTTCTTCTTCTTTCTTCTTCTTCTTCTTCTTCTTCTTCTTCTTCTTCTTCTTCTTCTTCTTCTTCTTCTTCTTCTTCTTCTTCTTCTTCTTCTTCTTCTTCTTCTTCTTCTTCTTCTTCTTCTTCTTCTTCTCCTTCTTCTTCTTCTTCTCCTTCTTCTTCTTCTTCTTCTTCTTCTTCTTCTTCTTCTTCTTCTTCTTCTTCTTCTTCTTCTTCTTCTTCTTCTTCTTCTTCTTCTTCTTCTTCTCCTTCTTCTTCTTCTTCTTCTTCTTCTTCTTCTTCTTTCTTCCTCTCTCTGTATATGTATTCTAGATATATATGCTCACTTACATATGTGTGTATCAATATATGTAAAATATCATGTCACATAATAAATGTATATACATACATCATCATCACAAATCTCAAGCAATGAGGAAATTGGGAGTCAGAAGTTTTACATGACATCTCATGATCACACAGGTACTACTAAAAGCTCCCAGAAGTGGAATTTGAAGTCCAGTCTTTATAATACTAAGTCTAGTTTGCATAGAAAAATAGTTCAAGATCACAGAAAATAAAAGATAAGTTTTCTTATATAATATTTAAAAAGTTTTACACAAATAATCAATAAAGCTACACCTAAAAGAGAAACAACTGGGAAAGAGTAATTTCAGCATATTTTTCAGATAAAAGTCTCATTCCAAAAATACATATGAAACTGATTCAAATTTACAAGAATAAAAGTCTTTTTCCCAATTGATAAATGATCTAAGAATGTGAGTATGTAGTTTTCAAGAGAAGCCAAGACTATCTATAGTCCTAAGAAAAAATGTTCCAAATAATTATTATTTAGAGAAATTTAAATTAAAGCAATTTTGAGATTCTACTTCACACCTATTAGACTGGCAAAGATGACAAAAAGGGAAAGTGACAGATATTAGGGAAGCTATGGAAAAAACAGGTACATTGATGCACTGTTGGTGGATCTGTGAATGAGTAAAACCATTCCGGAAAATATTTTGAAATTATGTGCAAACAATTAATTACTAACTAAGGCATGCCCTTTGGCCCAGCTATAAAACTACTAGGGGGTATATCTCAGAGATCAAAGAAAAAGGGAAAAAAATCATACAAAAATATTTGTATTGGATCTTTTTGTGGTGGCAAAAACAAACAATAAAACAAAAAACCCAAACAAAAAACTAAAAGAGATATCTATCAGTTAAGGAATGACTTAATAAATGGAATATGGCTGTGTTAAAATGCTGCTGCATTTTAAGAAATGAAGGAATAGATTATTTAAAAGAGACAAGCTTTGGAAAAGCTTTTATAAACTGATGCAGAGTGAAGTAGGCAGAGCTGAAATAACTATATGTTTATATACATACATGGGTATGTATATGCACATACTTTAAAGGTTGACATGAAATTTAAATTTACCTTTATTTTATATTTCTCACAATTTTTTGAAACATGTATCTGGCCATCATTGGAATTTCCATGGCTCAAAATGGTCAGATGATCTTGGCTCAAATTTCACCTCTAACATTTACTACATGTGTGACCTCAGGCAATAAAAGCAGCAAGGTGGCTGCTGTGGATAACATGCTGGGTCTAGCATCAGGAAGATTTTAATTAAAATATGGCATCAAATACTTCCTAGTGGAGTGATCCTGGATGAGTCATTTAACCTCTTTTTGCTTCAAATTCCTCAACTGTAAAATGAGGATAATATAATTGCTTGCCTCTCGGGATTGTTGTGAGGACCAAATATTTATAAAACACAGATTAGTACCTAGAACATAGTAAGATGTTTAATAAATATTTATTTCCCCCTTTTGGTATTTTTTTTTAACTTTCAATCATTCATTTAAGGTCCTAGTGCCTCAATCAACTCTGAGACTCTATTTTGGACAATAGCTGTCAGTTTGTAGGGGTAGAAAAGGAATATCTGTGGCAGGGTTGCATCTCTAGGAATTCCTTAGGCCAATAAAAAAATTGGGGCTTATAAGTAAACCTAGAAATAATTATGTGTTGGTGGGGGCAGGGAGGCATAGTATAATAGTAGACTTATTTAGTTGTTACGTTATCTAGACACAATGGGCAAGAGAAGCATTTCTCTACAGTTGAACATTCTCAAAATGTGTATTTGAGAGCTGTGACATGCCCCTAAGCTGTTCCTTGATCTCAGTGAAAGCATCCTGAATGACAGTTTAGTAATAACCAGGTTATTATTACATGCTTGCCATTCAGGTTACTTCTGGGGGATTTTTAAAAAATCAAAGTACATCATTATGATTATTATTTAAATATTGCAAGGTGCATATTTGAAGATACAATTATTACTGCCATCAAACCTGTTCACATTGGGGAGAAACACTAACTTCAGTTCAGCAAGCATTTATTCAATCTATCATACAATAGGCACATTACCCATCAGGGATAGAAAGATATGAACAAAATTGTCCCTGCCCTCAGGGAGCCTACATTATACTGAAGTATAAGGTGTAAACATGGCAGGGCAAGCCTTCATTTCTCAGTAGAGTGCACTCCAGACTTCTACAATGTTCCTACCCCTTTCAGCATCCTTCTGTGTATTGGGTAATTTTACAGACTGTAAGCTTCCTGAGGACAGGAATTGTCTTTCTTTTTCTTTGAAACTGTATTCTGCATGCTTAGCTCAGTGTCTGGAATATGATAAGCTCTTAAATAAAAGATTATTAACTGCCTTATTGACTGGTACTAACATTAGAGATAAACAGAAGTTTGATAACTGCCCCATAGTTCCCTGGGGAGAACTGGCACACTAACTTCAACCATTGAATTGAGGGCAGGAGAACTGGAATTTGACTTAATTACCATGTTTTGCTTTTAGTTTTCCCTTAGTTATGACAGCTGTGTATTCTGGCTCCTCAAATGCTTCCTCTCCACTCTCCTTTTGTCTTGTTTTCCCTCTTTTTTGCCTTGTTTTGCCTCAAAAAATTGAACATGTTCATTGCCTTCCTACTCCATTCTGCTAAATTTATTGTTAATTTTTCAAGCATTGGAATTCCATATTTTCTTGGAAAAGAATGATATATTTATTAGTTTATCTGATTCCAAGATCTACTTCTTATCTCCTAAAACAAACTGCATCTGTGCTTATAGCTTCTTGTGAAGCATATCTCTTATTATATCATTCTCTTACTCAAACTCTCAGTAGCTCACCTTATCCTACTGAATTAAGTCCAAACTCCTTAAATCACCATTCAGAGTCCTTCACAATCTGATTCCAATCTATCATTTGTTTGAATTTTCTCTTTCCCTGCTCCTCTTTATGTACTCCATAATGAAGAAGGAAGAAGAGGAGGAAGAGAAGGAAGAAGGAGGAGGAGGAGGAGGAGGAAGATGAGGAGGAGAAGGAGAAGGTGACAGAAAAGGAGAAGGAGACAGAGAAGGAGAAGGAGGAGGAGGAAGAGGAAGAGGAGGAGGAGGAGGAGGAGAAGGAGAAGGAAAGGGAGACAGAAGGAATAGAAGGAGAAGAAGGAGGAGGAGAAAGAGGAAGAGGTGGAGGAGAAGGAGGAGGAGAAGGAAAAGGAGACAGAGAAGGAGGAGAAGGAGAAGAAGGAGGAGGAGGAAGAATAAGAGAAGGAGGAGGAGGAGAAAAAGGAGAAGGAGAAGGAGAAAGAGAAAGAGAGGAGGAGGAGAAAAACATTTGTAAATAGATCTTTAAGGTTTACAAAATATTTTGTATTTTGTTATCTCATTTGGTTGGGTCATCTTTGAATAAACAAATCTACTGGTCATTTCTCCTAAATACCTCATACTTTCCCTCATTCATAACTTGCAATATTTCCTATATCTGCAAATATCTTTTTTCTTTTATCTATGCCAGTTGAAATTCTACTAATCCTTCAAGGTTCAAATATACCTTTACCTGATAAGGTAAACCTTCTCTGTTCTTCCCAGTAGAAATTATTTTTCCTCCTATGACCTCTCATAGTACTTTGTTTTTAATCATGCACTTTAATTTATTGTTTTATGTTATATATCATTATTTTTTGCTAATTTTTTCCTTAATACTAATTGATTGAGGAAATATAGACTTAAGCATACTTATGCTTCTTAAGATATTTGAATATCTCACACCATGTGGATGATATAGAAACATATAGATGGCATGTTAAGACATATTGGTGAGGGGATTGACTGAACGCAAGAAAAAGACTCTAGTGGAATGTTGTAGGATTCTGTCTTTGGTCCTGTTTTGTTTAATATTACCAGTTATCTGAATGAATGTGTAGGTGCCAATTTGATCCAACTGGAAGCTGATTCAAAGCTGAGTGGAAAAACTAATATGTTGGATGACAGAATCAGGATATTCTGGAATGATAATCTGGAATGATGGGTTGAATCTAATAAAATAAAATGTAGAATGTAAGAAATGACGGACAGGTTAATTTTGGAAAAGCATGGAAAGATCTATATGAAATTATGAAGAGTGAAACAAGCAGAACCAAGAGAGCATTATATAAAGACACAAATATTCTTTGAAGAATGACTTGTGTATGTCTACCTTCAGAGAAAGAAATGATAAACAGCAATAAGTAAGATAAATTTATCTATGTCAAATGAAGCCTTCTTTAATGGGGAAGGGGAGGGAAAGAGTTAACTGGATATCTTAATATTTTAAATATCACAAACAAACAAAATAATTTTAAAATAAAATATAATTATATAAATATATAAAGCATTATATGTAACACAAATTTAAATAACAATATTATGTATAATGTCAAGTCCTGTACTTAGGTTTAAAAAATTAAATGTATATATATATATATATATATATATATATGATAATGGATCTGTTTATCAAGCAACTTATTGTGAAAATTTTCTGGGGGTTTTAGTGGACCAAAAAGTGTTGATGTGAGCTGACATTGTAATATGGAAACCAAATAAGCAAATTTAGTCTTAGTGCGAAGGATACTTAGAATTGCCTTCTCCAGAAAAAGAGAAATAATAGTCCCACTACACTGCATTCTGACAATAGTAATCATGCCTAGAGCTAGAAGGGACCTCAAAGGCTCTTTAGTCAACATCCTCATTTTATAAAATGGTGAAACTGAGTCTAACAATGTTTAACTAGTCACCCAAGCTTTCATAGATAGTAAGTGTCAGAGGATAGATTTAAATTTGGGTCTAAGACTCTTCTGTATCCCTTAGAAACCATCTGTTACAGGCACCATTGTTTAAGAATGTCATTGACTAGCTAAAGCACATCTAGAGCAAGGTAACCAAGCTGGTAAGAGGAATTTAAGTCATGCTATATGGGGTACAGTTGAGGGAACTGGATATGATAACATTTAACCTTAAGAAAACATTTAGTGGGAATAGTAATCATATTGAACTATTTATAATGTTTTCATATGAAAAAGAATTCTTTTCCTTGATCTCAGAGGGAAAATGAATGAGACAATGGGAAGCAGATTTTGACTCCATAAGGTGAAAAACTTCCCCAAATTAGATTTATTAGAAAATAAAATGGACTACCTTTGGAATTCAGGGTTTAGTGGGATGCTAGTCTCTTGTCACAGAGGTCTTCCAAAAGAGATGAGATGAGCCTTTGTGAGAGATCTCATAGAGGGATACTTCAGGTAGTGCTGGTCTAGTTGACTTGTAGGACACCTTCCATTTCTAAGATTAGATTTCTAAGATTAGAATAGTCTATCTAATAGTTAGCTAGCCACACATAAGCTCCCATCTCCAAAAACCTACTTTGCCTCTCATTTTACAAGCTAATGCAATCTTGCTTGAGTGTCATCCAGAATTAGAGAAATCAGTGTCAAAAAACATACTGAGAAATATTCACCAAAGAAATGATGGTACATCCACATGGCATTATAGATAAGAGCACAGTTTAAATGTAAATCAAGAAAGCCATGTTGAAATCATCTATCATTTTAGAGTTGAAAAATGAGTCCCATTCCTATCTCCATGAGTAAGAGAAAAATATTTCCATTTTTATGTGAAAACTAGTAAAAATGGTCTAGCTCAGGTTATATTCAGATTAGCTAAAAAAAGCTTTAAAGAAATTTCTATGAAGAATTATTTAAATATAGCAATCATAAAAATACAAAAATGCCACAGGGAATATGTATAATTTGCTGGATTGGACTTTGTTGTTGTTACCATTATATAATAACAGACCTAAAGTTTAAAGGGATCTTAAAGGTCTACATCTTATCTGAAGCATGAAAGTGCTCTATAAAATCCCCAAGTCATCATCTAACTCTTGTTTGAATCTTCATAGTTACAGAGAACTCACTACCTACAAAAGCACGACCATTCCACTTTTGTATACCTTTAATTATTCTTTTCAAACCCTTACCTTCTGTCTTAGACTAAATGTTAAGTATCCAGTTCAAGGCGGAAGAACAATAAGGGTTAAGAAATTGAGGTTAAGTGACTTGCCCATGGTCCCATAACTAAAAAGCATCTGAGGTCATATTTGAACCCAGGATCTCCTAGTTCTAGATGTGGCTCTCAAACCCCTAAGCCACCTAGCTGTCCTTATAATTGGTAAAATTTCCCCTGTACTGAACCACTATTTGCTTCCCTGTGTGTGCACACTGACCTTAAATTTTCCTTCTCAGTCCAGACAGAATAGATTTTCTCCTTTCACGTGAAAGCCCTTTAAGTACTTAGAGAATAAAGTCTTTTCCTCTTCATGTTAGAGATCCACAATGTAGTCAATCAGTTGAGTAGGATTTATTAAATATTTATGCTGACGGGGCAGGTTGGTGACATAGTAGATAGATTGCCAAATCTAGAGTTGGGAGGTCCTGGGTTCAAATTTGACCTCAGATACTTCCTAGCTGTTTGACCCTGGACAGGTCACTTAGCCCTACTGTTGGTCTAGTCTTTTGTCCTTCTGTCTTAGAGTTGGAACTCAAGAGGAGTTTGTAAAAGCCAATTACAGAATATGGGATTTGCGTTGAGACTTAAAGGAATCCAACCCCCCAGATGAGGAGGGAGAGCCTTCCAGGTATAAAGGACAACCAGTGAAAAAGATCTGAGCTAGGAGATGGAGTGTTCTGTGCCAGAAAGCCAGGGTTGCTGGACGGCATCATGTCCCTGTGGGTACTTTAGTGATGTGCCTCTCTAGCCTGATCAAGGTTGGCTGGTCCTTCAACCATACTGCGCCTTTTACAAAACTTTTCCAGTCTATAAATACATCTGCTTTAGCTTGTGTTAATAGGACCACAAGAACATTGATTTAGAGCTGGCTAAGGACTATGGTGATCACCTAGTGAAGTCCAACATCCTATTTCACAGATGAGGAAACTGAGACCCAAGGAGATTTATTTGGCCAAAGCAACAGTGATAGTGAGTGGCAAGAGCAGGATTTGACCGCATACATTCCAAATGTGGTGCTCTCTCCATTGCATGTTCTTAGAGCAGAATCCAGGGTCAGGCAAGTCAATCTATCAAGAAACATTTATTTAGTAGCCACTAGGAGTCAAGGCTCTGGGCTAGGCACTGGGGATACAAATACAACAAATGAAATCTCTATTTCCAAAAAGTTTACATTTAATTCTTTGCTGCCCTGAAGCATTGGATTAGAATTTTAGTGAGTTCTGCATTATATATATAGAGAGAGACTAAGATGACATTTGTTGTTTTGATGGCTATGTCATACATGGACTCAAGCTGTTCTTGTTATCAATTCAAAGCCAACCCCTGAGGTCTTTTCTCAACGGAACTATTCTTTATTCATGTCCTCCATTCGGTACCTCTATTTCCCCACTATTATCTAAGATTAATTATCTATGCCTTTGTTACTGCACACATTTTTCAAACACAGTTACAGTTATTGGGTGGGAGGGGGACTCAATAACAGTACCATCTGCCTAGTGTGATAAAGACTAATAGAAAGGAAAACATTTAAGAAGGAAGTTTAGTAATGGAAAAAAAGAACAAACACATTGCTTCATAAATCAAATACCACTATTTTTCACTCATCACATTTGAAAACAAAACTCCAATGAGTCTGAAAGGGGAAAAAAAGGCTCAGTCACCTGCCACATCATGTAGATGGGCAATAGAACTTACTCAAAGTAGATAAATTATCAGTTAGTCAATAAACATTTATTAAGTGCCTACTGTATGCCAAGTACTGGAGATACAAAAAGAGGCAAATGCAAGTAAATCATTACCAGCCACTTAGTCAATAAGTCAATAAATAATTTTTAAGTTCCTACTACAAGCCGGGTATTTGACTTAAGCTTCTCCTGGATCAGTGCCTTGTCATGGTGGAGAAATTTGTATAGCTCAATGAAACTGTGAGCTATATTGTGCAGGTCATAAAATAGACAGGTCATATTGGAGAGTTTTGAAAAAAAGAAATCCACTGGAGAATAAAATGGCAAACCACTCTGGTGTCTTTGCCAAGAAAATTCAATGGATAGTATTAAAACTTGGACAGATTTTGGGAAATAGTGGAGGACAGAAGGGCCTGGTGTGCTATGGTCCATGGAATCATGAAGAGTCAGATATGACTAAACAACAACAAGCAGGCACTGTGCTAAGTACTGGAGATACAAAAAGAAGCAAAAGATATCCCTACTCTCAAAGAACTCAGAATCTAACCAATTGGATTCAACTTGAGCACTTATTTTTCATTTAAAAAATCCTTTTGAAACTTCAGTTAATTTTAAAGTTTCCCCTCATAGTTGCTGCTATTCCATTCTTGACATGTAGCTATTGTTTATTAATCTTGATGTTATTGAAAGAATGTGAATTTGGAGTCTGGAGATCTGGGTTCAAATCCTAGATCTATCACTTGCTACCTTTATGAACATGGGCAAATTGCTTTTCTGGAACTCCAGATTCCAATCTGTAAAATGTGACACACAGGAACTAAATACGATGGTCTCCTAAGTACTTTTCTGCTTTAAATTTGCAGTGGAAATATATGAAGCCAGTAGACCTGGGTTCAAATCTTACCTCTGCCAAATATTATGTGACCTTGGGGCAAATCACTTAATTTCTCTGGGTCTCAGTTTCTTCATCTGTAAAATGAGAGGATTGGATTACATGATTTCCAATGTGCCTTCTATCTCTAAATCCTATGATATCTTATGATAATTTATTGATTCTATGATTTTTGTAATTTAGTCCAATTCCTCATTTTTCTATTCCCAGAATGGGCAGAAGCCCAATTTAGGCTAGATGTCCTGAAAAATTGCTAAACAAACAGTCGCCTAAAATGGAATGAAAGGGAGGTAGTGAGTACCTTGGGAAGTGTAAGGATAATTTTAGGGTTGTGAAATTTAAAATTCACAGAAGTAGTGAGTTTCCACCTCCATTGAAAGTCTTCAAAGACTGGATAGATCACCTGTTTGAGTATATGTTTTAGAGGGCCATATTTTAGTTCCTGGGCTCCTGATTCTCATTCTTCTTAGTCTTCTTTCCCATAATTGTCACTGACCAATGTCAAGTTGCATATCCTTTGGAAGAGGCTGGGCACAACCAAATGAGAGAATGGCATCCTTTGGTAAATGTGAGTACATTGATAAAACATTTCTTATGATCTTGAGAATTTTTTAAACATACCTTTCAAGACTGAATTACCAGATGATAAACTTGCTAATGAGTAAGGTCAAGTTGTAGAAGACCCTTCAAAATAAATATATATTTTCTTTGTCTTTTGATCTGATTATTCTGTCTATGTTCAGAAGACTATGAGCAAGAGTCACAAAGGGTATAAAAGAATGGATGGGTAACAATTTGCTTTAGAGGAGGGAATAACTCTATTGATGAGATCAGAATCTCTCAAGAGCCCTAAAACATTAGATTGAAAAATGTTAATGGTTTGATAGAACTCAAAAAGAATTTTGCATAGTTTAAGATAAAAATATATGATAAACATTTTAAAACTGCCAATGATCACTTGGGGTTTCTTTGCATCTTTTAAGCACCTGAAGGAAACGAAATTCACTACTAAATTAATGATTAAATGATAGTGTTAACACCATAATGGTTTATTGAATATTAAACCAAAGCTCAGAATGTGAAAATAATAATTATGTAAATAATAATAGTTCATTTATATATTAATTTATTCATTTATGGAAGTAATGTTGTAGGGTGGTAAACAGCTACTAGTTCTCTCCAAGCCTACTACTGACTCATTACCTAGGTGGATTTCCTACTATAAAAATTCTTTCTGCTCTAGGGAGTTGTAGCAAAAGAATTTATATTTGTCTCTTTCTCCTTTTCAGCTCTGAGTCCCCAGCCAGAGACAATAGTCTGGGAAAACATCTCCTTTTAAAACTTCTCTTTCTTTTTGGGATATTTATCTTAATCACCTCCTTCCAACCACATTCTTAATAAAGTACACCCTGATTAGCAAATTTTCATGATTAATACCATTTTAAAAGGCAAAGTAAACATTAAAAATTAAGGTAAATTAACTAAAAAAAAAACCCTTTACCTTCTGCCTTAGAACCAATATTGATACTAAGGCAGAAAAACAATAAGGGCTAGACAATGGAGGTTAAATGACTTGCTTATGTTCACACAGCCAGGAAATGTCTGAGATGAAATTTGAACCCAGGACTTCCTGCCTTCAGACCTCCTATCCCTTGAGCCACCTAGCTACATACAAAAGCTGACTTTGAAGAAAAATAAACTCTCCTTATGCCCAGAGAAAAAAGACTTCTGATTCTCATGAGGGAAACCAACCCAAAGAATTACTTCTTTGCTGTCTATTGTATAAATGTGCGTAGGAGGGGATAGTGGTGGCTGCCTTTCATCAACATGACTTCCATACCAGTGTTCTGAGCTCAGTCTATACTATTTTGTTGCCAGAGTACTGACAGTTGCTCCTTGTCTTATAAAGAATAATTTCATCTTTCACAAAGTAAAGGAATCAGAAAGGGAAATTCCATTGTGAGTTCGATTCTCTCTATGGAGAAGGCATGTATTACTGAGGTGGAAATAATGGGAGTCTTAGGAGAAGAGGCCACTTTATCCTAGAGTTAATGAGAAAGAAAATAAAACTGAGTACAATCTGGCATGTACCATAGATTTTGAGAAATCAGATTTCAACAGATTCAGAGGAAAGAGAAGATAGAATTCCATGGACTAAAATGCTTCAGAGAAGTTGGGCTGGGAAAGATATAAGGTACTTGGAAATGAAATGTTGATAATGCAAAGGAAATAATTCTAATGTGGAGGAAAATGGGATTTGTCTGAAGAGACTGATATAGATGCATAGGAAATTTATCACCTAACTGTATTTCTTTTTTTTAAAGAAATAGAAATTGGAAATCACATTAGATAACAAAAGATGGACATAAGAGTGTGGCATGGTCCTGTAAAATAATGTGGACATAGTCTAACCTAGATTTTAACAAAGCATTTGATAAAATATATTATACTATTTTGTGGAAAACACAGAGAAATACAATTGTGACAATATCATAATCAGAGAGATTCAGGGCTGGCCAAAAAATGGTTGATGATTTGATGTCAATATGGCAGGAGATCTCCAAAGAAGTTCCCAAGGGACTTATGCTTGGCTTTGTGCTATAAACATTTTTATCAGTGGCTTGGAGATGGGTATAGATGGCATGCTTATGAAATTTTTGGATGATATGAAGCTAGGAGGGATAGCTAACACACTGGATAAGAGTTGGATCCCAAAGTATCTTAATAGTCTTGAACATTGGGATGCCTCTAAAAAGACGAAATTCAATATTGATAAATATCAAATGTTACACCAGAGCCCAAATTCTGCTCCCTGTATTAAAAAAAGATAAGAGAGGGGAAGTTTTGTGCCCTGAAGGAAGCTTGGACTTCTGGTATGGAGAGGCGGAAAGAGAGGAGTCCATGTCCTCTGAGAGTCTGTTGAAAGACCTACACATTTTTAGTCTGGAGAAAAAAAGGCACTAGGGGAAACCTGATAACAGTTTAAATACATGAAGGACTGTCATTTGGAAGAAAGATAAAACTTGTTCTGTTTGGTACCTGAAGCAATGAGTAAACGTTTAAAAGAGATAAATTATGGTTCAATATCAGAAAAAAGCTTCCCCATAATTTGAGCTGTCCAAAAGTGGAATGACCTACCTTGAGAGATAGTGGGCTCTCCTTCTTTGGAATCTACAAGCAGAGGCTAGATGACTACTTGTCCAGGATATTCTAGAGGAGATTTCTTCATGGAAAAATTGGACTTGAAGGCCCTTTTTACTCTTAAATTTTGATTTGTTGATTCTTAAAGTTTGATTCTACAAACACTTCCAGGCTTCTACTTCAGCCTTCTTTTAGTTGTGGTGATTGATACTATCAAGATCTACTCTTACTGAATGCCATGTTCAAAGTTGGCTTTAAATATATACATATTTATATATGTTTAAACATATATAATACAGGTTTTATATATTTATATATATAAATAATATAATGTATTTATGTATAATTTATATATATATATATATACATATATATATATATATATATATATACATGCAGAATAGACATTTGTTTGCATAGTGTGGTTTGCGGAACACAGAGAAGGCTATACCTTCTACTTCCCCCAGACTCTCACCAGCCTCTTTCTATACAATTTCTTAAGGCTTCTTTTCCTTCACCTTGATGTGACTTTATGGATCTTACTGAATGCTTGGCTTCTCCTTAATTCCAACTCATATCTTCATTGGAATTCCAGAGCTGGTAAGAGTAGCTTTTTAAGGGCCTCTTTCAATTTAATCAAGGAGAAACATTTTATTCTTCATAAAATGATAACAGAATGTTACCACATCTTTTTAGTTGGTTGACATATCAATAACTAGTTATGTTATTTGCACCTTATTGTATGTGATTATTTTAATAGGATAGGGAACCAAATCCCCTCTTATTTATCCTTTTTAATAAGCATTTATTAATTGCCTATTTTGTGTTCAGCCCTATACTAGTGAAAGATTTAAAGACAAAAATGAAACAGTCCCTGCCCTCAAGGAACTTCCATTTGACTACAATACAACAACTTGTCCATGGATAGGCATATGCAAATACCTACAAATTAATTTTGGAGGCGATGAATGGAATTAGTGACTTTATAGGGATCAGGATAGGTCTCATGTGTAGGAGGTGACTTTTGAACTAAGCCTTAAAGGAAGCTAAGAATTTGGTGAGGGAGTACTTCCTTCCAGGTATTGGGACAGGCACAGGATAATGTCTATCGTTGGATATTGTCAGGACCATTGCTATTGTTTATTTTGTGACATTGAGCTATTATTGTCCAACTTCTGGCAGCTCACAGTTCATCCCAGTGCACAAGATGTTGACCGCATACAACCCAAGGAACAGAAACATGGGCACATAACAAAAGTCACCTAACACTGCAGCTCCAGAACCTCACTGTTTTACCACCAACATGTCTCACCTTTCTCTCTTTTCCTTCCTACTTCTAACAATGCAATTCTATTTCTGGAGTATAATAGGCTAGCCTTAATAACAACCCAGTGCCTAGTGGTTTTTTTTTTCTGCTTTTATAAGGACTGCCTCAAAGTAAGAGAGAAAAAGATGCCTTTTTATGGCTACTAGTAGCAGCTGCTGCCTTTCTGTCCCACAGGTTAACTCTTGCCTCTCTTATTTTGTACTCTACTTTTTAATGGGATCATGCTGAACTGAAATCATCATATATTCTGGTACCAGTCATCCAGACCTGACTTAAGAATCCCCCAAAATGGTTATAAGAATCATCTTACATATATTGGCATCTTAAATGATAATAGTTCCATACCACATCAGACTAAACCAGATGTTCAATTAAATAAAAAGAGCAGATGTCAGCTCCCCAAGAACCACTGTAAGCAATTAAATGGTAAACTAATTTAGTACTTCATACTTTAAGGATATGTGGTTTCATCCATCTGGGTATTTCTTCCAATGATGTGGACCTCTTTATGCCTCAGTAGCTCTTCACAAATTACCCTGGTCCAAAGAAAGGCATATCATAGTATAAAGTAGGTTAAAGTCCTATACATAAAGAAAGGCTCAACCAGAAAACAATTTAATCATCTTAGACTAACAATGATTCTTAGTAGAAGAAATTGTCAAATGGCCCCAGATTGTTGCAGCATTCAATCCAGGTGGGCTTTGTGAGACTCCAAGTATGTATTGGTCCACAGCCAAGAAAAAGATTTTCGGAGCATATGGCCTTAGTAGCTAAGGTGCATAGGGTTAGAGCTGGAGGAAACTTTAGAGATCATTCATTTAGATAAGTATTCTAATTTTATAGATGAAGAAAATGAAGCCCAAAAGAGTAAAGAGACCTGTATTTCAGAACTTGGGGTCCATAAATGGCCAGCACTTTAAGGTGCTGGGTTGTCCATGCCTTCCATACCTAGCTAGGCACTACATCTAAATGAGATCGCAGATCTGCATGCTTCTTTTCCAAATAACTTGTCTCTTCACTTATGTCATTTCATATACTTCTAGTATCCTTTTATTAATTGTCTTCCCCTATTACAGTGTAAACTTATTGAAATCAGGGACTGTTTTGCTCGCTTATATTTATATTCCCAGCATTTAACCTATAATTAAAGGCTTTACATATAGTAAGCCCTTAATAATAAATGTGCTCTTTCCTCCTACCTCTCTTGCCTAGCTATCTCTATCATATCGTATCATATCTATCTGTCTCTTTCTTTCTGTCTGTCTGTTTATCAATTTGTCTGTCTGTCCATGCATCTGGCCATCAGTTTTTCTGGCCATCTGTCTATCCATCTATCTATCCATCTATCTATCTATCTATCTATCTATCTATCTATCTATCTATCTATCTATCTATCTATCTATCCATCCATCTATCTATCTATCTATCTATCTATCTATCTATCTATCTATCTATCTATCTCTCTGTCTGTCTGTCTATCTATCTATCTATCTATCTATCTATCTATCTATCTATCTATCTATCTATCTATCTATCTATGTGTCTATTCTCTTCCTGATTTCTCACTCTTTGTTTTCCCTTGACATCTATTTCCTGTTTGATTTGATCTTCTCTCTCCATATTTAATTTTTGTTGACTTAGCTTCTTAATTATTTGGGGTTTTTGGGTTACTTTTTATACATTTTGGATCCATACTTATCTCCCCTTCATTCTACTTGACCTCATTGGGATCTTCCCAGGCACAAGCATCTGGAAGGGTCTTCAAGGTAACTCTGGCCTTTACGAGGGCTACTGAAAGTTCTTTGTTCTTTGACATACTGTGACTACCTTCTAATATTGAATTACTCTGGCTCCAGAGGGAGGAATTTGGAACCATGGGAGGAGGAACTGTGAAAAGGCACATTTCAGCTTGTTATGTATATTTTCAGGGTCTTCCTAACAATTAGAACTGTCCAGAAGAAGAGATTGTCTCAAGAAGCAGCAAGTTCCTCTCACTGGAGTACTTAGAGCAAAGGGAGATGATCAGGGTCAGCAAGCATTTATTAAGTGTTTACTATGTGCCAAGCATTATGCATTGGATATGTTAAAGCATGAATTTCTTTTCAAGTAAAGATTTCATTTAAAGGTCATTGAAATCTCTTCTAACTCTGAAATTTTGTGCTTTTTCCAACTGGGTGATGATGAAATGGAGACAAGTAAAGACAAGGTTCTAGGAGTGTGTGTAAAGCAAAACAATGGAGATTTTGAAAAATAAGTTGAGGGAAGTATTCAAAGGACAAATGATTATTTTTAAATGAATATGAGTAAGTTATTTCTGAGATGCAGGGAAGACACAAATGGATTAAAAAATTCAAGATTAGAAAATTTTGGGGACTTCATTAAAGAAACTTTACAGTTACTACAGCTACAAAAGAAATAGTCTCACCCTTAAGTGAAGAATTCCATTAATTCTCTATTTCCTCCAAGACAAAGTCATCTGACATTAAAACCTTTTATAATATGGATTCAATCTATTTTTCCAGATTTATTATACATTACTTTCCTTCATGCACAGTATCCTCAACAATCTGGGCAATATTTTTATCCATTTAGTTTTTTTCTATATGAATGATTAAACCAAACTCTTTTGAGTAGTTAAAAGATATCTCAGTCTCTTAGGAATTAAAATGTATGTAAAAGAAAAAAAGAAATACTGATATATATATATATACATATATATATATATATGGATAAGTAGGCAGCAGCATATAATTTTATTTCCCACTTGATTGCACCCCTAGACTTTACTGTAATCTCTAGGAACTCATCATCCTACAATATTATAGCAATTCTCAACTCACATCAATTCAGTATCTCCCTTTCCTCCTTATTATTGGAGAAGGTGGAGATTAGCTATTGAAGATTTTCTCCATTTCAGGAGGACAGCCAAGACCTCTATCTTATTTCATACTGGCTGCCCTGTTCTGTATTCATTATACCATCCAGGCTGGGTATTCTTTTCCCCTCCCCCTTAGTTTCTTCTTCTTTTGCATTAGTTTCTCCCATTAGAATGAAGGTAGGAACTCTTATGCCTTTCTTTGTATTCCCTTAGATGCACAGTGAATGACACATAATAGTCACTTAATAAACATTGATTGACTATTGATATAATAAATAAGGAAATTTGAAGAACTTTTGTAAAGGATGTTATCAGAGACATGGATGAGCAAAAAAGAAGATGGACTATTCACAGACAAATGTGAAGGGTTATAGGTAGACAGTGGAAGGGCTCCATTTTATCCTTATGGGGTCAGAAGAATACTGGAAGACCCTTAACACACTGGGTGAGTCCTCTCTGGTCCACTTACAGGAGAGTGTGGACAAGTTACATAGAATGTCCAGGTATGGAGAGTTATGGACTGTATCATTGCATAGAACTTCCAAATCAATGAGCTTTGGAATGTCTTCAGTTTTGATATGCTCAGTAAAAGAGTAAGTTGATAAAAAAGGGGCAAGATTCTGAAAAAGATGAGAAGGGACTTGTTTAAGAGGAGTTGATGGAAGCAGCTGGGTAGCTTAGTGGATTGAGAGCCAGGCCTAGAGATGGGAGCTCCTAGATTCAAAACTGGCCTCAGACACTTCCTAGCTGTGTGACCCTGAGCAAGTCACTTAACCCCCATTGCCTTTAAAAAAAAAAAGAGGAGTTGGCCTTTGCAAAGGAAAAAAAAGGGTTTCCTTCTCTCTGAGACTGAAGAAAAAAAGAATAGAATAGAGTATGATGAGGAAAGAATTTGAGGTATAAAATTAAAGAGAAGAGAGAAACTAGGGTGACTGGCTTCCATTTTCTCAATCAAGAATGATGCTCAGTCTTCTACTGAGAGGGAGCAGGGATGAAATGGTGTAAGCAGCTTGAGGAAAGAAGAGAAGATTTAAACTAGAAGCTCTGAGGATTGTGATGGAATCAGTCAGAACAAGCTAAAAGGATTGCTGTACAACAGTGAGAGCCCAATTGAGATGATATAGCATAAATTCATAGTAGACTTGGTTGGCACAGTTGTGTGACTTCTTCCAGTAGTACTGAGAAGCATAGGAATAATAGTGGAGAAAGTAGAGGGCCTGAGTAATTCAGAGTTGGAGTTTGGAGGCAGACATGTACCTTGGAGGTTTTAGATAATTCTGAGGAAAAAGATGTTATGTCTGAGAAAATGCTTTCCAGAAACCTTAAAAATTACATGAAATAAGATTCACCTTTTCTGTGGAAGTCATGTTAATGTAACAGGCAAAGAAACCAATTTGTTCTATTTTGAAAAGGTTTAGCACTTTCTTATCTCTTCTGGAAGAGAACTGGAGGTTGACTGTGGGACCAAAAGGCTACAGTTTCATGCCCCAACTATGAAACTGCTGAGTTAATCTATCCATAGTAGGTTCAGGAGAAATAAAATATTTTTTTCAGCTCCTCCAGCATAATGAACTATGGTCTCTCTGAGCTAGTATTGCATACCACTCAAGACAAGTAGCAATTTCCATGAAGTGACAGATAAGCAGTTTTGGGGAAAGCTGCTGCCAAGGATGATTCATTTGAAATCAACCTTGACAGCTTTCCTGCTGACATAGCTAGCAGAAAGGAGTACTAGTACAAAGGTTAAAATCCTTCCTTCTTCAGAGCTGGGGACCTTCTAGGCTTGCTTTGCTCCTTGGGGCTCATGATTACAGGATTCTAAGGGTTTTAGTTCTGGAAGGGACCTTAGAGATCATCTCATCTGAGTCTTTCATTTTTACAGATGAGGAAACTGAGGCACTTTGAATCCAAATGTTCTGATGGCAAGAACTCTGTCTCTTTTCATTATGTAACTACACTGCTTCACAGAATAGCTTGTTGTTAGTAACTAAAATAAAAAGTAAATTATTGTGGGCATAAATTTAGAGCTGGAAGGGACCTTAGAGATCATCTCATCTGAGTCTTTCATTTTTACAGAGGAGGAAACTGAGGCACTTTGAATCCAAGATAACATAGTTATGAAGCAAGAATGCTATAATCTGAACCCAGATATTCTGATTGCAAGTCTATCTCTTTTCACTATGTAACTACACTTCTTCACAGGATAGCTTGTTGTTAGTAACTAAAATAAAAAGTAAATTATTATGGTCATAAATTTAGAGCTGGAAGGGACCTTAGATGCCTTGGAGTCCAATAGCCTCATTTTACAAACATGTATCCTGATGCTTAAAGAGCCTCAGTTAATTAATTATATTATTATTAATTTTTAATTAATTATATTTATTATATATATTTATTTTTATATTTTTATATATATTATATATTTATATATATAAATATATATAATAAATAATTATAAATAAGTAATTAATAATAACCAAAGAGGGAAAGCTGAAATGAGATGGAACTAGGTATTTGGATTCCAAATGTAATGATGAATGCTCTATCCACTGCTCTATGCTGTGTAAATTTCTGAGATAGCTGTAGAAATCTTTCCTTGGCTGAACTTATGTATTGATCTTCTGACAGTACAGTCTTCTCTCCAGGTTTTTGTAAACACTTGATAAAAACTAACAGATGGACGGATTCAAATAGAAATTACATTGATCACTAAAATCCATAGTAATCCTCTGAACTTGAACAACAGTTCCAACCTTTCCTTTTCTCAAACTCTTCGCCAAGGCTGGTAACAATTGAGAAACTGACTGATTTAGAGGTTATCTCATTCGCTCAACTTATTCTTCATCTAGAGGGAGTCATAATGACAAGAAAAGAAGGTGGAGGGAAGGCAGCAGGTGGGAGAAAGAAGAGAAGGGAGGAATTAACATTAGCTGAATTTGGATCATAGGTCCAGTGTTTGGGGAGAGTTTTCTGGGTTATATTTTGTTGTACAGAGTTAAACTCTTAAAAAGTTGTTTGAACAAATATATCTTTTATAAACTTCTTAATTTTGTACGTGCTTGATGAGGCTTATAAAATTATTCAACCTCTTTGAGCCTCAGTTTACTCATCATTGAATGATTTTGAGTGATTTTCATTACTGCTTTCACTAATCAATGAAATCTCTTCTCTGTTATTGAAATAGGTTCTATGGGAGAACAGGGTAAACAGTAACAGCAATATTGTGCAGTGATCAACTATGAAAGACTTAGCTACTCTGAGCAATATAATGATCCAGGGCAATTCTGCAGAATTTATGGCAGAGAATGCTATCTACCTCCAGAGAAAGAACTGTTGAGGTCAGAATGCAAATCAAAGCAGACTATTTTTCACATCAGTAAATTTATGATTTTATTTTGGGGTTTTGATTTCATATAAGTATTCTCTTACAAAAATATTTGATGTAGAAGTATGTTTTGCATGATAATACATGTATAACCCAGGCCAAATTGCTTTCCATCTCTGAGGGGGAGGAGGGAAGAGAGGAAGAAGAACAATTTGAATCTTATAATTTTGGAAAATGTATTTCAAAAATTATTACATATAATTGGGAAAATAAAATAGCTTTGAATAAAAAAGAGAAATATGTTTCCAGTAGGTAGTTGTAGCTAAGGAATAGCAAAGACTTATTTATACCTAGTGATCAATAGTTTTAAAAAGAAGAAAGAGATCAAATGCCTCCATTCTCACTGTAAGCATGACCATCATCATGCATGGGATCTGGGATCTTGTAAATGTGGGTGTTCTCTTGAATGAAAAAATTTGATTTTTTTATGCATTATATCTACTTGTTCACATATACATTGACTCTCCTATTAGAAAGTAACCTCATCAAGGGCATACGCTATTCGATTTTTGCCTCTGAATCCAAAGAACAGCCCAGTTCCTGCTTAATAAATGCTTAATAAATGCTTGTAGAGGGAGAGCTAGGTGGCTCAGTGGATAGAAAGCCAGGCCTGGAGATAGGAGGTCCTGGATTCAAATTTGACCTCAGACATTTCCTAGTTGTGGGACCCAAAACCAATCAATTAACACCAGTGACCTAGCCCTTACTGCTCTTTTGCCTTGGAACCAATACTTAGTAAAGTTTTTTTTTTAATACTTACAGATTGATTAGTTGTTCTCAACCCATCCCTGCATGCTTATCCTATGAAACTTATGCACATGACCTCCTTAATTCTACCAAATTGCTGGGGGCTTTGTTTCTTGCTCTATCGACATAAAGGATTATATAAATACCAGTAATTATTTTTGTATGCCCTGAGAAATTTAGGGAAATAAAGATTATGGATCCATGTCCAATGTCTGCTTTGTCAACAGGATACATCTCAACCCCATACTGACACAAACTGTGGCTTCTCCAGAGCCCATCCACTTCAGTTTAGCTAGGGAAATGAATTCTGTCCACAAGAAATTGCTAACGATTTGTTTTGTATAATTTGACACCATTTGAAAAGCATGTCTGGGAGAAAGACATATGAATTTTCACACAACAAAAGCCACCAATGATAATGACTACATTGCTTCTGTCTTTAGATTACTTTGGCAAGACAATGTTGATCTGCGGTTTGCAGCTGAAAGCTCATTCCTAGGCAATTTTGAAAGATCTATCACTGTTCCTACCACAAAGCGTAAGAAATGTGGTTTGCCGGAGATAAGCCCCCAAATCCATTGGATTGAAGGCTGTCATCTCTGCTCTCAGCTTTTAGAAATAAAGATGTTGTTATACAGACAGCTAAATGGCCTGATGTTATGGGAGAACCTGGCACAATTTTAGAAGCCACACCAAAAAAATGTGTGAAATTAAAAGCTTTCCAAAAATAATTTTTAAAATAGCCAAGAGTTATTCCAATAAATGCTAAAAAAGAAAAAGTATTTGAGTCAGATGAACATAATATAGCTTTGAAGTTCTTCCCAAACAAAGTGTCTACCATGCCACATCAGAATTATGCAAGACTCAGTGGCAGATGTTACCACATAGATGATTTTGCTCCATGAGCCACTGACTATTGACAGCAATAGGAAACAAGGACACGGAGGTTTACATAAGATGCTTACTAGTGCAATGGAAGTACCAAGCTCAAACAAAAGATTTCCAATTGATAGAAGAGTTCCTATCGATCATAGATCTAGAGACTAAAGCTACCTTAGAAGTATTCTGGACTTCCATTATTTTATAGATTAGGAAATTCTCTATACAGCTCCACTTAGCTACCCAAGTTCTGTGGCAGGAACTATTATAACATCTAAAATCTCTCAAGGGTCTTAATACTTTTGATGGTTCATAGATCTTCTATTTCATCAGTGTGGATGCAATGTAATACCCTTTCATGTTAATCTTGCCAATGTTTTTACATGAAACCTATGAGAATCCATCAAATACACTCTGATGCCTTCATATATTGTGAGCACTTGGGTTGTTCATTTATTGACTCTTATTCTTGCTATGGAGCAATTAAGTGAATTAACTGCTTCTGGTCAAGATGGCAGCTTAGAGTGAATTAATCAAGTTTACAAAGGTATAGTATATAGTGGAGAAAGGATTTAAACTTGATTCTACTGACTCTAAATTCACCACTATTTCCATTCAATTGTGCTTTCTCTCACCAAATGTTCTTGTTTGTTATAATGTCAAAGTAATTGCATCAAACCATGACATACTATAGTCTCTTCATTGAAATCAACAATAATTCAGCAGAGAGAGAACTAACTATCCATAGTTAAAAACAAAGTGGATGAAAATGAAAAATATAACATCATCCATTCTATGAAATGTATATAGCTTGATAGCTTGCCCATTTAAAAAGTCCATCAACATGTTTGTTACATAAGGTGATTACTTGAGTATTTTTAAAAATATCCTTATCTTCCTTCTTGGAATCAATATTAAATATTGGTTCTAAGCCAGAAGAATGGTAAGGGCTAGGCAATTCAGACTAAGAGATTTGCCCAAGGTCACATAGCTTGGAAATGTCTGAGGTCAGATTTGAATCCAGGACCTCCTGTCTCTGGGCTTGACTCTCAATCCACTGAGCTATCTACCTGTTCTGATTACTTGGGTCTTGAATTAATAAGAGGAAGGGATTGGGTTAGATCACATTTTGGAAATAGCCCAGTACATTCACTAATTCCAAACTGCTTGCTGCTGCCAACTCCAGTTTTTAAAATATCAATGTTCCTATTCATCTGGAAGAACAAAAGGTCAAGAATATGAAGGGAACTAATGAAAAAAATGTGAAGGAAGGTAGCCTAGCAGTACAAGATCTCAAACTGTACTATAAAGAATCAATTATCAGAACAATATGGTACTGGCTAGGAAATAGAATGGTAGATCAGTGGAGTAGATTAGACACACACTATACAAGAATAAATGACCTTAGCAACCTAGTGTTTGATAAACCTGAAGATCCCAGATTTTGGAATAAGAACTCATTATTTAACAAAAACTGCTGGGAAGGCTGGAAAAGAATATGGCAGAAGCTAGGTGTAGACAATATTTCACACCCTGTACCAAGATAAGGTAAAAACTGATATATGATTTAGATATAGAGTGATACCATAACTAAATTAGGGGAACACAGAGTAGTTTACCTGGCAGATCTCTGGAGAAGGGAAGAATTTATGACCAAATAAGAGATTGAGAGTATTATGAGAAGTAAAGTGAATAATTTTGATTACATTAAATTTAAAAACTTTTGTACAGACAAAACTAATGTAACCCAGATTAGAAGGGAAACAGCAAACTCAGAAAAATTTTTAATAAATTTCTCTGATAATGATCTAATTTCTCAAATTTATAAAGAATGAAGTCAAATATGTAAGACTATAAGCCATATCCCAATTGACAAATGGTCAAGGGATATGAATAGGCAGTTTTCAGATGAAGAAATAAAAAGTATCAATAATGACATGAAAAAATGTTCTAAATCCCTTATAATTAGAGAAATGTAAATCAAAACAACTCTGAGGTATCACCTCACACTTAGCAGATTGGCCAATGTGGCAGTGAAGGAAAGTGGTAAATGTTGGAGGGGATGTGGCAAAATTGGGACATTAATACATTGTTAGTGGAGTCGTGTTCTAATCCAACCCTTCTGGAAGACAAATTGGAACAATTCCCAAAGTGTTATAAAATTGTGCATACCCTTTGATCCAGTAACACCCACTTTTAGCTCTATATCCCAAAGAGATAATAAAATGGGTAAAGGACCTATTTGTACAAAAATATTTATAGGAGCTCTTTTCGTAGTGGCAAAGAATTGGAAATTGAAAAGATGCTCATCAGTTGGGGAATGGCTGAACAAATTGCAGTATATGTTGGTGATGGAATACTATCCTGCTATAAAAAACGATAAGCAAGATATTTTCAGAAAAAAGCTGAAAGATCTTCAGGAATTGATGCAGAGTGAAATAAGCAGAACTGGGAGAACATTATACACAATAACAGCAATATTGTACAATGATTATCTGTAAAACTTGGCTACTCTCAGCATTGCAATGATCTGGAACAATCCTGAAAGACGTGATGGGAAATGCTACCTCCAGAGAAAGAACTGTTGCAGTTGTCTTTCACATCGTGTGTATTTATGGTATTATTTGGGGTTTTTTGGTATGAGTTTGTTCTTACAACAATGACCAATATGGAAGAGTGTTTTGCATCACAATACAATAAAAATAAAATAAATAAATAAATATTCCTTTAGTAATGATTTATGAATACATACTAAAATATCAACTTGTGATGTAAAAAGTCATCAATAAATACTTTAAAATAAAGTTAATTATAGGGTTGTAGAGTTGGAAAGGACTTCAGAAAGAGTCTAACTTGTTCAGCTTGTATACTAATGTGAATCCCTTGTACAGCTCCCCTGGCAAGGGGTTCCCACCCTTTGCTTGGAGATTTCCAGGGAAGAGGGAAACTTATCACTTCTCAAGACAGTCTCTTCATCTTTGGTTTGCTTTATTATTAGGAAGTTCCTTTTGTCAAGTTCAATGTTGCTTTTCACAACTTTCATCCTGCCTTTGTACAACTTATTCTTCATTTTGCCTTCTGGGGCCAAACTAAGCAGAACAAGCCTTATCCTTTGGTGTGTGTGTGTGTGTGTGTGTGTGTGTGTGTGTGTGTGTGTGTGACAAAGTGGTCCTATAAAACCTTCAAGATAGCTACCATGTTGCTTCTAATTCTTCTCTTCTCCTATCTCAATATTTCTAGCTTCTTCAAACAACCTTCATATGTCATTATCTCAAAACTCTTCATCCTTTTTTAGAAGTTCACCATTTCGTTGATGTCTTTTCTAAAATGTGTCATTTAGGTCCAGGATATGCATTGTTCAGGTCTGTAGCAAAAATGAGTCAACAAATGGACAACCCAAGTGCTCACAAGAAATGAAGACACCAAAGAGTATGTGGTGGATTTTCATAGGTTTTATGTAAAAACATAGACAAGGTTAATATGAAAGAGCATTGCATTCACATTGACCAAACATCAAAGTATTAAGACATTTGAGAGTATTTAGCTGGTATAATAGTTCCTATTATGGAACTTAGGCAGGTAGGTGGAGTTGTGGATATATCATTGGGCCTCAAGTTGGGAAGTTATAAATTCAAATATGGCCTCAGACCTTTAGCTCTGTTCCCTGGGCAAGTCACTTAACTTCTGTATGCCTCAGTTTCTTCAACTACTAAATGAGGATAAGAACAGCACCTATATCAGAGGGTTGTTGTAAGGATTAAAGGAGATGATATTTGTAAAGCACTTAGTATAGTGCCTGAAATATAGTAGAAGCTATATGAAAGCTTGTTCCCTTCTCCTTACAGTGATTTACACATTGTAGACACTCAAAAAATAAACAGTGAATTCATGAATAAATGAATTAATGAATTCTGATGCTGAACAATACTGCTAAAATGAAAGGGCCTATATTTTCTTTCCTAAATCCATTAAAATCTAGTAATAAATGAATCATACATTTGTTATATCACTTAGAATTCTACCTAGTAATTGACCAAAACCTTACTAGGATATAATAAATCAGTTAGAAAAGGCTGGATATCTTGGGTGCTATTCATAAAACATCTTCCTGATTGACTGACCTGAGATTTTGCCTAAAGAATAAGAATTGGTTAAAAAGAGGCCAGAAGGGTATTAAAAGGGGGTTTTAAGAAAGGTTAGTGACCATTCCAGTGGAAGATGCCATAATTTACTGACTACTTATACAAAAAGACCCTGTCCATCCCTTAAAAGAATAGTGTTTTAATTACCTTTGGGTGTGGTTGGTCTTCAAGCTAGGTTGGCCCTGGATAGGAAGGAATTAATTAATTAATTCAATCTTAATCAGGGGAAATGATTAAAATATTCAGAGCCAAAGAATTAAGAACTCAATTAATTCTTAGAGAAGAGGAATTTAGGTTTCTTTTCTTTGGTCTCAAAATTCAGATCATATAGCAAGTTGTGAAGAGGCTAATTTTGACTTGATAAAAGGAAAATTTTTTCTTAACAATTATACCTATCCCAAATTGGAATTTGATTGTCTCGGGAAGTACTGGGTTTTCCTTCACTGGAGTTCTCCAAGCAAAGACTGGATGGTTAGTTGTTGGATATATTGATATGTTAGTGTATAGAGGGTATACTGAAGAAAAGATTACACCTGTTGGCTTCTAGGATCGCTTCTAATGGCAAGATTCAGTACCCATAGGAAATAGGAAGCTTGATTAGTCATGCTTCTTCACTCAAGGCTCTCAAACAATAATCCAACCCCCAATTTGAAACATCTTCAGCATAAAAGGTCAGGAAATAGAGGTATTATCAGAAGCCGGGCATCAGAGGGCACCCTTTATAAATAACAATAGCTGGTATTTTTACAATGCCCTAAGGTTTAGAATGTGTTCTACATACATTTTTATTTGAATCTTAATATTAACTGATATATTTAGAAAGCTTTTCAATTGTTTTCTCTATATTGTCTCATTGAATCCATTACCATTCTCATTTTATAGATGAGGAGATTGAAGCTAAGTGACTTGCCCAGGGTCATCTAGCCAGTAAATATCTAGAGACATGTATAGGTCTTCATTTAAAGGATAAAATTTCTGATGACATCAGGTCTACAATCCAACTAAAAGCATTATTACAGTAATTAGATGAATAAAATTTCACTCCAATTCCACTTCTCTGATGTACAGAAGGTTCAAGGAGGTTTTAAAAGCCTTCCCACATCCATTACATTTATAAGGCTTCTTACCAGTATGAATTCTCTGATGCATGGCCAGGTTCAAGGAAGATTTGAAAGCTTTCCCACATTTATAATATTAATGACTTCCCCACCAATATGAATTCTCTGTTCTTCCAGACACCAAGCACAATAATCTATCCACTCTAACGCAATGCCTCTTTCATGTTTATGAAGCAAGTTCTCTGGTTATTATTTTCTCCATTCTACAGATGAAGAAGCTGAAGTGTGGAGAAGTTAATTAACTTGTCCATAGTTATAGAGCTAGTAAGAGTTATAAGTGGAATTTGAACCTGGGGCCCTCTTAACTCCAAATGGAGCATAGGTAAAAATCTATTACACCATGATTTCTTTATAGCAGGGCAGTCAAGGAGCTTTTGTGAAAGACCTTCTGTGTGCCAGGCACAGTGCTAAGTGCCAAGGAAACAAAGGAAAGGAAGAGATAGCCCCTGCCCTCAAGGAGTTCAGTGGTCTTGTTGGTCAAGTAATTCAGCTCTAATAAATGAAGTATATGTGTAAGAACACAGATCTAGAGCTGGAAGAGAATTTTCAAAATCTTTGGTCTAATAATTCAGATGTAAGGTTAAAGGGGGGTAGCTAGATGACTAAATCACTCTAGTATCTTTGTCAAGAAAACCCCAGGTGCTATGGTCTATAGGGTCATAAAGAGTCAGACACAACTAAATGACTGAACAAGAAGAGCAAAAGGTGATGTGGGCCTGTCCCATGATAGTGACTATGTTGGGGAGAAAAAGGAAAGCATACATACATACAGAGAGAGACAGAGACAGAGACAGAGACAGACAGAGAGAGAGAGACAGAGAGAGAGAGAGAGAGAGAGAGAGAGAGAGAGAGAGAGAGACAGAGAGAGAGAGAGAGAGAGAGAGAGACAGAGAGAGACAGAGAGACAGAGAGACAGAGAGAGAAACAGAGAGAGAGAAACAGAGAGAGACAGAGACAGAGAGACAGAGAGGCAGAGAGACAGAGAGAGACAGAGAGAGACACAGAGAGAGACACAGAGAGACAGAGAGAGACAGAGAGATACAGAGAGAGACACAGAGAGAGAGACAGACAGACAGACAGAGAGATACAGAGAGACAGAGACACACAGAGACAGAGAGAGAGAGACAGAGAGAGGAGGGGGTGAAATCAACAGGTTGCAGCAACATATTGGATAAGGCAGGGTGAAAGAAAATAAAGAGTTGAGAATTATATCTAGGTTAAGCAGCTTGGGGCTTGGGAAAATGGTGACATCTTTAATAGTAATAAGGAAATTAGAAAGTGGGGATGATTTCACAGAAAGAGTTCAGTTTTGGAACTGTTGAGTTTAGGATATCTACTGAACATCCAGTTTGAGATGTCTGAGTGACTATTGGAGGGGGGATGCTGGAAGTAGTAAGAGAGGTTAAGTAGATCTAAGACAAGTAGATCTAAGAATCATTAGCATAAAAATGATCAGTAAAACCATGGGAGTTATGCAATATCATAGAGGTACAAATGAAATATAGAGGTACAAGATAAGAAGGGACAAAACAGAGCCATACCCATAGCTCAGGATTAACTGTCATGATGAGGATAAAGATCCAGCAAATTAAATGGAAAAGAATGAGTTAGACTGATAGGAGAACCAGGAGAGAATCCCTAGAGAGAAAAGTTTCAAGTAGAAAAGGACTATCATCCATAGCAAAGTTTACAGAGCGGTAAAAAAGAATGAGAACTGAGAAAAGACCTGTTCCGTAATTGAAGGTTATACCCACATTAAAGAAGTCAGAGATCCCCACAGTATCTATAACTTATTAACTAGGACTAGAGAATTGCCTGAGAGTTATAGACATTACATAGATCTCAAGTGTCAACAAGTTAGAGTATTTTTAAAGTGCCGATTATGTACCAGGCATTGCGCTAATTGCTAGAGATGCAAAGGTAAAATAAATCCTTACTCTCAAGGAGCTCATAATTGAATGGGAGAGATAACATGAAAACAACTCTGTATCATCAATATATACAGGATTATTTTGATATAATCTCAAATGGAAGACTCTGGCACTAGAGAGAACTGGAAAAGTTTCCTTGTAAAAAAGGGATTTGAACTCAGTCTTCCTGACTCCAGGTCCAATGCGATATCCACTTCACCATACTTTTTCTATACCATAGAGAGGTATAAAGAATATAATATATCCATTGTTGAAGAATATAAGTATTCATTGTTACAGGACATAACTAAGAAAGCAATTTAGTGAAACCATTCACTTTATTGTACCAACTGCATATATTTTATATAATAATTTTTAAAGTTTACGTGATTCTGTTAGTAAAATTTTTAGCATATCAACATCATTTAGTTCTTTGTTTTATTATTAATCAGTAAATCAGGAATCCAAGAACACTATGCTTATTTTCCACCTTTTATTTGAACTGGCTTTTATTTATGATGCCAAAGGTTTTGAGAAGACTAAAGGTGGCATGTAGCACTCTATATTTAGAGTCCTGTAAACTGACAGGTGCAACTCAGTACTTTGGACCAAATGAAATCGTTGAGAAGTTTTTCTTTGTGTTGAGCCAAAATTTGCTCTTCTCAAATTTTCACCCATTTTGGCTTAGATCAAGCAGAAGTAGAATCCTCCTTTTACATAAATGGTTTTCAATGTGTGGTCCAGGGAGGTAATGGGGGTCTTTGAGAACTTTTCAATAAGTTCATTAGGTCATAACTATTTTCATAATAATATCAAGATGTATTAATTTTGAATATGGTAAAAATTAATAATTGTAACCCATATGAACAAAAGGTTTTGGGGGATGGTTCTCAATAATTTGTAATAGTATAAAAGGGTTGCGAGACCAAAAGATTGGGGAATGGCTGACTGCTCTTCATGATAAGATACCAAATGCTTGAAAACAACCATTATGTGCCCATCTAAATCTTCTCTTCTCCAGGCTAAACATCTCCAGTTGCTTCAACCAATCTGGCAATTACCTTTCCCTGAACGCTGTCCAAATTGTGAGTGTCTTCCTTAGTGTGATAGGGCTAGAAATAAAAAAAAAATTATTTCTGATGTGGTCTGACCACAGCAGAGTACAAGAAGGATATCATCTTCCTACTCCTGGACATTTTGTTTCTCTTAATGCAACCTAAGATAATGGAAACATTCCTGACTGATTTGCCACATTGTTGGTTCATATTAAGCTTTGTGGTCCACTAAAATCTCCCTGATCTTTTCCACTAGAACAGATGTCTAGCCACACCTCCCCCATCTTCAACATTTTTAGTTGATTTTTTGAGCCACAAACATAAGGCTTTCATTTATATCTATTGAATAAAATCTAATTAAATATGACTCAACTTCATAACTTGTCAAGATCATATTGACTCCTGACTTTCATCCAGTGTGTTAGCTATTCTTCCCTGCTTCAAATTTTCTGCAAATTTGATGAACATGTCATATATGCCTTTATTCAAGTCACTGATAAAATATTAAATAGCCCAGGGCCAAGCTCAGCTCCCTAGGGGGAACTCCACTGGAAACTTTCTACCAAGATGACATTGACATATTTCCTAGAATATCAGAGTTACAATAAGCCTCAGTAATCATCTGGTCTGGAAAGATTGAAGGATTCTCTTATTCCTAAGTAGGAGTCGGGGGCTATCCAGACTTTGCTTGAATTTCTTCATGGAGGAGTAACTGTTATCACCCAAGGAAGCCCATTCCATTTGCTCTAATTGTTAGGAAGTTTTCTCTGACATTGTCTAGATTTTTTTCTTTATAAATTCTACCTATTGCTCTTTGTTCTGCCTACTGGTACCAAGGGGAACAAGTCTATCTTGAATTCAACATAGTAGCCTTCCAAATACCTAAAGACAATTATTATTTATCACCTCCACCCCAGCTAAGTCTTTCCATCTCTAGGCAAAACATAAGATAACAGTCCATGCTTCCCAATAGAAGGGACCCTTGAGGTCAGAAGTTCAACTCTTTGATTTTACAGTAGGGGAAACTAAGGCCAAGAGGAGTGAAATGAGTTGCCCAGGGAGTAAATAACAGAGCTGGTATTTGAATTCAGGTCCAGATTGATCTCAGATTTAGTGCTCATCATTGTACTAGGTCCCTCCCATCTCTGTTATTCTAAATCTTGGAGATACTTGAATAACTAGCTCACTGTGTACTCCATGGTGAGCCTTACTTAGCCAACTGTTTTTTACCCTTTTAGGGAATATGGATAGAGATTAGATTTATTATTTCACTGACAGAAGGACCTTCCAGGTGTGAAAATACCTTCTATCAATGTCAGCTGGCACCTTTTCTGTAATTTGTAATCATTAAAAGTTGCCTGTGAAGGCGGTGTCAAGATGGTGACTTAGAAGCAACAAAAGTTCAGACCTCTGAAAACCCTTCCTTACCGATCACAAACTGAATGCTCCTAAGGGACTGAAATTTAAACTTAACAACAGGACAGAAGTGGGGAACCCTCCTTCTGGACTCAAATCAAAAGATACACCCCCCAAAAGCCAGAATCTGAGAACATTCAGGTCTAAGGGGAAGGCAGAAGGAAGGTCCCAGAACTCCTCCCCCCCCAACCCAGAACACTGAGCCCCCAGCAGCAGCGGGAACCTCTGGGTGGGCAAAGGTGCTGATTTGGAGGGTCTACCTTGTGAGAAGTGGGGAGCCAGGCTCAGAGTGTCCAGCGCAGGCAGCAGGAAGGAAGCCAGGGAGAGACCGGGGAGCCTGAAGTCCCTTGGCTGGGTCCTTCCATCTGGCTCCAGTCTCAACTGAGGTTTTTGCTTCAGGGCACATCCAGACCAACGCAGTTGAACCTAATCCCATCAGGACTCCTCAGAACCCAGGGAGGTCAGGACCTCTCCCCCTCTAGAGTGCAGGGCCTCCTGCAAGGACAGGAAACTCGGGGTGGGCAAAGATACTGGGGAACCTTGCGGACAGCAGAGAAGCATCTGGAGAGAACTGGAGAGAGCCTGGGTGGCACCAGCCTTCCAGGAGTCTTCAGCCTCAGAGCACATACAGCCCAACCCAGTTGAACTTAATCGGATCAAAAGCCTCCAGAGGACAGGGAAGCTAACATTCCTCTCCTAGAGACTGTACCAAGAGATCTGACAAAGCTCCAAGAGAGAAGGTTGACAGCCCCAAAACAAAACAAAACAAAAAAAACGAGAGGAGCAAGAGCACACAGACAAATAAGGGGAGCAAAGAAGGGATAAACTCAAGCAAACAACAGAAAAAAGAAGAAAGAAATTACAATAGATAGCTTCTGCACAGGTAATTAGCAAAGAGCGAACAAAACAGAGGGTGGGGGAGGGGGATCAGCAAAGGAAAAATCAGAAATCCCAGCAAATTGGATACAGGCTTTGGAAGAACTCAAAATGCAATTCAAAAGACAATTAAGAGAGGCTGAAGACAATTGGGAAAAGAACTTAAAATCAAAGATAAATCATCTGGAAACAGAAAATAGTGTCTTCAAAGCCAAAATTAACCAGCTGGAAAATGAAGCAAAGGAGATGAAAGATGAGGTGAAGAAGATGAAAGATGAGAAAAAGGAGATAAAAGATGAGGTCAAAAAGATGAAAGATGAGGTAAAGAGGATGAAAGATGACCTCCAAAGAAAGTCAGACCACAAGGATGTCCAAAAAGCCAAGGATGAAATCCAGTCTTTAAGAACCAGAATACAACAACTAGAATTAAGTGACCTCACAGGGCAGCAGGACACTATAAAACAAACCCAAAAGAATGAAAAAAACTGAGGAAAATATGAAGCATCTCATTCACAAAACAGAGGATTTAGAAAATCGTTTAAGGAGAGACAATTTAAGAATCATTGGTCTACCAGAAGACCATGACAAAAGAAAAAGCTTGGACATCATACTACAGGAAATTATTAAAGAAAACTGCCCCGATATCGTAGAACAAGATGGAAAAGTGGAGATTGAAAGAATCCACAGATCACCTCCTGTACTTAATCCCCAACTGACAGCACCCAGGAATGTATTAGCCAAATTCAAGAACTATCAGACCAAAGAAAAGATATTGCAAGCTGCAAGAAGAAGTCATTCAGATACCACGGAACCACAGTGAGGATAATGCAAGATTTGGCTGCATCCACACTGAAAAACCGAAAGGCATGGAATATGATATTTCGGAAAGCAATGGAACTATGTCTACAACCAAGAATCAACTACCCAGCAAAACTGACTATATTCTTACAGGGGAAAGTGTATGGTCATTCAACAAAATAGAAGAATTTCAAGAAATTGTAAAGAAAAGACCAGAACTGAACAAAAAATTTGATGTCCAAGCACAGAACTCAAGAGAATCATCAAAAGGTAATTAAAAAAGAGGGAAAAAAGAAAAACAAAACAAAACAAAAAAAATTTTTAAGAGACTCAATAAGTTAAAATGATATGTATCCCTATAAGAAAGGAGGTCATTGGTAACTCTTAAAAACTGTTTCTATTACCTGGGCAGTAAAAAGAAGTACACTTAGAGGCAACAGTGACAAACTATATAGGATGAAAGGACAAGACATAAATAGATATATAGATATATGCATGCATAAATACATACACATGAGTATGCATATATATAACTAGAGCTTAAAATAGGTTAATATTAAAAGAAATGGGAAAAGAAACAAATGGGGGTAAATTTATATGTCACAAAGAACCTCATGGTGGGAGGGGGGAGAACATCAATACACTGGAAGGGTAAAGAGGTCAGAGACAGGAAATACTCAACTTTTAGGTGCTTTGAAATTGACTCAAAGAGGGAAAAACAATCCAATCCATTGGGGGCAGAGAATAGATTTGCACCCTATAGGGGAGCAGAAGGGTAACAAATGGACTGGTGGGGAGGGAAACAGTACAAGGGAGGGAGGGGGAAGGGGGTTAATTTTAGAAAGACTACAGGGAAAATAAGGGGGGGATGAGAAGGGAGGGGGTAGAAAGGGAAAAAATAAGGGTGGGAACTAAGGGGACTGATTAAAAATAAACATTGGCATAGAAGGAAATAGTGAAAGAATAAAAGGCAGGAATAGGAGTAGAAATCAAAATGCTGGGAAATACACAGCTAGTAATATAACTCTAGATGTGAATGGAATGAACTCACCCATAAAATGCAAGCGGATAGCTGAGTGGATTAGAATCCAAAACCCTACCATATGCTGTCTACAAGAAACACACACGAGGAAGGTAGATACACATAGGGTAAAAGTAAGAGGGTGGAGCCAAATCTATTGGGCATCAACTGATAAAAAGAAGGCAGGAGTCGCAATCATGATATCCAACAAAGCCAAAGTAAAAATAAATCTAGTTAAAAGAGATAGGGAAGGTAATTATATCCTGATAAAAGGCAGTATAGACAATGAGGAAATATCTGTACTCAACATGTATGCACAAAATGGCATAGCATCCAAATTTATAAAGGAGAAACTAGAGGAGCTCAAGGATGAAATAGATAGAAAAACTGTTCTAGTGGGAGACCTGAACCTTCCTCTATCTGAACTACATAAATCAAACCAAAAAATGAATAAGAAAGAGGTAAGAGAAGTGAATGAAATCTGAGAAAAATTAGAGTTAGTAGACATGTGGAGAAAAATAAATAAGGACAAAAAGGAATACACCTTCTTTTCTGTAGCACATGATACATTCACAAAAATTGACCATGTATTAGGGCATAAAAACATTACAAACAAGTGCAAAAGAGCAGAAATAATAAATGCAACTTTCTCAGATCACAATGCAATGAAAATAATAATTAGTAAGGGTACATGGAGAGGTAAATAAAACATTGATTGGAAATTAAACAATATGATTCTCCAAAACCAGTTAGTTAAAGAACAAATCATAGAAACAATTAATAACTTCATTGAAGAAAATGACAGTGATGAGACATCCTTTCAAAACCTATGGGATGCAGCCAAAGCAGTACTCAGGGTGAAATTTATATCTTTGAGTTCATATATTAACAAATTAAGAAGGGCAGAGGTCAATGAATTGGGCATGCAAATTAAAAAATTAGAAAGCGAACAAGTTAAAAATCCTCAGATGAAGACTAAATTAGAGATCCCAAAACTCAAAGGAGAAATTAATAAAATTGAAAGTCAAAGAACTATTGATTTAATCAATAAGACTAGAAGCTGGTACTTTGAAAAAACAAATAAAATAGACAAAATACTAGTCAGTCTAATTAAAAAAAGGAAAGAAATAAACCAAATTGACAGTATCCAAGATGAAAAAGGAGACCTCACCTCTAATGAAGAGGAAATTAAGGCAATCATTAAAAACTACTATGCCCAATTATATGGCAACAAATATGGCAATCTAGGTGATATGGATGAATACTTACAAAAATATAAATTGCCTAGACTAAAAGAGGAAGAAATAAATTACCTAAACAACCCCATATCAGAAAAAGAAATTGAACAAGCCATCAAAGAACTCCCCAAGAAAAAATCCCCAGGTCCAGATGAATTCACAAACAAATTCTATCAAACATTCAAACAACAACTAATCCCAACACTAAACAAACTGACAGAATAAGCCAAGTAGCAGTTCTACCAAATTCATTTTACGACACAAACATGGTACTGATCCCAAAGCCAGGCAGGTCAAAAACAGAGAAAGAAAACTATAGAACAATCTCCCTAATGAATATAGATGCAAAAATCTTAAATAGGATACTAACAAAAAGACTCCAGCAAGTCATCACAAGGGTCATTCACTATGACCAGGCAGGATTCATACCAGGAATGCAAGGATGGTTCAATATTAGGAAAACCATCCACATAATTGACCATATTAACAAGCAAACTGACAAAAATCACATGATTATCTCAATAGATGCAGAAAAAGCCTTTGATAAAATACAACACCCATTCCTATTAAAAACACTAGAAAGTATAGGAATAGAAGGGCCTTTCCTAAAAATAATAAACAGTATATATCTAAAACCATCAGCAAACATCATCTGCAATGGGGATAAACTAGAAGCCTTCCCAATAAGATCAGGATTAACACAAGAATGCCCATTATCACCTCTATTATTTAACATTGTACTAGAAACACTAGCAGTAGCAATTAGAGAAGAAAAAGAAATTGAAGGTATTAAAATTGGCAATGAGGAGACCAAGCTATTACTCTTTGCGGATGATATGATGGTTTACTTAAGGAATCCTAGAGAATCAACCAAAAAGTTACTCAAAATAATCAACAACTTTAGCAAAGTTGCAGGATACAAAATAACCCCACATACATCATCAGCATTTCTATATATCTCTAACCCATTTTAGCAGCAAGAATTAGAAAGAGAAATTCCATTTGAAATCACCCTAGACAATATAAAATACTTAGGAATCTATCTGCTGAGACAAACACTGGAACTATATGAACACAACTACAAAGCACTCTCCACACAGTTAAAACTAGATCTAAACAATTGGAAAAACATTGATTGCTCATGGGTGGGACAAGCTAACATAATAAAAATGACAATCCTACCCAAATTAATTTACTTATTTAGTGCCATACCCATTGAACTACCAAAAAACTTCTTTATTGAATTAGAAAAAAACATAACTAGTTCATTTGGAAGAACAAAGGATCAAGGATATCCAGGGAAATCATGAAAAAAAAATGCAAAGGAAGGAGGACTTGCAGGCCCAGATCTCAAACTATACTATAAAGCAGTGGTCATCAAAACAATTTGGTATTGAGACAGAAAGGAGGATCAGTGGATAAGAAACAGAAAGGGGGATCAGTGCAATAGACTTGGTGACCTCAGCAAGACAGTCTATGACAAACCCAAAGAACCCAGCTTTTGGGACAAAAATCCACTATTTGATAAAAACTGCTGGGAAAATTGGAAGATAGTGTGGGAGAGATTAGGTTTGGATCAACATCTCACACCCTACACCAAGATAAATTCAGAATGGGTGAATGACTTGAACATAAAGAAGGAAACTATAAGAAAATTATGTGAACACAGAATAATATACATGTCAGACCTTTGGGAAGGGAAAGATTTTAAAACCAAGCAAGACTTAGAATGTCACAAAATGTAAAATAAATAATTTTGACTACATCAAATTAAAAAGTTTTGTACAAATAAAACCAATGTAACTAAAATCAGAAGGGAAGCAAAATATTGGGAAAAAATTTTCATAAAAATCTCTGACAAAGGTTTAATTACTCAAATTTACAAAGAGCTAAGTCAATTGTACAAAAAATCAAGCCATTCTCCAATTGATAAATGGGCAAGGGACATGAATAGGCAATTTTCAGATAAAGAAATCAAAACTATTAATAAGCACATGAAAAAGTGCTCTACATCTCTTATAATCAGAAAGACACAAATCAAAACAACTTTGAGGTATCATCTCATACCTAGCAGATTGGCTAACATGACAGCTATGGAAAGTAATGAATGCTGGAGGGTATGTGGCAAAGTGGGGACATTAATGCATTGCTGGTGGAGTTGTGAATTGATCCAACCATTCTGGAGGGCAATTTGGAACTATGCCCAAAGGGTGATAAAAGACTGTCTGCCCTTTGATCCAGCCATAGCACTGCTGGGTTTGTACCCCAAAGAGATAATAAGGAAAAAGACTTGTACAAGAATATTCATAGCTGCGCTCTTTGTGGTGGCCAAAAATTGGAAAACGAGGGGATGCCCATCAATTGGGGAATGGCTGAACAAACTGTGGTATATGTTGGTGATGGAATACTATTGTGCTAAAAGGAATAATAAAGTGGAGGAATTCCATGGAGACTGCAACAACCTCCAGGAAGTGATGCAGAATGAAAGGAGCAGAACCAGGAAATCATTATACACAGAGACTGATACATTGTGGCACAATCGAAGGTAATGGACTTCTCCATTAGGGACAATGCAATGTCCCTGGACAATCTGAAGGGATCTAAAAAATACTATCCACAAGCAGAGGATAAACTGTGGGAGTAAAAACACCGATGAAAAGCAATTGCTTGACTACAGGGGTGGAGGGGATGTGACTGAGGAGAGACTCTAAATGAACACTCTCAAATACCAACAACATGGATATGGGTTTGAATAAAGAACACAGGTGATACCCAGTGGAATTGCGTATTGGCTATGGGAGAGGTGGGGGGGGGGGGAGGAAAAGAAAATGATTTTTGTTTCCAATGAATAATGTTTGGAAATGACCAAATAAAATGATGTTAAAAAAAAAAAGTTGCCTGTGATACCAAATGAAGCTGCTATGTGGAGTAGTGGGTAGAGTGCCAGACCTGAAGTCAGAAAGACCTGAGATCAAATCCAGCTTCACATAAAAGCTGTGTGATGTTGGGCAAATCACTTAACCTTGTTTGCCTTAGTTGCCTCATCTGTAAAATGAGCTGAAAAAGGAAATGGCAAACTACTATAGTACCTTTGCTAAGAAAACAACAAATGGGGTCAGGGAGAGTCAGACATGACTAAAAAGACTGAACACAACCACCAATGTAATACTTGACACTGTACTCCCAAACCACACTGTCTCCCTTCCATTAAGGATGTGCAATTTTCATTGACATGGGTACCATCACACCAACACATAGCAGACTCCTAGACTTTCAAAGTCAGCTTCATGAATTGCTGAGGAAAAAATTACACACAAACAGAGGCCAGATTTCTGGGTCTTAGATCTTATGAATTTAGCTGGGTTGTTCTTCAGGAAGATAGGCACATATTACTATTGTTTAGTAATTTTTCAGTCATTTCTGACTTTTTGTGACCTCCTTTGGGGTTTTCTTGGCAAAGATACTGAAGTGATTTGCCATTTCCTTCTCCAGCTCATTTGACAGATTAGAAAACTGAGGCAAACTGGATTAATTAACTTTTCCTGGGTCATACAACAAGTAAATGTCTAAGTCTGGATTTGAACTCAGGTCTTCCTGACTCTAGGTTAGGTCCAACACTCTATCCACTATGCTACCTAGCTGCCCCGGGCTATTCCTGTGTCTATATTTGAAAGTTGTCCAGCCTAGTTGTCCAGGAGCCATGAGACTTTGTGCTCAACAAGAGGTTCAGAGTGAGACATACATTTTTGTATGTGATCAATGGAAGGATTTAGTTTGATTTACTCATTTGTTCATATGCTACAAGAACTGTGGTTTTCTCTTTTTTTTTTTTTTTTGAGGGGAAGTGGAACAGGACATGGAGGTAGGGGTGGGGAGAAGGATATTAGCAATAAAGCTGCCAAAAAAATAAAGGAGCAGCAGAAAAGATAGTCCTTGAAACATCCTTTTGAAGCATAGAAATGAACAGATTGGAATTAAAAGAAATCATAGACAAATATGTTGAATTGATTATCTAATTTTTAAAAAAGCAAACACTCTCTAATATCTATGGTTTCATACATACACTACAATCTTCTTTTTCAGTTCTCCTTTGTATATGAAAATGTTATCTTTTCTGGTGTACATTAGGGTAAGAGTTAAATTTTTTATAAAAGAACACAAGGTTAACTGTTCACATTGAGGAGGCATCAAAATCTGGCTTTAGGGAAAGAAGGAAAAAGTGGGAAAGAGGCTTAAGTGACAAGAAGGAAAATTTGGGTTAAACAGAAGTGAGAACTAACAGGAAGTTAAGTGATGGAATGAAAAAATTGCTGATTTGGAGTTAGGAAGACCTGAATTCAAATTCTACCTCAGACACATCAGCTGTTGCATCCTGGGCAAATCACTTAATTTCTTTAGGCCCAGTTTCCTCATCTATAAAACGAGTATAATAATGGCACTTACCTTTCAATGGTTGTTATGAGGAACAAATGTTATTCTATTTCTAAAACACTTTGTAACTCTTATAGTGCTATTAAAGTATTGAATATTATTGTTCATTATAAGGCAATGGAACCGATAATTTAGAATGATTACTGATCTGATCAGTATCTGGATCATTTTAAAGGCAGTGCACCATGACTCTTTGTTCCTAAAGTCTCAGAAGGAATTTTAAGACAGTTTAGGGAATAGTGGATTGAAGAAGAAGAATACCCAAGAACAGTAGGACACAATGAAACACAGTACTTGTCAGATGGGATGTTTCTCCTTTGGTTGAGTCATCTCAGAAAATGGGAAAATTTGGGAAAACCCAAATGCATCTGAATAACAATTTGAGTGGCCTCTGGGTTCTTCATATCTGTAATTAGAACAGGCTCGAGGCTATGTAGGCTAGAGAAATCTAAGCTCAATGGAAAGGTCAGTTCAAAGGAGACAAGTTCTGGTCTATGAACCCAATGGCATTTTGTAATGAGAACTTTATATTCATTGATATCTAGGTGATGTTGCTTGCAAATAACCAGTGAAAGGGAATTCTTTATTTTCTTTGTTTATTTTGAGTTAACACTTGGTTAACAATAATTTAAGTACCCCTACTTAGTACCTCACTAGACTGTGAAGAGTGAATCAGGCTTTCTTTTAGTACCCCTACTTAGTACCTCACCAGACAATTTCATGACTGAGTTGTTAAATTGTGAATCCTTTTGATAAGAGTTTATGCCTCCAGAGGATGAGAAGTGGATCCCTCAAGTCACTGCCCCCCTGGGCAGTGCTAGACAATTTGAAAGCTGTGATTGGCCCCTTTGAAGAGGGGAAGGGACAATAAGTCATTATAAAAGCCCTGAATTTCTGGGGCTAGAGGTCGGCTTCAGGAGTCATCCTTGATAGATCATCTTCAGCTCAAACTGCCTCTTGGAGGGAACTTGGGTGAGTGAATAGCTGGCTTTCCTTTGAGACTTCTGGAGAGAGATTAATTCTGGTCGAGGGTTGACAAGTTGTGCTGGGCTGAGTCAAGCACTGGAGCAATATTTAGTGTGATAGGCTAAATATCTTCTCTATCCTCTTTGTATTTCTCAACATTCACTCTCTCTACTTATTTTGAAAACAAAAAGTATCGAAAGTCATTTTGACTTGAGCTATAATATTTTAAATTGGTGACCACAATATTATTAATAATTTTCAGATATTTTAGTCAAACCCTTAATTTTAATGCCTTACAACCTGAAGGAACATGATATGCTGTATTTGCTTAGTTTTAGTTTGGCAGGAGGGTCAAGACCCATGATTTTGTCAGTGAGGGAAACTCCTAGTATGGAAACTTCAAATGATTTATTTTATTTTGTTTCTTATATTACTTTATTTTTATTTTTTAAAATGATTTATTAATAGTTAACTCTTATGTAGAAGAAGAAATTTATATCCAACAGATCTTCCTTGAAGGACTTTTAGAATATCACAGGATGCCAGAAATAGAAATGATGCAGGAGCCTTCTTATCTAACTCATATCTGATTAAGATTCCCTTTTACAACCTCTCCAATAGGTCTATAGGCATTTATTAAGCTCCTGTGCTTACTGTGGTAAGGACACTGTGATAAGTACGGAGTACACAAAGAAAGGTAAAACCATTCCTTCTTTCAAAGAGGTCACAATATAACATGGGGCTGAGGAGGAGGAGAGAGAATAAAATATGCAAACAACTATTTGCAATCAAGATATTGATTCCATGGAAGAACCTACAACTTTCCAAAGGAGCCCATTTTGCTTTGGGATATCTCTACTAGGGAATGTGTCCTTGGATTAGCCTTAATCTTCTTTGCAATTTACTTGTTCAAGTGTCTTGGACCTAGGAGTACAATTATACTGTCTCCTCTGTGAGACAGTCCTTTAAATACTTCAAGGTGGTAACTCTTTAAAGGCAGCTGTGTTATACAGTGGATAGAGTGCCAGATCTATAATCAGGAAGATTCGTCTTCCTAAGTTCAAATCTGGTCTCAGACAATTATTAGCTGTGTGACCTTGGACAAGTCATTTAACCCTATTTGCTTCAATTTCCTCATCTGTAAAATGAACTATAGAAGGGAAATGGCAAACTTCTCTAATGTCTTTGCCAACCCCCACCCCCCCAAAAAAACAAATGGAGTCATGAGGAGTCAGACATGACTGAAACAAATGAGTGACATGCAAGCCCTCCCTACCATGTCTCCTTTTTGCCTCTCTTCTCTGGCTTTCTTCTAGTCTCAGCTGAAATCCTATCTTCTTTCTGTAAAAAGCCTTTCTCAATCTCCCTTTCAATCTCCCTTAATTCCAGTGCCTTCTTTCTATTGAGAAAGTTAATATTGATCTGCACCCCGTTTTGGTACTCTAAGACAACTGTGGAATTTTAAAGGAGAAAAAAAGTTTGATTTTAGGGCTGAAACTAAAAACTTGCTTCTCCCCTGCCCACCCCTTTTGCTGAAGCAGAGTGGAGACAAGTTCTTTGTTTATCTGTAAATATCCTTTGTCTAACCCTTCAAATGATCCTTTTTTCTTTTAACTCTTATTTTCAGTCCTAGTAACAATGCTAAGACAGAAGGGCAAGGGCTAAGCAAATGGGGTTCAGCTACTTGCCCAGGGTCATATAGCAAGGAAGTGTTTGAGGTCAGATTTGAACCCAAGTCTTCCCAACTCCATATCTGGCTTTTTATCCACTGTGCTACTTGTTGCCCCTGTTACATGGTATAATCTTGGAGGTCCATCATCACTTTGCTCAAGCTGCATTCTAAAGTGTTAATTTCCATCCTAAAATGTTGTATCCTCAAATCAACAGAATATTCCAGATATAGCCCAACCAGAGAAGAGTGCCATGGGATTACTCCTTTCCCTCATCTAGGACATTATCTCTCATTTAATGCAGACCAAGGTCACTCTTAATTAAGGGTTATGACTTCCCATTATTGATTCTCATTTAACTTGCAAGACCACTAAAACATTCTTCTGGGGTCTATCCTGGGCACAGATGAGTAAATAAAGTGTAATTTGAAGATGGAAAGAAGACTATCAAGTGGGAAGATCAGGGAAGGTGTTATTGAGAAAGGGGGACCCCAGCTGAGCTTTAAAGGAAGTATAGGATAAAGAGACGTGGATTAGATGAGGGTCTATGGTCCAAGCACAAAGAATGACTTGGATATAAAGGAATGGAGGCTAACAATGGCACCTTGAATCCAGAGTATAGCCAGGAGCCCATTTTGGCAGGAATATAAGACCTATGATGGAGAATAATTTGCAATAAAGTCAGATTGCAAGATAAGTTTTGTAGCTCTGATTTTTTTTAAATGGATCCTCTGATCACAGTTATTTCAAGGTATTTGTTGGATATAATTAGGTTCACTCTATGTTCAGCATTCTAGACATTCTGCTCATTCCTTCCATACCATTGTTGTTGGAACCAAATATTTCTTGTTTTCAGAGAACTGTTAGAAATGGAAATTTGATTGATGGGATTTGAAGCAGGAATAAATGTTAATACATATAATAAATAAGGGCACAGACATTTTAAAAGAAAGGTTTATTGGCTAACTATGCCATTTCTTCTAATAACTCAAAACTCTGTAATTTAATTTACAGAATGAAATGTGGAAATCAATTATTTAGTCCACAGCCTGGCATCACTGATTTTAAAAATTATGTTTGGAGAGGAAACAGCCTGATTTATTCCCTGAATTTAAAAAGTGAGCACTTCCAATTGGAAGCAGTTTTCCATTTTCAGCTTTGAAGAATCCAATTAGACTCAGAGCAACAATCATTTATTGGGCATCTACCGTGAACAAGGTACTGTAATATTTAGATGAAATAAGATGGAATCCTGTCCTCAAGAAGCCTTCAATCTCACCGGGCAAACAAAGCAAGTACACAGATAACCACAAGGTACAGACAAAATGTTACAAACAGACAAACTTCCGGTTAAGATGGCGGCTTAGAGAAAGCTGAAGTTCAGATCTCCGGAAAACCCTTCCCGACCAATCTCAAACTAGAAGCTCCTAAGGCGCCGAAATTCAAAACGATCAACAGCACAGACCCTGGGAACCCTCCTCCTGGACCTGGACCCGGTTCAAAAGGTACGGCTCCCCTTAAAAGCCAGAACCTGAGATCCCTCGGACCTCAGGGGTAGGAGCGCAGAGTCCAAGGCTCCCGGAAGCGGCAGCCGCGCCGGGCTCAGAGAGCAGGGTCTGAGGAACAACAACCCTCAGGGTCTTCTACCCAAGTCCCAGTCCGGGTGAAAGTTACTGCCTGGGGCTTCCGCTGCAGAGAGCCGGTAGGTCCGGGTGAAAGTTACTGCCTGGGGCCTCCGCTGCAGAGAGCTGGTCGGTCCGGGTGAAAGTTACTGCCTGGGGCCTCCGCTGCAGAGAGCTGGTCGGTCCGGGTGAAAGTTACTGCCTGGGGCCTCCGCTGCAGAGAGCTGGTCAAAACAACAGCAACCCTCAGGGCGGGCAAGACAGCCTCACGGGCTGGATCCTGCTATCCAAGTCTCAGTGAAAGTCTGTGCTCTCAGAGCTTGGGGAAGCTGCAGCCCATCCCCCCGCAGGCCGAGGAAACAGCCTCACGGCCAGGGATTCTGAAGGCAACTTCCGGAAATCGAGCCGGGGGAGAGTGTGGCCTCGTGGTCCGACCCTTCCATTCCAGTTCCAGTGAGGCATATTCAGTTTAACGCAGGGAACGCTCATAGAACCAACATCTGCCCAGGACTAAAGCCACTGATCACCAGATAAAGACAAGAAAAGCCAATCCTCCACGTTCAGAGATGACAAATTCCACAGAAGCACAGAAGCCCCAAAATACCAAGAAAAATAAGAAGAAAGGGGCGACTCTGGACACATTCTATGGAGCCAAAATACAAAATACAGAGCAGATAGAAGAAGATATACAAGAAAATTCTCCAAAATCTTCCAAAGGAAATAGAAACTCTCCACAAACCCATGAAGAATTTGAATCAGAAAGGACCAAAAAGATGGAAGCCCTCTGGGAGGAAAAGTGGGAAATGATGCAAAAGAAATTCACGCATCTACAAAACCAGTTTGACCAAACTGTAAAAGAAAACCAGGCTTTAAAGCAAGAACTAATAAAGCAAAGCCAAAACACCAAGAAATTAGAAGAGAACATAAAATATCTCACCGACAAGGTGATAGATCTGGAAAACAGGGGGAGAAGAGAAAATTTAAGAATAATTGGACTCCCAGAAAAGCCAGAAATAAACACCAAACTGGACATGGTGATACAAGATATAATCAAAGAAAATTGCCCAGAGATTCTAGAACAAGGGGGCAATACATCCACTGACAGAGCTCACAGAACACCTTCTACACTAAACCCCCAAAAGACAACTCCCAGGAATGTAATTGCCAAATTCCAAAGCTATCAAACAAAAGAAAAAATCCTACAGGAAGCCAGAAAAAGACAATTTAGATATAAAGGAATGCCAATCAGGATCACACAAGACCTTGCAAGTTCTACGCTGAATGATCGTAAGGCATGGAACATGATCTTCAGAAAGGCAAGAGAGCTGGGTCTCCAACCAAGAATCAGCTACCCAGCAAAACTGACTATATACTTCCAAGGGAGAGTATGGGCATTCAACAAAATAGAAGACTTCCAACTTTTTGCAAAGAAAAGACCAGAGCTCTGTGGAAAGTTTGATAACGAAAATCAAAGAGCAAGGAATACCTGAAAAGGTAAATATTAAGGAAAGGGGAAAAATGTTATCTTCTTTTACTCAAACTCTCTTCTATAAGGACTACATTTATATCAACCTATGTATACTAATATGTGGGGAAAATGTAATGTATAAATAGGGGGTAAAGAAAGACCAAATAGAATAATGGTTCTCACACAAAGATTCACAGGGGAAGGGGAGGGGAAGAAAACTCCTATAAGAAGGAGAGGAAGAGGGGGGGGGGGTTTACTTAAACCTCAATCTCAGGGAAATCAACTCTGAGAGGGAAAAACATCCAGATCCATTGGGATCTTGAATTCTATCTTACCCAACAAGGGTAAGGAGAAGGGAAAACCAAGGGGGGGAGGGGGAGAGGGAGAACAAAAAGGGAGGGAAAGAGAGGGGGGAGGGGGAGGGAACAAAAAGGGAGGGACTAAAAAGGGAAACATCAAGGGAGGGGACAAGGGGGACTGATTCAAAGTAAATCACTGGACTAAAAGGTAGAGCCGAAGAAGAAAAGGTTAGAATTAGGGAAGGCAATCAAAATGCCAGGGAGTCCACAAATGACAATCATAACTTTGAACGTGAATGGGATGAACTCACCCATAAAACGTAGACGAATAGCAGAATGGATTAGAATCCAAAACCCTACCATATGTTGTCTTCAAGAAACACACATGAGGCGGGTTGACACCCACAAGGTCAGAATTAAAGGATGGAGTAAGACCTTCTGGGCCTCAACTGATAGAAAGAAGGCAGGAGTGGTAATCATGATATCTGATAAAGCCAATGCAAAAATAGACCTGATCAAAAGGGATAGGGAAGGTAATTATATTTTGTTAAAAGGGACTCTAGACAATGAGGAAATATCATTAATCAACATGTATGCACCAAATAATATAGCACCCAAATTTCTAATGGAGAAACTAGGAGAATTGAAGGAAGAAATAGACAATAAAACCATACTAGTGGGAGACTTAAACCAACCATTATCAAATTTAGATAAATCAAATCAAAAAATAAATAAGAAAGAGGTAAAAGAAGTGAATGAAATCTTAGAAAAATTAGAATTAATAGACATATGGAGAAAAATAAATAGGGATAAAAAGGAATACACCTTCTTCTCAGCACCACATGGCACATTCACAAAAATTGACCATACATTAGGTCACAGAAACATAGCACACAAATGCAAAAAAGCAGAAATAATGAATGCAGCCTTCTCAGATCACAAGGCAATAAAAATAATGATTAGTAATGGTACATGGAAAACCAAATCTAAAACCAATTGGAAATTAAACAATATGATACTCCAAAACCGTTTAGCTAAAGAAGAAATCATAGAAACAATTAATAATTTCATCAAGGAAAATGACAATGGCGAAACATCCTTTCAAACCTTTTGGGATGCAGCCAAAGCGGTAATCAGAGGCAAATTCATATCCCTGAAAGCTCATATTAACAAACTAGGGAGAGCAGAGATCAATCAATTGGAAATGCAATTGAAAAAACTCGAAAGCGATCAAATTAAAAACCCCCAGCAGAAAACCAAATTAGAAATCCTAAAAATTAAGGGAGAAATTAATAAAATCGAAAGTGATAGAACTATTGATTTAATAAATAAGACAAGAAGCTGGTACTTTGAAAAAACAAACAAAATAGACAAAGTACTGGTCAATCTAATTAAAAAAAGGAAGGAAGAAAAGCAAATTCACAGCATTAAAGATGAAAAGGGGGACAGCACCTCCAATGAGGAGGAAATTAAGACAATCATTAGAAATTACTTTGCCCAATTATATGGCAATAAATACACCAATTTAGGAGAAATGGATGAATATATACAAAAATACAAACTGCCTAGACTAACAGAAGAGGAAATAGAATTCTTAAATAATCCCATATCAGAAATTGAAATCCATCAAGCCATCAAAGAACTTCCTAAGAAAAAATCCCCAGGGCCTGATGGATTCACCTGTGAATTCTATCAAACATTCAGAGAACAGTTAACCCCAATACTATACAAACTATTTGACATAATAAGCAAAGAGGGAGTTCTACCAAACTCCTTTTACGACACAAACATGGTACTGATTCCAAAACCAGGCAGGTCAAAAACAGAGAAAGAAAACTATAGACCAATCTCCCTAATGAATATAGATGCAAAAATTTTAAATAGGATACTAGCAAAAAGACTCCAGCAAGTGATCAGAAGGATCATTCACCATGATCAAGTAGGATTCATACCAGGGATGCAGGGCTGGTTCAACATTAGGAAAACCATCCACATAATTGACCACATCAACAAGCAAACTAGCAAGAACCACATGATTATTTCAATAGATGCAGAAAAAGCCTTTGATAAAATACAACACCCATTCCTATTAAAAACACTAGAAAGCATAGGAATAGAAGGGTCATTCCTAAAAATAATAAACAGTATATATCTAAAACCAACAGCTAATATCAACTGCAATGGGGATAAACTAGATGCATTCCCAATAAGATCAGGAGTGAAACAAGGATGCCCATTATCACCTCTACTATTTGACATTGTACTAGAAACACTAGCAGTAGCAATTAGAGAAGATAAAGGAATTGAAGGCATCAAAATAGGCAAGGAGGAGACCAAGTTATCACTCTTTGCGGATGACATGATGGTCTACTTAAAGAATCCTAGAGATTCAACCAAAAAGCTAATTGAAATAATCAACAACTTTAGCAAAGTTGCAGGATACAAAATAAACCCACATAAATCATCAGCTTTTCTATATATCTCCAACACAGCTCAGCAGCAAGAACTAGAAAGAGAAATCCCATTCAAAATCACCTTAGACAAAATAAAATACCTAGGAATCTATCTCCCAAGACAAACACAGGAACTATATGAACACAACTACAAAACACTCGCCACACAACTAAAACTAGACTTGAACAATTGGAAAAACATTAACTGCTCATGGATAGGACGAGCCAATATAATAAAAATGACCATCCTACCCAAACTTATTTATCTATTTAGTGCCATACCCATTGAACTACCAAAATACTTCTTCACTGATTTAGAAAAAACCATAACAAAGTTCATTTGGAAGAACAAAAGATCAAGGATATCCAGGGAAATAATGAAAAAAAACACATATGATGGGGGCCTTGCAGTCCCAGACCTCAAACTATATTACAAAGCAGCAGTCATCAAAACAATTTGGTACTGGCTAAGAAACAGAAAGGAAGATCAGTGGAATAGACTGGGGGAAAACGACCTCAGCAAGACAGTATACGATAAACCCAAAGATCCCAGCTTTTGGGACAAAAATCCACTATTCGATAAAAACTGCTGGGAAAATTGGAAGACAGTGTGGGAGAGACTAGGAATAGATCAACACCTCACACCCTACACCAAGATAAATTCAAAATGGGTGAGTGACTTAAACATAAAGAAGGAAACCATAAGTAAATTGGGTAAACACAGAATAGTATACATGTCAGACCTTTGGGAGGGGAAAGGCTTTAAAACCAAGCAAGATATAGAAAGAATCACAAAATGTAAAATAAATAATTTTGACTACATCAAACTAAAAAGCTTTTGTACAAACAAAACCAATATAACTAAAATCAGAAGGGAAACAACAAATTGGGAAAAAATCTTCATAGAAACCTCTGACAAAGGTTTAATTACTCATATTTATAATGAGCTAAATCAATTGTACAAAAAATCAAGCCATTCTCCAATTGATAAATGGGCAAGGGAAATGGATAGGCAGTTCTCAGATAAAGAAATCAAAACTATTAACAAGCACATGAAGAAGTGTTCCACATCTCTTATAATCAGAGAGATGCAAATCAAAACAACTCTGAGGTATCACCTCACACCTAGCAGATTGGCTAACATAACAGCAGAGGAAAGTAATGAATGCTGGAGGGGATGTGGCAAAGTAGGGACATTAATTCATTGCTGGTGGAGTTGTGAACTGATCCAACCATTCTGGAGGGCAATTTGGAACTATGCCCAAAGGGCGACAAAAGAATATCTACCCTTTGACCCAGCCATAGCACTGCTGGGTCTGTATCCCAAAGAGATAATGGACACAAAGACTTGTACAAAAATATTCATAGCTGCGCTCTTTGTGGTGGCCCAAAACTGGAAAACGAGGGGATGCCCATCAATTGGGGAATGGCTGAACAAACTGTGGTATATGTTGGTGATGGAATACTATTGTGCTCAAAGGAATAATAAAGTGGAGAAGTTCCATGGAGACTGGAACAACCTCCAGGAAGTGATGCAGAGCGAGAGGAGCAGAACCAGGAGAACATTGTACACAGAGACTAATACACTGTGGTATAATCGAACGTAATGGACTTCTCCATTAGGGGCGGTGTAATGTCCCTGAACAACTTTCAGGGATCCAGGAGAAAAAAAAAACACCATTCATAAGCAAAGGATAAACTATGGGAGTGGAAACACCGAGAAAAAGCAACTGCCTGAATACAGAGGTTGAGGGGACATGACAGAGGATAGACTTTAAATGAACACTCTAATGCAAATACTATCAACAAAGCAATGGGTTCAAATCAAGAAAACATCTAATGCCCAGTGGACTTACGCGTCGGCTATGGGGGGTGGGGGGGAGGAAAAGAAAATGATCTATGTCTTTAACGAATAATGCTTGGAAATGATCAAATAAAATATATTAAAAAAAAATGTTACAAACATTGCAATATAACAAAGTATAACAAGAGATTCAAGGTTGGAAGACATTTCTTTCACTGGGATGTACAGTAAAGGCTTCATTATATCAGAAGTGAACCTTGAAAAATTGGGGAGATTTTTAACATTGGGGTAGAGGGTAAAGATAGAAGTCCTATCCAGGCATGAAAGCGAGCAGAATTCTATGACTAGAAGACTGGAGGAGTCCAGTCTGGTCAGAACTTTGACTATATGAAAGGGTGTAGTGTGCACTGTCACTTCAAAGGACAGTTGGCCTCCTATGCCAGAATAAGGAACTGAAAATTTATTCATTGGATGCTATGGAACCAGTAATGACTTTTGAGGAGAAGAGTGATATGGTTCATCAACAAAAGAAAGGATGGATCCAAAAGAAATTAGACTCAGTTTTCTCTCTGTAAATTGAGTAAATGACAGTTAATGTTGCCTTTACTTTTCACTAAAAAATTGTGAGAAAGTGGCAGGAAGATCATTTAAAAGATTTTTGTTGTTTTCTGTTGCTCAGCTGTGTCCAACCCTTCATGACCCCATTTGGGGTTTTCTAGGCAAAGATACTGGGGATATTTGCCGCTTCCTTCTCCAGCTCATTTTACAGATGAGGAACTGAAGTAAGCAGGGTTATTTTAATCCAAAAAGAAGGTGATAGAACTTTAAATAGGAAGTTGCAAAGATGGCAGAAAGGAGAGAATAAATATTTTTAAAACTTCTACTTAGCATTGTCAGGGGAGACTATGCTAAGTGTTTTTTAATATTACCTCATTTGATCCTCACAAGAACCCTATGGGATAGGTGCTCCTATTATTATTCCTATTTTGCAGATGGAGAAACCAAGCAGAGGCTGGGTGACTTGTCTGAGGTCCACACCTAGCAAGTGTTTGAGGATGGATTTGAACTGAAGTCTTTCCAACCCCAGATGCAGTACTCTATCCACTGTGCTTCCTAGCTACCTCTAAAAGGAAAGGATGCAGCTAGGAAGACATATGGAGGCAGCATTAATAGGTGACAACATTTTAGAGTAAAGAGAGTTAGAAAGAACAAAGAATTAGAGGTGGTTTCTGATTGATTTTGAACCTGAGTGATTAGGAGTATAATGGCCTCAACAGAAAAAAACAAAACAAAACACTTCCTTACACATGATGCCCCATTCCCTACCTTCCTGGATTTTTGCTAGGGCTATTTCTCATACTTAGCATGTGGTTCTTCCCTTCCTTCATGTCTCAGAATATCTAGTTTCCTTAAGGGTCAACTCAATTGTCACCTTATAAATGAAGCCATTATGTCTATGTGTTTCCTTCCTCTTCTTGCTCTTCCTATCACCTTGTATCTATTTTGTTTGTATTTAGTTATGCACATGTTACTTTCCCTGGCTAGACTGTAAGCTTCTTAAGGACAAAAATGATTTTTACTTTTGTTTTCGTGCTCCTTGGTACCAAAAACAGAGCCTGGCATGTAGTAGATGTTCAATAAATGATTCTTGATTGACTAATTGACTTAGAGGGAAGTTGGAAGCAGGGTCAGATTTTGAGATGAAGATGATGAGTTCAGTTTTAGACATATTGAGGTTGAAGTTCTGGAGGCATATAGAGCAGATCATATCATTTTAGGTCTTATATCAGGAAGGTACCTCAGAGGCCATCAAATCCAACTCTTTCATGTCACTTTCCTGTCAGATGAAGAAACTGGGACCCAAGAAGTTTAACTGATTTTCCCACAGTCAAATGGAGTATAAAATTCAGAAGTAGAAATGTGACACTAGAACTCTGAAGAGAGGTTGGGAATGGAAGTCTAAATGTGGGAGTCATTGATGTAGAAGGAGATAATTCAAAACAAGGAAGTCGAGATCAACAGAGATATTTGTGTTGAGATAGAAGAGAATGGGGGAAAGGGTGAAGTCAAGAAGGCAGAGAAAAGGCAAGAACTTGTTGGAGTGCTCCCAAAATGCCCATCAGACAACTTTAAAGTCATGCTTCAAAGTGAATTCTAGGATGGCAAAATCCACAAAAGGCTGAGACAAAACTATGTTCTTGCCCGAGATAATTTAGAAAATTGGTAGGAAAGGTCTGTTGCATAGGGAAGAGTGGCAGGCAGTCCAGTGTAGGCAATGCCCTAGCAAGTCAGTATCAAGCTCTGGCAGCTAGCCTCATCAAGCCAGTGCAGGTCTTAGGAGCACCTTAATCAGCAGCAGAGGTTTCCAGATCTCTCAGTCCACAAATGGTAAGGTGAATTGCACAATTGGTCAGAAGATTTCTGGGATTCCCTTTGCTATTACGAAATGCAGGATTCTGTTTCATTGCCCATATGTGAATCCAAGGTGCAGTCCTGGGTTGCAATGGGACCCTGGAGAGTGAGACTTCAACAGAGAAGGGACTCTGGTCATAGTTCTAGGGTGAAAGAGTGCTTGGTTACTCTTAGCATAGACTACAACATAGGCCAGAAGATTGGCAAACACACCTCTTATGAAATCATACCACTTTGGATGAACTAAAAACTTATAGATCCCCAGAATGAACTCTGGAAACAACTGCACAACATAACTGAAGCTTGGAATTGTATGTCCTCCATTCTAGGAGCATAGCACAACTTTAATATAAAGTTAAAAGTCAATAAATAGACTGGAAAAAGAGCAAACATCAATAAAACAAAATAATCTGATCATAGAAAGTTACTATGATAACAAGAAAGATCAAAACACAAACTCAGAAGAAAACAACATTGTCAAAATTGCTACATCCAAAGTCAAAAAGAAAAATGTGAATTGGTCTCAGGACTAAAACAAATTCTTAGAAGAGTAAAAAAGGATTTTTAAAGATCAAATAAAAGAGACAGAGGAAAATTTGGTAATAGAAATGGGAATGATGCAAGAAAATCATAAAAATCATAAAAAAGAGTCAACAACTTAGTAAGTGATAAATACAGAACAAAATAACACCCTTATTAATAGAGTAGGCCAAATGGTAAATGCACAAAAATCTAGTGAAAAGGAGAAATTCCTAAAAAAGCAGAATTGACCTCATGGACAAAAGATGTACAAAAATTCACTGAAGAAAAGAACTTCTTCAAAAGCAGAACAGGCCACATGAGAAAAGATTTACCCAAGTCAAATCACCTGCAAGCACTGGAAAAGGAAAGGGAAGGGAGGGAGAGAGATAAATTAGATCATATAATTTAGGACAACTTGTGTGGAAAAAATAAAAATATTTAAAAATTACTTTATAAAGATCTTAGTCTATGGATTTTTAGGGACAACTTTACAAATATCAGAGGAGTTTTCTTTGATAATTTCTTAAAATATGATGTCTAGGTTCATTTTTTTATCACCTCTTTCAGGTAGCTCAGTAATTCTGAAATTATTTCTACTCAATTTATTTTCCAGGTCAGTATGTTCTTCCACTGAGATATTTCATGTTTTATTCCATTTTTTATTCCTTTGATTTTGTTTTATTTTTTCTTGAGGTCTCATGGAGACATTAGCATTCACTTGCCCAATGCTAATATTTAGGAAGTTATTTTCTTCAGTAAGTTTTGTAACTTCTTAACCATTTGGCCAATTCTACTTTGTAAGGAGTTCTTTTTTGTGAAATTTGTAAATCTTCTCCTACGGGGCCTGTTCTGCTTTTAAGAAGTTCTTTTTTTTTTACTTGGGTTATACATGTATTTAAAGCAATATTAGAAAAAGATATTGCCAATAACCTGGATCAGGAAAACAAATCTCCTAGAAAGGATGCTGAAAGGACCATCATAATTCCAAATGGACTAAAAAGATGACAACAAGAGAGGATGTCCTCAGAAATCAAACACTTCAGGGGGCAGCTGGGTAGCTCAGTGTATTGAGAACCAGGCCTAGAGACAGGGGGTTCTAGGTTCAAATCTGACCTCAGACACTTCCCAGCTGTGTGACCCTGGGCAAGTCACTTGCCTATCCCTTATTGCTCTTTTGCCTTGGAACCAATACACAGTATTGATTCCAAGATAGAAGAAAAGGGTTTAAAAGAAAATTAAAAAAAAGAAATCAAACATTTCAGTATAAGGCTCTGAGTGAACTATGAATTGTGGGGGTTAAGCCCTCATCCACTTTTGTTCTTCCCATGCACCATTATTTTTATGCTGATAATAAAACTTTTGTGCCCAAAAGGGCTATGCTTCCTAATGGCTCCTTGTCAATGTGCCTATCAATCATTTTTAATATGTTAGGAAAAACCCAAATTCTAGGTATATTCTCCATGAAATATATGATATCTTTTGTGCTCTTATGCTCCCTGGTAAAATAATCCTGAAATGTATTGGTATCATATACGGAATGACTCATTGGAGAGACTAGCATGTTAATCTTCTGGAGAATCAAGGGTGGGAAAATTAAAATAATGATGATCTCCCAAAGAATCAAAGGTGGAAACTGTATGAAATTAATATAAAAATGTAACCTCTTACTTGCACATGCACATTAAGTTAGGATGCCAACAAGTCATATAATGAAGGGATCACATGGGCATCTGACTTTTGAAGTTGGCTGGTGGAAGTCCTTATGAGGTGCATGACATATCTGGAAGTCAGGACATGGACCCAGACTATCCAATTAGAGAGCCTTGGTAGGAATGATGTCTTTGGCCTTATAAAGAGATAGGGCAGGGCAGTAGTGTGCTCTCTTGGGGGAGAACTCTTCATGAACACAAACTGGATCTTGAGCTCACTCCTTTCTCTATAATGCTTAACTCTCTTCTTAAATCTCAGCTGGGCACTGGATCCAGGAAACATGGAAGAGGGGATTTTTTTGTTAGAGAAACCTGGTGATTTCTCTCTCTCTCTCTCTCTCTCTCTCTCTCTCTCTCTCTCTCTCTCTCTCTCTCTCTCTCTCTCTCTCTCTCTCTCTTCTTTCTCTCTCTCTCTCTCTCTCTCTCTCTCTCTCTCTCTCTCTCCAACTTTAACTAATAAATAATTATAATTTAACATAGAGACTCCAAGAAAAATTTAATCATTTTGTATTCTATAGCCAGAAAGTAAAATAGAAATTGAAAGAACTGATTATCTCATAAAAGAGATCTAAAAATGAAAACTCCCAGGAATATTATAGGACAAAACCAGTGCTCACAGGTCAAAGAAAAAATATTGCAAGCAGTCAGAAACAATTCAAATATCCTAGAACCAAAAGTCATAATGACATAAGATTTAGCAACTTCTACTAAAAAAAGATTCTATTAAAGAATTGGAAAGTTTGGAATTTGATATTCCAGAAGGCAAAGGAGCTAGGATTACAGGTAAGAATCACCTACCAAGAAAAATTGAGCATAATCCTTCAGGGGAGAAAATAGAAATTCAATGAAATAGAGGACTTTTAAGCATGCCTGATGAAAAGACCAAAATTGAAAAGAAAATTTGACTTTCAAGTACAAGACTTCAGAAAAGCATAAATAGGTAAATAGAAAATAGCAATCATAAAGTATTCAATGATGTTGAAACTATTCATATTACTACATGGGAATATGATATTTTAAGTCCTAAAGACCGTATTATCATTAGGGTAGTTAAAAGAAGTATACATAGACAGAGGGCAAAGGTATGAGTTAAATATGATGGGATGGTATCTCAAAAAATAAAATTATGGGGTGAGGAAGAGGAATACACTTGGATAAAGGGAAAGGGAAAGATGGAAAGGGGTAAAATATTTCCCATTCTTTTATGTAAAGACATGAAAGAGCCTTTTCAGAATAGAAGATGGGGGAGGTAGAGGAGAGTGTGTGGACTTACTCTCACCAGAAATGGCTCAAATAAAGAATAATATACACACTTGGTTGGTTATAGAAATATTTTTTACTCTGTAAGGAGGTAAGAGAGAAAGTAGATAAGAGGAAGGGTGAGGGCTAGTAGAAAGGAAGGTGGATTGGGAAAGATGGTGGTCAGAAACAAAACACTTTTTGAGGATGGACCAGGTGAAAAGAGAGAGCGTGAGTAGGATAAATGGGGGGGGGGAATTGGATGGAGGGAAATAACACAGTAATTATAAATAAGAAAAAAAAAACAATTACAGCAAGTTTCTCTGATAAGAGCCTTATTTCTCAGATATATAGAGAACTGAACCAAATTCATAAGAACACCAGTCATTCCCCAACTATTAAATAATCAAAGGATATGAACAGGCAGTTTTCAGATAAAATAACCAAAGTTACTGATAGTCATGAAAAAAAGTTCTAAATTACTATTTGTTGTCAATTAGTTATTTTTTTCAGTCATGTCTGACTCTTCATGACCCCATTTAGGACATTCTTGGCAAAAATACTGGAGTAGTTTGCTATTTCCTTCTCCAATTCATTTTACAAATGAGGAAACTGAGGCAAATAGCATCAAATGACTTGCCCAGTGTCTGAGGCCAGATTTGAATACATGAAGAGGAGTCTTCCTAATTCCAGGCCAGGTACTCTATCTACTGCACCACCTAGCTGCTTGTCTGGGGTCATGAAAATTTGAACACAACTGAACAATAATAAACACTATTGATTAGAAAAATTCAAATTGAAGCAACTATGAAATACCACCTCATACCTAGAAGATTGACTAATATTACAGAAAAAGAAAATGACAGATGTTGCAATAGATGTGGGAAAACTGAGATTTTAATTTACTGATGGTAAAATTGTAGTCTGCTTTAACCATTCTGAAGAATTATTTGAAACTGTGCCCAAAGGGCCATAAAATTGTGTTTCCTCTTTGACCCAGCAATGCTATTACTAGGTCCGTATTCCAAAGAGATTAAAAAAAACAAAAAGGAAAAGTACCTATATGTACAAAAATATTCATTAGCAACTTTTTGTAGTGGCAAAGAATTGGAAATTGAGGGAAAGTCCATCAGTTGGGGAATGGTTGAAGAAGTTGTGATATATGATTGTGATGGAATACCACTGTTGTACAAGAAATAATGTGCAGAATGCTGTTAGAAAAACCTGGAAGACCTATAGGAACTGAAGCAAAGTGAAAAGAGCAGAAGCAGTAGAATATCATAAACTGAAACAGCAATATTGTTTGATGATCAACTGTGAATGACTTAACAATACAGTGATTTAAGAGAATTCCAAAGGATTTATGATGAAAAATGATATCCATTATCAGTGAAAGAACTGAGAAAAGGACATCAAAGCACACTTAAAATGTTTTCTTTATTTTTCTTATTTGTTTTAGGTCTGTGTTTTCTTTCACAACATTACTAATATGGAAATATGTTTTACATGACTGTATAAGTATAATCTATATCAAATTACTTGCTGTCTCAGGGAAGAGTAGAAGGAATGGGAGGGAAGGAGAGAACTTAGAACTTAATATTTAAAAAAACAAATATTAAAAATTGTTTCTACATGAAATTGGGAAAGACAAAATATTAAATTATAAAAAGAAAGTGGTTAAGGATAAAATTTTGGAGGGAAGTATCCTCAATTAAAGAACAGAGGAAGATGAAGACTCAGCAAAGGCATAGAATAAAAGATGTTAGATTAGTGGGGGGAGGAAGAAGGAGGATTGAAGGGAAGAGCAGTAGACAGCAAGAAAGGAGGGAACAGCACTATGCCACATGGAGAAGAGAGGGCAAGATGAATAAGACTAATGGTTGTGAAAAAAGGATAAAGCAGGCTGGATATTCCAGTGCCATCTATGTGTAAATGAATGTTTGTATAATAATTCAAATTTATTCCCCCTGAAGGTATACCTCCCATACACAATGGTATTTATGAGAAGAACATTTACCAGAACAGCTCTTAAGGGTTACATAATAAAATTGTATTAAAATTGCCTAAATGAATTTGACAGAGATATTGGAATAGTCTGGGCTAATGGATTTTGCCTCCCCAGAGAATAGCCAGTCTTTAAAAAATGAAATGGATGGACATTCTCCTCTGTTCTTCACAGGGGCTACCATTCCTCTCACAAAGGGCAGGAAGACTTTGGCCCAACACACACACACACACACACACACACACACACACACACACACACACACACACACACAGCTAGTCCATGTGACCCTTTAAGTCAGTGGAGGAGAAAGGTCATTCATTTGGTGATGGGAAGTTCTTGTTTCTCTTCTCCAGGGGCCGAAAGAGCTTGGTCAGCAGCTGTCATATCCTCCTGGCCTTAGAAACAGGAAACCAGTCTAGAGTTTCTAGCTCCTTATCTCCTCTCATTGGATTACTGCATCCCAGCCAAGCTAGCTCCATCTGCTTGAAACACTAATACAGTGAAGGAACTCTGAGGGACAAGGAGGGCGAGAGAGAGGTATGAGAGAAGGGGAATGGGGTCCCTACCATGGAAAGTCAACAGAGGAGAAACTCTGGAGGTGAGGGAAAATCCATTTAATCCATCAGTCAACAAGTATTTATTAAGTGTATGTCCTGTGCGCCCTACATTATCCTAAGCCCTAGGAATGCAAACAAAGGTTACAAACCTCCCTTGCCCTCTAGGAGCTCACATTCTAATGGGAGAGACAAAATGAAATAGATGCAAACCAGATATAAATGGAGTGGTTGGAAAGTAACCTTAGAGGGCAGGCATTAGCATAGCAGCTGGGGAACTAGGAAAGACTTCCTGAAGAAGGTGCCATTTGAGCCAAGTCTTAAAGGGATTTTAAGGGATTCCTAGAAGTGACTGGGAGGAGGGAGAGCATTAAGATCAAAGGGCAGATGGGAGGGCTAGAAGAGGAGAAAACAGATCCTCAGGAATAAGAAACTAGCAGGGAGTGAGTGCCCAGGAAGTGGGGATTTAGAATGAGGATAAAGATAGTGAAGACAGTTATTACAGGAAAAGATGCTCTGCTTGCTGAATTCCTTTAGGACTTAGTTTTTTTCTGTAGGAAACCTTTCCCAAGCCCCGACCCATCTATCCATTCACAAGCTCATTTTGAGAGTCATCTCTTTAAGACTACCTTCCATGTATAGTCTCTCTCTGTCTCTGTCTCTCTCCATGTCTATCTACATATATGTGTGTATATATGATTTATATACAAATATTATTTGTATATGTACATATGTATATGTATATCTATCTCTATCTATCTATCTATCTATCTATCTATCTATCTATCTATCTATATCTATCCATCTATCTATCTATCTATCTATCTATCTATATCTATCTATCTATCCATCTATCTATCTATCTATCTATCTATCTATCTATCTATCTATCTATCTATCTATCTATATCTCCCCCATTAGAATATGAGTTCTTTGAGGTCAGAGACCATTTTTATCTTTCCCTTGAACACAAAACTTGGAACATTTGTCTTCAGTTGTTTCAGTGTTGTGACCCTTTGTGACCCTGCTTGGGGTTTTCTTAGCAAAGATACTTGAGTGGTTTGCCATGTCCTTCTCCAGCTCATTTTACAGATGGGGAAACTGAGGCAAACTTGCCAAGGTCACACAATTGCCAAATGTCTGGGACAGAGAGTTTTTTTTTTCTTTTCTTCTTTTTTTTTAACCCTTACTTTTTATCTTAGAATCAATATTTTGTACTGGTTCCAAGGCAGAAGAGCAGTAAGGGCTAAGCAATGAGGATTAAAAGTGACTTGCCCAGGGTCACACAGCTAGGAAGTATCTGAGGCCAGATTTGAGCCCAAGGCCTTCCATCTCTAGGCCTGGCTCTCTATCCACTAAGCCACCTAGTTGCATAAATGCATATTAACTGAGTATTCTCAGGATCAGAGTTTTAACTGAGATAGAAAAAATATATACTGGGGTATCTCCCTAGGCAGGAAAGAAATATGTTCTGAAAGGACTAGGAAGAGCTGTCTCCATCTTAGTTTACAGATCTGTGTTTCCAGTAGGCTATGAAAATGATGAGATAATAGATAGAAGAGTTCATTTAGTCCATTCTCCTGCTAGGAACTAAGATTCCATTCCAGAGATGCCTAAAAAAATCTGATGATGTGCAATGAGAATTTGAGTTCCCCAGGTATTGCATAATGGAGGAGGAATGCTAACTAGTAATTGGTATAAGTTACAATGATTTATTTAAAGTTTAATCTCATCTAGCACCTAGTATACTGCTCTGAACTAAAGGTTTATATGCAATGGGTCAGATTGGTAGCACCCCCCTGAAAGGGCGAGCCCATGGGTACTTTCCTTTTCCTCAAGAAATGCCCTTATTTACAATTCCAATGAAATTTCAGGGTGAACAGGCTGATGAGGAGTCCTCAAGACTATAACCATACAAGGACCAGTTGAAGAAGTTCAAGGGAAAGGAATCTCTTAGGGCCCTATTGGTGAACCTATGGAATGCATGCTGGAGGGTGTCAGAGGGGGCTGCTTCCCTACTCTGCTCTACAGGCACCTGAGGACCTTTCTCACATCACTGGCCCCTCTGCCCAGCAGCCCAATGGTAGCCTTTCCTCCCTCCCCTGTCTGGGGTAAGGCAGGGGGCTCACATGCAGCATGAGGGTTGAAATTTGGGTACTCAGTCTCTAAAAGGTTCACCATCACTGCTAGGACATGTTGGGACACTCAGCCCATACTCTATGCATACCCATTCCTACTCCATAGTGAGAGGTTCAATAAAGGCTTGTAGAATGAATGAATACTATCTTTGTGAACAGGGATCTACCTTATATACTGATAACTTTCCTTTGATCTACTTTGGGCCATTTTTTTGCTCATCCACATTTCCACCAGAGGGCAGACAGAGGAAAGAAAGAGAAGGCTGCCAAAGTCATCAATTTCAGGGGTTGCTCTTCAGCCTTCCAAATGGGGTAAGGCAATTTTCCTGGACTCTTTAGAGCGAAAAAATTCCTTCCACCCACCTCCCTGTTGGGAGTTTGTGGTTCCTACAAAACTACATTTTGCTGAAATCCATGCTTTAAAAATGATTTATATAAATACTTAAGCAAGGGTTCCATTAAATGTTAGGAATGCTTGTTAAAAAATGATAATTTGCTTCAAAGGTTAACTGTTGATAATCTACATTAAAGCTCTCCTCCATTCTTGGAGTCAGACAACATTTACCCAGATGATTTGGCACATTCTCAATAAACAAAGGATAATAGAGGGCATTGTAAAAGAACAAACAGACAATTTTGATTGTATAAAAATTTAAAGGGTTTTGCATGAATAAAATAGCTGAAATTAGGATAAGAAATATAGAGTGGAGGAAATTTTTGTATCAAATATCCCCATTAAAAATCTGAGACCCAAGATATATAGGGAATGGACTCAAGTTTACAACCCAAGGAACCATTCTCCAATAAATAAGAGGATTTTTAAAAGAAGAATTTAAAACTACAAATGAATATTTGAAAATAGGCTCAAATCATTAGTAGTTAGAGAAATGCCAATTAAAACAATTCTGAGGTCCCCCCTCATACCCTACAAACAAGGTGGAGCTTTCGTTTTAGTTCACCTATCATGAGGGCTTCTAGGATTGGAAATTTTGAGAACTGATCCCCAAATTACATCCCACAGGAGTGTAGAATTACCTCCTTCTGTGAGGAAAAAAGACGAATTTTCATTTTGTCTTTATATTTCTAATACCTCACAAAACTATTTTGGAGCCACAAGTGAGAGCTGGCAGGTGGACAGCAAAGGAGGAAATCAGACCTGAAAAAGGCTCACCAAGCCCTTCCACCAGAGGTACTAGTCTTAGTTCTTAGGATCTTAGACATGATACTGACGGTAACAGGAAACCAATGACTAGGGGTTGATATAGTCAGACCTCTCTTTTAGGAAGATCAGTTTGATGATAGAGTGGAGGATGAATTGGAATGGGGAAAGGAAGACCCACCAGCAACTTATTTAATAGCCCAGACATGAGGTGATGAGCACCTGTGCAGCAGCAATACCCTGGTAAACTATCTTGGCAGATGAATTAAGCCAGGTCGAGGGTAACTGACAGTCCTTGAACCCTTCAGTAAGTTAGGGGAATATCAATCCTAGCATGGGAAGACTAGTGCTGGCTGAAGAGGCAGATGAGAACAATTTACTCCAAAGTGAAGGATGTGGAAACTGGCACTGTGGTGCACTCAGAGCTTGATCAGACATTGAAGGTGCCAGGGTCATCCACTGAATCCTGGGCCATCACTAATCTTCTTGACTTTTGTCTTGCTGCTAGACTTTGATGACTCTGGAAAAGAGAGTGAAGCTTATTACTTTGTGCAACTCTGCCTCACTCAAATCCAATTTATGCTCGAGTCAGAGATATGATCCCATGATGACATTTGGTCCTCTTTGAGTATAAAGGACTATGGTCAACCCACCAACCTAGCATTGGACTCAGGAATGATAAGTGGGCAATAAATGTTTATTTTTTGCATTGTTTTAGAGTGGGATTTGAACTAGGTTATTGATAGGATTCAGTTGTGCAAAAAAAAAGTTCTATTATTAATCAATTAATCAACAAGCATTTATTAAGTACCTACTGTTTCTTACGGGGCAATATGCTAGGTACTGGGGACATAAAGATAAAACAGTAAAGGGTTCTTGCCCTCTTAGAGCTTCCATTCTTTAAAGAGAGACTTAGCACAATAGTAAATGAATACAAAGTAATTTTGGTGGGAATGGCAAGTATCTGGGGACTCAGGAAAGTCTCCCTGTGGGATGTGGCATTTGAGCTGAGTTTTGCAAGAAGCAAGAAATTCTCAGAGGCAGAGGTGATGAGGAAGTACATGCCAGGGATGAGGCAGCCTGCACAAAATCATGAAGAGGGAAGATGGAATGTTATGAATGAGGAAGAGCATGAAGGCCAGCTTGCTTAGAATTTAGAATGAATGAATGGGAACAAGGTATACTAAGCCTGGAAAGAGAGATTGGAACCAGGTTATAAATGGCTTTAAATGCCAAACAGAGATTTAATCTTGATCCTAGAAGTAATAGGGAACAAACGGAATTTATTGAATGGGGAGAGACAATGCCAGCTTACTATTTTAGGACTATCACCTTGAAAGCTCTTTGGAGGCTGGATGGAGAGGGGAGAGATCTGAGGGGGGGGGGGATCAATGCAAAAGCTCAGGTCACATTACCATTTTTGTACTGAGCAACATTCTAGTACCAGTCCTGATCCCTGCAGACAATTTAACTCTGTTCATTTTCCTAATAACTAACCAATCACTTAGATATTTATCCTGGCATGCTTCGCACAAGGGGTTAAAAGGGAAAGACAAGGGTGAGCGAGAATCACCTAGCACCTACTCATGAAAAGTAATTGTTAAATGTTTCGTTGTGAGAATTTACACTTCAAAAAATGTCAAAGGCTACAAATCAGATCTTGATTGCCTTGTTGATTTCAAGACTTAAAGCAACAGAGAAAAAGATAATAAAGTCGAATGAACTTTAAAATATGTGTTGCTTTTAGGAAGTTGTTAAACATTTAAATATACCTTGTGTGTATGTGTAGCCCTATAGAAAGTGGTCTTTGCCCTCAAGGTGTTTGCAGTAGGTCTGTAGAGACAAAGCTGGTGCAAGACATAATGACAACAGTACTTAAATCTGTACTAAATGATGGGGGTCCATTTATAAATGCTACAGGTGTTTGCTCCCTGAAGGGAGAACTCAATGTGGATTGGCTTTGGCTATCCATTGATGGATTAATGGCGCATCAAAATTAAAGGAAACACTAATCGAATGCAGAGTAAATGCATTGCTCTACTGCTTTGGGACTGGATGCTGAAGTGGAACAAAAGCTTGTCATCCATGTGGGACCAGTAGAGTTGTAATGGTTACTTCATCATCAAATAAGACCCCATCGACCTTGGTTCTCCACCTTTTCATGACCCTTGGCTTCTCTGATTGGAGGATGGGACTGTGAACTCCAAACCTCCATTTAGTTAGAGAGCTCAGATCAGACATCACTACCTTGGGACTTCTATGCCATAGCCCATGCTTTCTTCTTCTTTTCACCACCCTATCCTTTATCAGCTTCTCATTGTGTATTGTCTCCCCCTACCACCACCATTAGATCTTAAGGAAACTGAGGATAGGGACTGTCTTTTTTCTTATTTGTATCCCCAACCCTTTGCACAGTACCTGGAACATAATTGGCACTTAATAAATGTTTATTCATAATTTTCTAAGGAGTATGTCTGTATATACAAATAGTCTCTTAGTCAACAGATATAATAAATCAATAGGCTTTATTTGATGCAGGATAAAGGTTGATTAATTAATTAATTTGGGGTGTGTGTGGCAAGATGTAAGTCTCTGGACTAAAGTCTCAGGAATCTCATGAGGAAGGTCTTCATATTCAATTGTCTTGCAACAAGTTATCAACAGTGTTTCAAGGTAATATTGACCTTAAAAGGTTTCAAAATTAGCACCTTTGGGAGCAAGGGGCAGGAAGAATTCCTTTGTGATTCTGTTTTGGTCAGACTACATCTAGTTTGTTATAGGAGATTATTCCTATGAAGTTAGCTAGAATGGAGTGAGAATCCATATTTTAGAGTTGTAAGAAACTTCAGTGATTATCTCTCCAAAGAATACATAAAAGAATCTCTACCAGCATATATCTGACAAGTGATCACTCAACCTACTTAAAGACCTCTAATAAGGGGGAACTCCCTACCTTTTGAGATAGCTCATCCTATGTTTGGGTGGTTTTTGTGGATAGGCACATCACATGAGAATTGACTGAAGGAACTCTAGGTGTTTGATTGGGAAAATGGGAAGACTTGAAGATGACATGATGACCTCTTCAAGAATCTGAAGACTTGGTGGGTTTCAAAGGGGATTAGACTTGTTCTGTTTGGTTCCAGAGGGCAGAACCAGCAGCAATGAATGAAAGTTACAAAAAGACAAATTTAGGCTTATAATTAAGGGGGAAAATTCTCCAATAGAGTAATTCCAAGTAGCTGAGTGGATTTAGGAGGTAGCAGTTCTTCACACAGTCTGAATGGTCAGCTAAGGTATAGTCAGGTATGTTGTGGACAGAATTCTTTCATGAGTCTAGGTTGGCTGCTCACATCCCTGCCAAATATGAAATCTTGTGATTCTGACCAAGAGAAAAGGGACTAAAGAATGATAGTTGGCTGGGACTCCGTGGACTAGGAATCCAGTTTCTTTCTCAGCCGTCCAGTAAAATCCTTGTGACAGGGACATGAGTAACTACAGACAGGGAGGTCTGTATCAAAGAAAAAGGGCTGGCTAATTCATGCCAAAGGAATGTGACCAGAAAGGCCCTCCCAACCACAGTTGCTACCTGAACATCCAGGTTTGGCAATAGACCAAGGAAACATGCTGAAACTGCAAACCTCAATGACAAATGGCAAACTTACAAAGGTTTAAATCTGAGATGAAAAAAGGAACTGTTTTTGGCCTGAAGAAGAAAGGAAAATCAAGGCCACTTTTGGCTACATTATATTTTGAGGGGGAAAAAAACCAACCATGCTGTGAATCAGGTTCTCCTACCTACATGCTATTTGGAATTTGAGGAACTAGGATGTTCTCTGCCAAAATTATTTAAACCCTATTCCTTTTCAGCATCCCTTGATTTCTTTCATTCTTTCACAAAACCCCTTTGTATAGTTCTAGCAATGGAACCCAAAAGGTAGATTTATGAGATGTTCCTGCTACAGTCCTTCCTATGAGGCAGGCACCGTGCTAAAAGCTGAGGGTACAAGTGCAAAGCAAGGCAGGTATAATAAAGGTTATAATAAAGGAAAAAACAACATAAAAAGGAAGCTAGAAAACTGGAGAAGGGGGGAAAGAGAAAGATGATCAGAGTGATGGTGGCATTTTTTGGAAATAGCTTGGCATCAGAAAAGATAAAATATAAGCTCAACTCCCTAAGTCCTGTGTCCTAGGGGGTAGAATCCAAGATTTTGGAAATATTTAAAGAATACTATGCAGGGGCAGTTAGGTGTCTCAGTGGATGGTCAGGTCCAGGGATTCAAATCTAATCTCAGACACTTTCCAGTTGTATGAACTTGGGCAAGCCATTTGATTGCTATTGCTGAGCCCTTATTACTTTTCTGCCTTGGAACTAATATACAGTATTGATTCTAAGACAGAAGGTAAGGGACTACCTACATAATAGGGTGACTAAGTGGTACAGTGGATAGAGTACCTGGCCTGGAGTCAGAAAGAACTGAGTTCAAAGCCATCCTCAGATACTTACTAGCTATGTGACCCAGAGCAAGTCACTTAACACTATTTGTTGTAGCTCTTTTCATCTGTAAAATGGATCACAGAAAGAAATGGTGACTCACTATAGTGCCTTTGCCAAGAAAATCCCAAATGGGATTACAAAGAATTAGGCAGGACTGAAATGATTGAATATCAATAATGACAACTCATGAAGCACAAGTTACAGAAATATATTCTATAAGTTCTTTCTCTTACTACTTGTGTGACCTCAGTTAAGTCACTTAACCTCTATGGGACTTAATTTCCTCATTTGTAAAATGGAGAGGTTGAATTAGATGCCCTCTCAGGTCCCTTCCAGCTCAAATCTATGATCTTATAGTAAATTTTAGCAACCACTAATTGCGATATGATTTCTATCCGGTTTTTTGTCCCCTCCAATGGTAAGTTGTGCATCATAGAGAGAGGGACAGGTTCTGCCCACAAACATCAACCACAAACTAGAGGGAAACAGTGTTTCATTGAATGATCTCAGATTTCCTTCCTCCTTCCCTCTAGGAAGCTATCTATTAAGTGATAAGCCACACAACTGGGGAAAGGAACAGGGGCTCCATCACTAGCAAATATAAACCCAGAGACAGTGTGATATTGTGGAAAGGTTGCCAATTTTGGAGTGGGGGGAGCTGGGTTTGAATCTTGCCTCTCTCACTAGATATGACCCTGATTTCAATTTCCTTACTTGCAAAATGAAAGCATTGCACTATTTGATCTCAAAGGTCCTTACCAGCTCTCAACCTCTGACTCTTGAGGGTCCATCTAGGTCTAATCCTGGGTCTGCTTGGGTGTATGGTCTTACATCACATGCCCTTTCTGAGCCTCCAAAGTGAGATGCTGGGTCAAATGATCTCTAAGGACTCTTCCAGTTCCAAGAAAACATACTACTTCAAAACTGAGAGATTCTTTTTCCATTCTCTAAAAGAATTCCATCCACATTGATCTTTTATTTTTTCAGTTACTCTAAAGCATCTCTTCTCCAAAGCATCTCCAGGCACAGTTATGCAGGAAGGGTGGGGAAGGAAAAAGAGAAAGAGAAATTGTTATTGTGTCAAAGATAAGAGTGGTCCCTCCCTCATCCTTTTAGTGGTGTCTGAGATTGTGAGAGAGTTAGGGTAAGGACAGATGACATAGCATGGAGTAGTGGAATGAGTACTGGATTTAGAATCAGGAGTCCTGGGTTTCATCACATGGCTTCTGTCATTTACCCTCTTTGTAGAAAGGATTTCAATTTTTTAAGCCTCAGTTTCCTCCACTAAAAATGGAGGTCTTTCTTGACTTCTCCCCCCAGTTATTAATGTTCTTGCAGTCAAAAACTAAGTATTTACTTTGTGTATATGTATATGGGGCAACTGGACAACATCATGAATAGAGAGAGAGAGATAGAGAGATTTTCCTGAGTTCCGATCTGACTTCAGATACTTCCTAGGTGTGTGATTTTTGGCAAGTTGCTTAAACTCTGCTTGCCTCAGCTTCTCATCTGTAAAATGGGGATGATAATAGCACCTTCCTTCTAGAGTTATTTTGATAAATATATAGAGATAATATTTATAAAATGCCTATGACACAGTAAATGTTATATGAATGTTATTTATTATTATCATATGGTCTCTAAGGTCCTTTCCAGTTCTAGATTCATGATCCTTTGAGTTGAATCCTTGAGTATCACCTTTCCGTCTCCATCTCTTACCATCAGAATGACTCCTTAGCATTTATGAATAAATCCCAATGCTGGGTACAGAATGAAAAAAAAAAGACTGCTTCTATAATCTCCTGGGATCTCAGTTCTCTGCTGCTTTGCTCATTTCTCCTGGAGCAAACACTGCTGGGAATTCCATTTCCATCTCCACACCCACCCTACCCCCACCTCCAACAAAATGAACAGCAGAGAAAAACATAAACAGGGCTGGGCATAGCCAAAATGAGTAAAACAAGGGAAACAGATTTCTATGCCTGGCACTGGCCCCATATTGGCACTAACTAGAACACATGCCATTCTCAAAATTGCACTGGCATCTGTGACATTCCTAAAGACTGGATGGTAAAAGTTCCCTGAAGATCTCACAATCAGTTATGTCGTTTTCTCCACCTCCTTCCTGTCTCCCATTCCTGTAACTGACAATATTCCATGGATAAACTATTACATGCTCATGTCATCTTTCTGCTCAGAATACTTCAAAGGTCCCTTACTTCCAAATGAAGCTGAAAATCTCTGGCCTGACATTCAAGGACAAGGCCATCTTCCCAACTTTGTCTTATTGTTCCCTCAATTTACTTTATCTTTAAACCACATTAAACTTTTGATTTTTCCCTATTCATCTCCAAGACTTTCTCACTTCCTACCACTGGCTTCTAGGTTGCCCACTACCCATTCACTTTCCCTTTTCTGTTTAATTCAACTGAAATCTAGAAATGTTAAGAGACTTTCCCAATGTCACATGAGTGGTAAGTGGAGCAGAGACAGAATTCGAACTCAGGTCTTCTGGCTTTTTATCTTCCATTCTTTCCACTGTGCAACACTGCCATCCCAGGGTTATTCATGAGAAGTTCAAATTTTGGCAAATCTTCCCAAGTCAGAAAGGATTTGAGGACTAACCTGGTGATGGATCAAGTGCCTGTTATAAAAGGTCATCTAAGGTGAGGCTTCCTAATTAATATTCAAAGCAACTCAAAAGGGAAATGGCGTCCTGTGGAGAAAGCATGTAATAGTGGCAATTTTATTTTCAGAACGGGTTGGACCATATGCTTTCCAACTATGAAATTTTATAATTCTGTGACCTGGCTCAAAGGGTCAAAGCTCTAGAGTGGGAAGAAAGCTTAAAGGTCATCTCTAATTTCCTCTTTTTACAAATGGAGAAACTAGCTTTTCCCCTAGAGTAAAGATTTTTTTCAGTGACTCACAATGACTCTTTACTAGGATATAAGTGGGTTTTTGTCTATATCAATGGGAAAAAAGTACCTGTATCAATGAAATTACAAATTCTTGAAGTATATGGATATAAAGATAAATAGTCCATTTCTTCCAAAAATCCAATAACTCGTGACAACATAAACACCGAGTTCTAAGCCAAATTCAGAATCACCTTTTGTCTTGTTAATTTGTGGCATGATTTAAGTGTCAAGAAGGTTTGCCTTTTCATGGAAGAGCCATAGTCTTATAGAGACAGAAGGAGCATGAGAGGTTACCTACTTCAGCCTTCTATGTCATGAAGGGAATGCCCACGGCAACATCTCTGACAAGTGGCAGTCCAGCTTCTACTGGGATTGTTCCTATAACAGGATAATCACTACTTCAAAGTTCCTTTATAAATTGAGCCAAAATATATCTTTCTGTTGTATCCATCCATGCAACATTCTTCTACTTCACACTTACCACATGCTCTTTGATATAGTGACACTATTGTCCTTACTATTCCTTGGACTAAACACTCTGTCTTTCAACTACAGTTATTTTAACTGTTTTTCTTCATTCCTGGAACTCCCTCCCTTCTCAATCCCACCTCCTGGCTTCCCTGAAATTCCACCTAAAATTCTACCTCCTACAGGAAACCTTTCCCAAATCCCCCTTAATTCTAGTGCTTTCTCCCTTGATTATTTACAACTTCTGTATATAACTTTTTCTACACAATCAACTTCCATTGGATTGAGAGCTTTTTGAGAGCGGGGCTGTCTTTTACCTTATTTTTTTAATATTCCCAACACTTGGCACAGTGCCTGGCATATATACTATAGGCATTTCATAAATGTTTATTAACCAGTTGACTGCTTTCTGGGGCTGTACATGACATTCTCTCAAATAATTGAAGATAACTATCATGTCTTTCTGAAGTCTTTCTCTACTATTTTCTTCGATGAAATATCCCCATTTTCTTCAACCATTCATCACATGCCATAGTTTCAAGTTCCCTTACCATCTTTGCTGTCCTCCTCTGGACATATTCCAATTTGTCAATGTCTTTCTTAAATGTGGTTCCCAGAAGTGAACACCATGTACTAGATGTGGTCAGAACAGCATAGCTTGCAGTAGGACTAGTGCTTTGCTTACTGGATACTGTACTTAGAAATAAATAATGTGGTCTAAAATTGGATTAGTTTTTTTTTTTGGTCAGTTACATCATAATTTTGACTCATATGGAGCCTGGAGTAAAGCAAAACTCCTAAAGATATTTCGAAATGAACTGCTTCACCTTTCCTGAAAGTACTTATATAATTGAATTTCTGAACCTAAGTATAAGATTTTATTTATCCCTATTCAGTTTCATCTGCTTAATTTTAGACTATCATTCCTTTCTATTGAGATCTTTTTTTGAAACCTGATTTCATTATCCAATTTGCCAATAATCCCATCTGGCTTTCTGTCATCAGCAAATTGGGAAATCATGACTTGTATTATGTATTTAGGCAATTTGTTGATTTTTAAAATATTGACCAGGATAATTAAAAGTCAAAAGGTAGAGGGTGGCTAGGTGATGCAGTGGACAGAGCATTAGGCTTGGAGTCTCATCTTCTACCCAAATTAGTTTACTTAGTTAGTGCCATACCTATTAAACAACCAAGAAACTTTGTTATTGAGCTAGAAAAAATAATAACAGAGTTCATTCAGAAAAACAAAAGATCAAGAATATCAGGAGAACTAATGAAAAAATGTGAAGGATGGGGGACTAGTAGTACCAGATCTTACACTTCTTACACTTACTATTCTGAGGTACCACCTCAGACCTAGCAGATTGGCTAACACAACAGCAAAGGAAAGTAATAAATTTTGGAGGGGATGTGGCAAAATTGGAACACTAATGCATTGCCTGTGGAGTTGTGAATTGATCCAACCATTCTGGAAGGCAATTTGGAATTATGCCCAAAGGGCTTTAAAAGACTGTCTGCCCTTTGATCCAGCCATACCACTGCAGGGATTGTACCCCAAAGAGATAATAAGTAAAAAGACTTGTACAAAAATATTCATAGCTGTGCTCTTTGTGGTGGCAAAAAAACCTGGAAAATGAGGGGATGCCCTTCAATTGGGGAATGGCTGAACAAATTGTGGTATATAATGGTGATGGAATACTATTGTGCTAAAAGGAATGATGACCTGGAGGAATTCCATGTGAACTGGAACGACCTCCAAGAATTGATGCAGAACCAGGAGAACATTATACACAGAGATGGATTCACTGTGGCACAATCAAATGTAATGGACTTCTCCACTAGCAGCAATGCAATGACCCAGGACAATTCTGAGGGATTTATGAGAAAGAACACTATCCACATCCAGAAAAGGAACTGTGGGAGTAGAAACACAGAAGAAAAATATATGATTGGTCACATGGTTTGATGGGAATATGTTTGGGGATGTTGACTTTAAATGATCACTATATTGCAAATATTGATAATAATGAAATAGGTTTTGATAAATGATACATGTAAAACCCAGTGCAATTGCTCGTTGGCTCTAGTAGGGGGGGAAGGAGGAAGGGAGGGGAAGCATATGAATCATATTACTGCGGAAAATATTTTAAATTAATTATGTAAATAAATATTTTTGCAAATTAAAAGACAAAAATGTGGCAAAAGACCACTAAAATTCCTTTCCAGGTTGACAGAGATTCATTAATCAAAACTTTGGGTTTAGTGTTTCAACTGACCATGCATCCGGCCAACTGCACCATAATCTGGAAAGCATTCCTTTATCTCCTCCCCAGGAGAATCATCAGAGACTTTGCTCTATGGAAATCCAGATAGACTATGTCTGAAGCATTCCCCAGACTTAACCAGTCTACTAATCTTATGAAAAAAGGAAACACGGTTAGCTTGATATGACTCCTTCTTGGTGACCTCATACTGACTCCTAGTGACTACTACTTCCCTCTCTAAGTACTTCACAAGTCATCCTTTGAATCCCTATTAGAATTTTGTGAGAGGCACATTGAGGCTCCATTAAGGGGTTTGCAGAATATGTCTTTTATCCCTATTGGTAAACAGGAATATCTTTTCATTTCTAGTCTCTCAAAACCATTCTTATTCCCTTGAGCTCCTCCAAGATGACTTTTAAATTTTACAATCACTCAGCAAATTCTTTCAGTGTGATAGGATGTGATTTATCTGAATCTAAAGCCTTGAGCTTGAGCAGAGAATTGATTGCTTTATTTTCTACTCACCCTCTTGGGCTTCCATGCTCTTTTAAGCACATGTTCCAACCTTTCTAGTCTGAGTGTCATATTCCTTGATAGGGGAGATAGAAGTAGATAGGAGCCACTTTTTTGTTGTCATCCATTCCTATTACATTATTTGGAACTATCTTCCATCCTCTGGCTCTGAATTTACTTTAAGAGCTCTTTCCATTCTTTTTTCTAAAACTTCAGTTACTGGACCAGTTTGTATCCTTCAATCAACAAGCATTAAGTGCCTACTATGTGCCAGGCATTGTGCTAAGCACTGAGGATGCAAAGACAGAAGCAGAACAGTTATTGCCCTAAAGGTGCTTTCGTACATGTTTGTTGTTTGGCATTCAAAGTTCTTCACAAAATATCCCTCTTTGGTCTTCTCTCATATTACTCCCATCCATGTACTCTAAAGGGTTAGCTATGTTGACTTGTTATCCCATGTCCTGTCTCTAGGACTTTTTACTCGCTGTCCCTCATGCTGGAATGCTTCTACTCCTTGTCTCCGTTTCTTAAAACTGGTTTCCTTCAATATTGAACCCCAACATCACCTCCTGGAGGGAGCTTTTTCTGGTCCTCCTTCCCCTCATTTTCTGGTATTTTCCTTTCTAAGGCTACCTTCAATCTAGCCTCAGATAATTATTAGTTGGGTGACCCTGGGCAAGTCCCTTCAAATGTCTCCTTTGGTTCTCTCATCTATTAAATGAAATAAGAACAATACCTACCTTCCAGGGCTGTCACGAGGACCACATGCCATAAAAGAGCCATGCCTTGTTTTCTTGCATTTCAGAGATCATTCCTTTTTTTTAGAACAAAGTTTATGGTAGCCTCAAATCGAATCTATTGGCACCATTTCCCCAACAGTCCATGCTCACATTGTGTCTCTTTGTCTCATTTTGGAAATTCTCACAATGTTTTGAACTTTTACATTATTATATCTTTTATGGTGATCTGTAATCAGTGATCTTTGATGCTACTAATGAAATTATTTGGGGGCACCACAAACAGCACCCATATAATGTTGTGTGTGTTCTGACTGAAACACTGACTGACCATTCCCTATCTCTCGCGCTCTCCTCAGGTCTCCTCATTCTCTGAGACACAATGATATTGAAATTAAGCCAATCGATAGCCCTACAATGGCCTCTTAAGTGTTCAAGGGAAAGGAAGAGTCGATCAATGTGACAAACTTCATTATTGCCTTATTTTAAGAAATTGCCCCAGCCACCACCTGATCAGTCAGCAGCATTAACATCAAGGCCAGACCTTCTGCCACTAAAAAGATTAAGGCTCATTGAAAGCTCAGATGACAGCAATTTTTTTAGCAATTAAATATTTTAAATTAAACCACATGTATTGTTTTTAGACATGACACTATTGCCCACTTACTAGGCTATAGTAGAGTGTAAACATAACTTTTATAGTCACTGGGAAACCAACACATTTGTGAATTGCTTTATTGTAATAATCACTTTATGGAGGTGGTCTGGAACGGAATCTACAATATCTCTGAAGTATGCCTATGTTTATATGGCATTTTGTAAACCTATAGAAATGCTAGCTATTATTATTATTATGTATTATGGGTACACTTTATGCATATGTGGTCTTCACTATTATAATGTAAACTGCTTGAAATTAGGTATCTCTTTTGTCTTTTCTTTATATCCCCAACACTTAGCACAGGGCCTGATCCAGCAGATGGTAGGTGTTTAAGAAATATTTGTTAATTGATTGCTTGTCCCCTCCCTTTTTTGTATTTGTCCTTGGTTATATAATCTTCCTTCTTTAAAAGAAAAATCCTGAGAGAGCTCCCTTTAAAATCACATTGGTGATTTTACATAGCTCCCTCAGTTCGTCCTTAGATGGCTAAAAAAATAAGAAATTATGAAAAGCTCAGAAAGATTTTAATCTATACATGCATATTATAGAAATAAATACACTCATAAAAATAGACAATTTATTAGGGAACAGGTTTGCAGTGGGTTGCTGAAGATTGTATTTTCCCAAAGATACTTTAACATATCAAGGAACCATAACTTCTACTTGTCAGGATATCCCTTTCAATAAAAATTGAGACCTTTCTACCTAGATGATTTTAGCAATGGCTGAAAAATTCATTGCCTTAGCAGTGTCTCAGCACTTGGTTAGACTAATCCCATGGAGGATACTTATACTGTCCATCCATGCCCTGATCCATATCCAAAGACTTTCTAAATTGGTGGCCCCTTTTGAGCTTGTGCTCTCATAGGTTTGAACTCCAGGAAGCCACAATCATCTTCACATCACAAAATTTAAGATATAAAACCTTAGTGGACCAAAATGTAACAACTATAGAATAACCTTAGATTTCTTTTCAAAGAAAAATATCTTAGTTATTTAAGTTATTAGTTATAGTTAGTTATATAAGCATGCCCTTGATAATATGAAATAATAAGGGTTATTGACTAAAATAAGATATATCAACAAGAAGTAAATGAAAAATTCTAAATCAGAAACCATTTGACTTTTAGAAAAATAGAGTGGAAGTCTCTTCTCCCTATATCTTCTTCTCCTTCTCCTCCTCCTCCTCTTCCTCCTTCTCCTCCTCTTCTTCTTCTTTTCTTCTTGTTCTTGTTCTTGTTCTTGTTCTTCTTCTCCTCCTCCTCCTCCCTCTTTCTCCTCCTCCTCCTTCTTTCTCCCCCTTTCTGTTTCTTATGATTAAAATTATCTCAAGAGACTGATTTTTAGATAAAAATATAAATTTATTGATTATATCTGGTTTATTGCTTAGGACAGCATCATAACTGATTAAGTGATATAGGTCTCCATGGCTTTCTCGGGAGCAGGGATGACCTCAGCTGGGTCATACAGATTAATAAATAGATTTTTAGGAGCTCATTATTAGTCCTTCCCTTGAACATCCCAACACATCTTTCATTGGTGATAGTTAATTTTGAGACAGTCCACAAACATACCCACTCCTTCCTTTACGTATATCATGGGGAACACATACACAGGGAAAAAACCCTTGTCCCTTTCATTTATTAACTAAATTCTGTTAAAAAGGAAGAAATTCCTTGAAATTCCCAAGGACAAAGAAAATACAGAAAGCGGCAAAGTAGATGGTCTCTCTGCCCCAGATCCATGACATGGCAATACACAGTAATTCTCCCTTATACATAGGAGAAAGTAATATAGTATATGAACAATAAGTTCCCACAATTACATTATCTCATGTGTCTATCTTCAAGTCAACAAGCATTTAGTGTCCTCATTTAACCTGGTAAGAGAAAGTCTAACGGAGTCAGCCAGGGGTGACCCAGGGGCAAGAATCCATCTAATCTTAGTTCCCTTCTGTGAGTATAGTTGGCTTCATTTCAATGAATCAATTAACTAACCAATAGGCATTTATGAAGGACCTTCTATCTTCCAGGCCCTATGTTAGGGATTAGGAATTCAATTACAAAGAATGAAACATAATCTTTTGGTCTGTGTTTGGTTTGATCTATTTAGAGTACCTTATGTAGAATGTTATCCAGAAATCCCAACCATCGCAGGGCAGGATGCCCATCTTACTCATTAACAATGAGGGGGTTTCCATTCTCCTAACCAAAGAAGGAGTCTCTGTTTCTATAGTGATCTGTGTTCAAAACAAGAATCCTCTTTTCCCTTCTCTGGGATTTTCAAAACAGAAAAAAACCAATAGTCTCCCATGATTTTACTAACGTATAAGATGAATTTAAGACCAGAAGAGTTTCCCATCATAATTTTGCTTAATTAAGTCAATTTTCAACTATCTGAGGCCAAATCGGACAATGTCTGCTTAGCTCACGAAGGACCACCAACTCCATAGTTTAGCTGTTACCTTGAGGATGACCCAACAGATACAGGGATACTCTGTCCTTCTGACAGATTGCTACTGATGGCTAAGCTGGGTTTTAGCTGTACCCTGGCAGTTCAAGGGAGGGGCTAAATCAACAATATCTGTTGTTTTAGATCAAAATTCAAAATCAAAAATTCAATTCTGAAAGAGGTTTGAGAGTAGTCAAAACAGGGAGCAAGAAAGAGAGCAGGGGAATTAGTACTGATTGCAAAAGAAGGTTTTAAGGGTTTCCAAGTAATGATATTTTAAACCATATATATGTATACATAGCTATCATATACTTCTACATGCATATAGAGACCAAAAGAGAAAATCCCTTCATAGAATTTCATAGATAACATATAAAAAAGCACTTTGCAAACCTTAAAGAGCTCCATAGATGTTAGCGATCATTATTTTGATTATAACAGTAATTTTTATTATTACTTCTCATGGCAACACAGTATTATTTTGGATGACTCTACAATGTCAGAAAGTTTTCCTTAAATCAAGCCCAGGTTTTTCTCTTTGCAGCAACCTCATATCTCTACTAGTTCTGCCTTCTGAGCCCAAGCAGAAAAAAAACTTAATCTCTCTTCAAGTCTGCAAAAAAAAAAAAAAAAGAGAGAGAGTTATCATGGCCCTAGTCTTCTCTTCTCCATGCTAAACACCCCTAGTTCCTTCAAATCATTTTATAGGGCATAGACTCAATTGCCTGCCTCTGTATTTGGAGGCAGGAAACATGCCTTTTGAATAAGTATAACCAGCTCCCAGGGGCTCAAAGTGAATGATCCCCTGATTCTGACTGATTCACTGATCTGTGGCTTACCACATGGAACAGGTGCTACTTTGTCTGACAAATATTTATTGAGAATTTCCCTTGAACTGACAATTGAACTTCCCAGTGAACCAAAAAGAAATGATAAGCCATGGCCCAGAGCTTTTAGGAATTTAGAATCTTGTACATTTTAAAACCTGAAAATAATTATAAGCAAGACAAGTAGTCAGTCAGTCAATAACACGGATTAAGAACCAACAGGGCAGGTATTTGATTTGGAATCAGGAAGACTCATCTTCATGAACTAGTCACGTAACACTCTATGTTAGAGGCAACTAAGATGGCACACTGGGCATAGAGACAGTGAGACCTGAAATCAAATTCAATCTCAGGACGTCAGACAACCTACTAGATCCTGAGCAAGTCACTTAACTTCTGTCTGCTTCAGTTTCCTTATCAGTCAAATGGGGAAAATACCACCTACTTCACAGGGCTGTACAAATGAGACAATATTTGACAGTACTTGGCACATAGTAGGTGGTGAATAAATAATTATTTTCTGTAAGAAATTATGAATGTCAAGACTCCTGGGAAACATGGCAAGACATATAAAATGATTGCAAAGTGAAGTAAACAGAACCTGGCTAAGATATACAATGACTTACGACAATGTTAATAGAAAGAATGGCAGCAACAACAAACCCTGAACATTGGGTAACTGTAATGATCAACTTCAGTCTGAAAGAAGAGATTGGAAAAATACACCTCTCAGCCCAATTGGCAAGGGTGGGGGATGATGGGTACGGCACACTGTCAGCTTCTGTTGATGTGTTGGTTGATTTTGCTAGAATATTCTCTGCCCCTCCATCTTTTTCATTTTTTTTTTTTGCTATGGGGGATTGACTCTCAGGGGAGAGAGAAGAGAGATATATGTGGGAATGGAGGTGATCTGAAAGGAAAAGACATTGCTATTTTTTACAAGAAAAGATACAGTGCCCTAAGGCAGCCATTGGAGTCTCCAAATTCTTAATGATCAGAAGAAGAGAAGTATTGGCTGTTGCATTGGCTGTTGCTCTTTTGCCCTTTTTGTTTGTTGACTCTACTCTCTCTCACTCTCAGGCAATGGGTCTTGAGAGTCCACAACATCTAGGTAAAAAAAAGCCATGTCATAGCAAGAACATATGAGTGAAATGCCAGAAGACCTAGCTTGAAATTCTGGCTATGCAGTGCCTTAGTCCTGTGACCTGGGGCAAGTCATTGAACTTCTTGATAAGTCACTTAGCTTTGGGATTACTTTCACCATCAACATCACCAGCCTGCTCCGAGGATCAGGTGTGAATAACATATTTTATAAACTGTAAAGTATCATCTATATTGGATAACTAGATAGCATGGTGGATAGAGCACTAGACCTGGAGTCAGGAAGACCTGAGTTCAAATCCAGCCTCAGACACTTATTATTTGTGTTATCCTAAGCAAGTTACTTCCTCCTGTTTGCCTCAGTTTCCTTATCTATAAAATGATCCAGAGAAGGGAATGGCAACCATTTCATTATCTCTGCCAAGAGAATACCAAAGAGGGTCATGAAGAGTCAGACACAACTGAAAAACAATAGTCATCTATATGGAGAAGGAAATGGCAAATTGCTCCAGTATCCTTGCCAAGAAAACCCCGTGAATGGAACTAGTATATAGTCCACAAGACCACAAATAATTGAACATGCCTGAACAACACCATTTTATTGGCATGGTGGGATTCAAAAGAAATAGAAGACAGATTGGGTACCCTGTAAGAGTTTAATACTAATGAGGGAAACAGGACAGATGCATGATGGATATAAGAATATTCCTCAGGTAAATGAATATATAAGGCAACGAGAATATATAGCAATGTAAAGGAGATATCCAAGTGTAAGAATTACAACTTGATCCTCTCTTACACAAGCTAGGTGAATTAATCAGACTTCTTGGACATCCTGGGCTGGCTTTGGAAGGAACCTATCTGAAAGGAGGCAGGAGGGCATCTCAGAAAGGGAAGGATGATATATGCAAAAGCCTGAGGGTATGGAATGAGGAAGTTAGGTGTGGGCTGGACTGTTCCAATGAGCTTGGCTCCAGGAGGACTTTCTGTGCTGGAGTGATGACTACCATGAAGCTGCTAAACACATTGGTTTCTCAGGTTCTCCGCATCTGATCTAGGGCCAAGCTCCTACTGTTGCAGGATTCCACTGATTGGCTGATACAACAATGGCCATTTTCTATAAGACAGGAAAACTACTGTGGGCCAAGACAACTCCAGGAAGTCCCCCTTTGACTCAAGATTCCTGCAACAATACTTTATTCTTGCTCTGCAGTATTAGAGGGCACAACAAGGTTAGAAAGAATCTTATTTCCTCCTGAACTGCAAACAAACTAACCATGTTTATCTGGCTTCCTACAGTAGACAAATGATCTTAGTAAACCCTCTTTATTTGGGATAAAAGAATTATTTGTCCTCTGCTGATCTATAGACTCCCTTAAACAAATCTGCAACTGGTTGCTTTAGAAAAATCTTCCTTATTTCTTCTATTGAATTACTGACTTGCAGGATAGCTCAGTATTTTATTTTATTAATTATGAAGTTTAAAAGGATTACATGAGGATTAAAATAGCACTCAAGTGATCTGGGTGAGCCAGCTTGACTTTATATTTTTGAATCTAAAGTCAGGAAGACTTGATCTCAAATTCCATCTCAGATACTGTCTAGCTATGTGACCCTGAACAAGTCATATAACAATTCTGAGCATTTGTTTTCTTATTTGCAAAATGGGGATAATAATGGCAGCTACTTCACCAGCTTTTTGGGAGGGTTAAATGAGATAAAACACTATCTAAACCACATCTCTTTTTTACCAACAGTTTTCTGCAATCCTAGGGAATCATCAGCCATACTAAGTATTATCATACAATGGTCCTCCTCTCAAATTCCCCCAAACTTTTGACCATATGCAATATCTCTAATTGTGTGGTAATAACACACACACACATACACACACACACACACACACACACACACACACACACACACACACAGTTACCAAGAAGGCTCATAAGTTTTCCTGATCTCTCCAATTACATCTCAACTTTCTGGGTTATTAAAACATAAAATGGCAGAGTTGGGAGGGACTTTAGAATACAACACAGAATGGCAGAGAAGAAAAGGACTCAAGGTCAAAGAATTTGAAGACTGGAGGGGAATTTCAAGCAAATATTAATGTCAAGAGCAAATTTGAACCTATAAAAACAGAATATCCAAACTGGAAAGGAATTTTCAAGTTAATTTATCTTGATAAAAATATGCTCCTTTCTGAAATTTCTTCACATTTATTCATCTTAGTACCTAGGGGCAAAACTAGGAGTTGAAGGTGTAGAGAGGTAAATTTTGGCTTAATGCTAAGAAAAAATTCTCAACAATTAGGTGTGTCTCAAAGTAGAATTGGCTGCCTTAGGAAGTAATGGATCCCCCTTTATCAGAGATCTCTATATATCCAGTTGGTGATTATTTGTCAGGTATAATATAGGAGAGTTTTCTTTGGGTGCGTGGGTTAAATTAGTATTGTGTTGGTGAACCAATGGCACCTATGCTGAGGAGGCTGCTCCCTTCTCCCTCTCCACACATTCCCAGACCCTTCTGCCTAATAGCCCAATGGGAGCTATCCCTCCCATCCCTGTCTGGGGTAAGGCAGGAAGGCTGGCATGCTGCTCAAGGTTTGCAATTTGGGCACTAGGTCTTTAAAAGGTTCACCATTACTGGATTATGTGGTTCCTGCATTTTCTGCCAAAACAAAATTATGTGATTTGGAGCTCAGATCCTGCTAGAGACCCTTTCTACTATGTGACTCTGGCATAGTCACTTAACATCTGTATATATGTTTCCTCATCTGTAATATGGAGATAATAACAGCATCAGCTTCGGGTTATTGTGAAGATCAATGGGGATAACATATATGGCTGCTTTGTATTAAATCTTTAAGTGTAATATGAATGGTAGCTATTATTATTACTACTAAAACAAACAAATGAGGAAGGGAGAAAAATGAAGATGAGGCACTTCTGAAAAGCCTCACAGCAAATTTGAAACAACTTTGCTGTTATATGGGATATGAACTGTGCAGATAATAGAATGGAAAGTGGTTTAGGGCAAGCCTTTTCTTAGTCAATTAATTGCCTAGCATTTACTAAGTGTCTACTAAGTGCCAGAGGTTGTTCTAGGCCCTGGAGTTGCAAGGAACTCTTCAGCCCTTCCCTTACAGCATTTAGAGGTACCTGGCAGAGATAACAGGTACATAGGTAACTGACAAGTCTCAAACCCATCAGTGAGTTAGGAGGATGTTTATCCCAAGCATGTGAGGATATTCCCCAGCAGACTGGGTGGATGAGAACAATTTGTTGGGATGGCCATGAAGGAGGCTGAAGCAGGCACCGTGGAGCACTTAGATGTTGGTCAGACATCAAAGAAACCAAGGTCATTCACTGCATCCCAGACCTTCCTCACCCAGCCCATTATCCTGACTTCTGTCTTTCCTCAAGGAAGATTGGGATAAGGAGGAAATAAAAAGAGATGGGAGAGGGTCAGGAAAGGTCTCACCTAGAAGATAGCTCTCAGGCTAGGATACTAGATCTAGGACTAGAAGGGATCACAGAGGTCATCAAGTTGTACTCCTTGATTTTACAGATGAGGAAACAGGTCCAAGTAATAACTTACCCAAGGTAACACAGGTGTTAAGCACAAGAGATGGAAAATGAGTTGGGGCCTCTTTTGATTTCAGGGACCCTGCTCTTTCTACTGTTCCATACTAGGTCTTCAGACCAGCTCTACAAAAAGGATGTATAGTGACACCCTGACAACCTGAGTAAGTTTGAAATGATGATTAAAGATGAGCTACTATTTATTGATTCATATGTGTAGAGAATATTAAGCTCAGTGATGAATATCTACACAGAAAATTGGGAAAGCATTAATGTATCCACCCAATTTCCTCCAAGCTTTTTGATGCTTTAGACTTGAGTCACTGGGCTTTGGTTGCTTTATGCCAGGGGGCATTTAATCACTGTTTTTCCCCCTTTCTCCTACAGTCAGAGGGATAAGTATCCCTCTGACAGCTGACTCATAAGAACTCTGGCCTTCACTGAGACAAATGACATGGGGGAGGGTGGCTTCAGCAGTCTTTCATTTGGCATAGAAGGTGGGCAGAAGAGTTTTTGAGCAGCAAAGTTGTTACCAAGTTTAGCTCCCTAGATTTTCAAAGTTCAGTGATGAACATATTGCTTGGGAATAATGAATAAACCCACAGTCCTTTGTTTGCAAACCTCCAAAATGTTCAGCAAGCCAAATCTCCTTTTCCAGAGAATGAGTAATGATGGACCCAGGGTGGAAAGAGAAGGAAAAGCAGATTTTTTTTCACTGCTCAGCAAAAACGATGTTTATTACACTGCTCTGGGATCAATCTGGAGAGCACAAAGACAGAGCATGCACCAGACAATGAAATGAAAGGGTCACCCATTTAAGGTTTTTAATCATAACCTTAGAAGGAGATTGCAGGAAAATTCTGAGACCACAAGAAAAGAAAAAAAATTGGAAAACTAGGGAGGACAAAGAATTTTTTCAGATACAACAGCTGAACAAATTAATTACCCAGACAGTGAAAGGGAAAACTGATGGCTTACCCCCAAGATGGGTTGGAGTTGGGGGGGTGATCAACCAATATTGGATTGTGGGGGGGGGGAATGGGAGGGAAGGACATGGAACAAGGTTTTTGTAGTGGTTAGAGTTTTGGACGTAGAGTCAAGGAAGACCAAAGTTCAAATCCTGCTTCTTATATTTACTGAACTGTGACCCTGGGAAAGTCCCTTCACCTCTCTTATCCCATCTCTTCATCAGTAAAATGGGGATAATAAAATATACCTGCCAGGGTCATTGTGAGGATCAAATTCAATAATAGATGTAAAGTGCTTTGTAAAGCAAGTACTACAAAATGAAAGCTATTATTGCTCCTATTATAATCTCATTCTTCCACCACCACCCTTTATCATGTAGCTTATGCTTAACCTAACCACAGCTGCTCTTATCTATCCCCCAATATTTCCCCATTCTGACTCTTCCCTTCATTTCAAAAGCTCCCAAACTCCTCTCTACCCTGTGGACTCCTCAGGGAAGTTACAACTTATCTTCTACCATTCTTGACTTCTCACTCTCCCTCACCCCACACATCCAAACAATTGCCAATTTTTTTCATTTCTTCTTTCATGACATCTCTTCTATCTGTTCCCTTTCCTTGATTCATGCATCAATTTCTTGCATTAAGGCCCTCATCATCTCCCTCTGGACTCTTACAGAGCCTTACTAATTGGTCTCCTGGTTTTAAGTCTCTCTCTACTCCAATCTTTCCTTTGCTCAAGTGATTTTTCTAAAGGTTAGGATTGACCACCTCCCCATTCAATAATTTTTCAGGTTCTTCCTTTTGACCAAGATATAATATTATTTCATCTTGATAACATCCTTTTTGAATTTCTATTTTGTGTAAGTTTTATGATGTACAGAAATATATACAGTAATACAGTAATATACAGTAATAGTAATAATAATTTATTGATAAATATTTGGGGGGAGTGAATGCTCAAAAAGTTGTTATGGATAATGGTGTGGCATCAAAAAAACTTGGAGAGCATTGATCTAAATAGATCAACAGAGAGAAGTTAAGAATAGTAAAAGAATGCAAAAACTGCTTCTATCCAGCAAGGGGAAAAAACTAGTTCTTGCCAGGATGCAGTGTTATTAAAAATGTAAATAGGTTTTTCTCTCTAGCAGAATAATGTTTCCAAACTACACACAGGACTCAAGATGTTCCAGTTCCTGAAATGCCAACAAAGGCACATATGTGTGGCCTTTTCATTGGACCTTGATGCTATGGTTCTTTTGAAAAAAATTTAACCAGAAATTACTCCCCAAATTTGGTCTTTGTGGCCAACCAGACCCATCACTCAAAGTTAATTGCCTACTATTTGTGTTTCTTGTACACAGAAAATGATGGCTTGCTTGAAATAACACAGTATTTTGAAATAAACTAGAGCACATGAATTTGTTATTGAAAACACAAACAGTTTGTGCCTTGTTATTGTTTTTGTTGTTCCTTTAGGGTCCATATTTTGAACAGAGAGATGCGGCATTGGCTTAGTGATGTGATTCTTACTCAGAGAATTTCCAACAACCAATTCTGGCTAAAAATTCTTTACCCTAAAGAGTAATTGCCCAAATATGTTTCAAATATATTTTCCTTCTGTGACAAGCATATGTATCTTTGAAGCATCATAGGTTTGTTTCTTTAGCAATCTGAAACTATCCTGATCACACACATAATGATTTTGTTGTTTCTGCAGTGATTACATGAAACTCTGACCACCTCTGACCAAGTACAATGTGTTCTTACAGTTTATCAACCTGTCATCAAATTGTTTTCAAACTGCCACAAGATTTCTATATTTGAGTGCAAACCAATTTCTATTGGATAGCTAGATACATGCTCATATCCTCATTTGCATTCTGTATCCTCTACCAGAGTAGCTCCCTCATTCCCTTTTGCTACCCTGTGATCATAACTCATCAACTCTGTAATCATGTGATTGAGCTGCTACCAGGGTTTATATTCTTGCAGCACAAATATCAGGCTGTTTGAAACCATGATCTTTGGTTATGCACATTACAAATGCCATCTTGAAACCATAATGGTTCATCACAAATATTATGCAAAAACAAATCTCATATTGCTTCTTATTATAGTACTAAGATTACTTTTTGATTTGAACTTATCATCTACCTCTGTTCCTATCATCTATCTGGTGGCTTTTCAAGGGAACTAACTGGCAACACATCAGTCATTCAGCAATTTTTATGAAAGAGTAGCTGTTTTGCCAGTGGTAGATGGGAAGAGAGTCACATCTGAAAAGATTCTTTCTTTACAAAGGTTATGTATATGTATATGTATTTATATGTAAATATTGTTAAAAATAAAAAATATATGCAATTGAATATTAAGTCTATTTATTATTTGATAAAGTTTTTTATTATTTATTTTATTATTTTATTAAATATTATTATTTATTATAATAATTTAAAAATTATTTAATAAAGCTTACTTTAACCAGAAGAAAAGTAAATATTTTCTACCATAATTAGCTATTCATTTTTTTCATTTGGTTAGGTAAAGAAAAATGCAAAATTAATTTCCATTTCTCAGCAAGAGAGTTTGTCAAATTCTACCATTTTCCATCACATATTTGTAAGTAATGTCACATTGTTTTTGTTTCAAGTCAAAATATCAAATAAATTTGATGCAGAGCCAAATTTAAAATGGGTATTTAATTGTGTTGAACCAAATATTGCAAACCTTTTTTGCAAATAAAAAATCCAACACTGAAATGAAGTTTATACATGATTATCATATTATGCTAAACACATAACAAGTTATAATTTATTTAATTAAAATGTTATCTGTATTTGGCAAAATTTGTTAAAAGTAATTTAATATGAAATTCTGTAGATAATAGTAAGCATATGAGGTTTTGGTGGATTATTCTTTAAATTCTTACAGAATGTCCTATATATAACATTTATAATTATTTTATAAAGTTTCATCATTTTCTATTTAGTTTAATAATTATAGATAGAAAAATTTACATTTTATAATTATGTTATATACATTTTAATTTGGAGTTTGGGATGCACAAGTTATCATTGTAGTTATTACAAGTATATATAATACAATTATATGTATAATAAATAGAAAAGAACACTGACTTTTGTTGCTCAGTCATTTCAGTCGTGTCTGACTCTTCATGAACCAATTTAGGGTTGCTAGGACAAGACAGTAAAGTGGTTTGCCATTTCCTTTTCCAATGTTATGAACAGTATATTCAATTGCCATGGGGGAGGGGGAGTCACAACACATTTTTTGTTGATGAAAGGAGTTTATGGAACAAAAAACATTGGGAACCACTAGAGTAATTGGGGGGGGGTCCCAGCTGGGGATACCAGGAGATTTGGGTTCAAATCCCACCTGTGAAGCATTTATCTGTATGGCCCTGGCCAAAGAGAGAGACAGTCTTGAGTCCAGCAAAATGTATATGGCATTAACCAAGTCACTTAACTTCGATATCCCAAAGCAACTTTCATTGACATAAGAAATTGCTTTCCAAGTGCTCTCTTTACCAGTGAAATCACAGTCTCAGTCAAAAAGGAAAAAAAAAAAACCTTTAATGGAGGAAGAGAATTGAATAGGAGGACAAGAGTTGGGGTGGATTAGGGATCAGCAGAAGACTTGTAGTTTCATTGGTATAGAGAACTTCCAGATGAAGAAACTCCTCATACCAATATAGGCTAGCATCTTTCCTGCAATTTTTAGTCTTAGAATGTTGCCTAGAATACTTCTAAGTCAAATGACTTTCCCAGGTCAACACACAGGGTCAGAGCAGGATGAAAACCCACGTCTTTCTTCTCCTAAGACTGGATCTCTATATATTATACCAAAGTACCTTTAGAAAGTGTTGTCTTCTAGAGAATTAATTAAAAGCTATACTGAAATAATTAATAATTTTTGTAAAGTTGCAGGATACAAAAAATCCATATGAATCATCATCATCTAATCCCAAGGAACTTCAAGAGCAAGAGATAGAAAGGGAAATTCCAATAAAAACAAACTCCAGACAATATAAACTACTTGGGAATGTACTTTCCAAGACAATCCTAGGAATTATATGAACATTTTTCACACAAATAAAGTCAGATTTATACAATTAGAAAAATGTTAATTACTCATGGGTAAGCAGAGCTAATATAAAAATGATAATTTGACCTAAATTAATTTACTTTTTCAGTGCCATAACAATCAAACTACCAAATAATTATTTTATAGAACTAGAAAAATAATAACAAAATTCATCTGGAAGAACAAAATGTCACCAATAACAAGGGCACTAAATTAAAAAAAAAATGTGAAAGAGGAACTAGTTGTACCAGATCTCAAATTGTATGGTAAAATAGTAATCATAGAACAGTTTGGTATTGGCTAAAAAATAGAATGGTAGATTAGATATACAATATACTGGAGTAAATGACCTTACTGACCTAGTGTTTGATAAACCCAAGGAAGCCAGCTTTAGGAATAAGAACACATTGTTTAACAAAAACTGCTAGGAAAATTGGAAAACAGTATGGCATAAATTAGATATGGACTAATATCTTATACTCTATACCAAAATAAGATCCAAATGGATATATGCTTTAGATATAAAATATGATACAATAAGCAAATTAGGGGAACACAGAATAGTTTACCTGGCAGGTCTATGGAAGAGGGAAGTATTTATGAACAAAGAGGTAGAGAGATGCAAAATATTTCATTTTGACTATATTAAGTTTAAGAGCTTTTGTACAAACCAAACTAACGCAACCAAGAGTAGAAGGGAAACAACAAACTGGGGGGGGGGGAAATTTATAACAAAAGTCTCTGATAAATGTCTAATTTCTCAAATTTATAGAGAACCAAGTCAAATTTACAGGAATACAAGCCATTCCCCAGTTGACAAATAGTCAAAACATATGAATAAGCAGTTTTCAGATGAAGAAATGAAAGGCATCATCAACCATATGAAAAAATGTTCTAAAACACTCTTGATTAGAGAAATACAAATTAAGACAGCTCTGAGGTACCACTTCACACCCATAAGATTGGCCAATATGATAGTAAAAGAAAGTGATAAATATTCAAGAGGATGTGGCAAAATTACAACACTGATTCATTGTTGATGGAGTTGTAAACTGATCCAACCAGTCTGGAGGGCAATTTGGAACGACTCTATCCAGAGGGCTATAATACTGTTCATACCCTCTGATACACTACAGAGTCTTAATCCCAAAGAGATTATGAAAAAGAGAAAAAGGACTTACTTGTACAAAAATATTTATAGAAGCTCTTTTTGTAGTGAAAAAGAATTGTAAATTGAAGGAACGTTTATCAGTTGGGGAATGGCTGAACAAATTGTGGTACATTTTGGTGATGGAATACTATTGTGATATAAGGAATGATCAAGCAAGATGATTTCAGAAAAAGCTGAAAAGAGCTACAGGAACTGATGCTGAGTGAAATAAGCAGAAGCAGGAGAACACCATGCACCTTAACAGCAATATTGTATGAGGATCAACTGTGAAAACTTGGCCACTCTCAGCAATGCGATGATCTGGGACAACCCTGGAAGACTTAAGATGGGGAATGCTATCCGCCTCCAGAGAAAGAACTATTGGAGTTGGATTGACAGGGATCAAAGCATACTATCTCTCACATTAGTGTATTTATGGTTTAATTTGGGGGTTTTGGTTTTGTATGAGTGTACTCTTTCCATAAGGAACAATATGGAAGCATGTTTTGCAAATATGCAAATTTGCAAAAAAAATTAGATAAAAAAGAAATTATTCTTGTCATTGTTCATCGCTTTAATCATGTCTAACTCTTTACAACCCTATTTCAGGTTTTCTTGGCAAAGATACTTGAGCTGTTTGCCATTTCCTTCTCCAACTCATTTTACAGATGAGGAAACTGAAGCAAACAGTGAAAAAAATCTTGTTCATGGTCACGTAGCTAGTAGGTGTCTGAGGCTACATTTGAACTCCTGGAGGTCTTCCTGACTCCACTCTGGGTGCTCTATTCACTGTGCCATCTAGTTGCCCTTTTTGAAATTAACCTTTAGAAATTTGTGCAGTGCTTTTAATGATATCAGTTTCTTCTTGAAAGAAAGGCAATTTTTAAATAAAGATATTCTTCTGGTAATGTGCTGTTAGAACATCAGACATGATGTCCCTCAAAAATTTAAGTGGAAGCTTGCCCCAAGGACAACAGATAAGTGTATAGTGAGCATGAACAGACTGTGACGCATTATAAATTGCTGAGGTACAACGATATAAAGGATATTATTAGAGAAATATATGACCAGGAGAAAAAAAAGATGAATCTGCCACATGAGAACCAAGGACCATGTCTACAGCAATCCTGGAATCCAGGTCATATCAAGAGATCTAGGGGAATGTCACCAGATTTTTGCCTAGACCCTCTATGGAAGTTTGAATGGGCAGGGGTGCCTATCATTGGAACCAAAATCAGGGCCAATATGATGAATCCATTAAAGTATCAAGAGAAGATATCAAAGTATAATCACTCAAAACCAGAATTTATCCGTAAGACATGTAATCAGCATAAGTATGAGCTTCCTTGTTCTGACTGCAACACTTTACCCCACCTCACCCCAATACAAGCAAGGACAGGAAGATCCGAGTTCAAAACCTGCCTCTGACACAAATTGATTGTTTGATTCTAGATGAGTCACTCATATCTCATTCTGTATGATTCTTGTTAACAGTCCTCACTCAGTAAGTTCTCCATAAAATCAATGCAATTTGCTTGAGGTAATTGTCTGGATCTTCAAGGATACCAGCACAGAACTCGTCCATCCGTTATTCCTTATTCTTATTATAAAACCAGTCCATGTTCACTTTGGCTTATATGTATTCTTGTTACATACAGGATAATGGCAGGAACACCATCTTTTGACAATAGAATACCAGGGATCATATCTCAGCATTCTCACTTAACTTCTTTCATGATCATGGGCAAGTCATTGCTCCTTCCAGGACCTTGACTTCTCCATCTGTTTAAAAAAGAAGGAAGGCAGGATTAGAAGATTTCTAATATCTAACTGAGTTCCATTGTTCTTGCTTTTCCCTTGAAAAAGGGCAAAGAAGGATAAGATTGAAGACATTTCAGATATTAGGAGAAAAAAATGAAAGATCATAGAGTTTTTAAAAGAAACTATTTCTCCAAATGTTTCTTTGCTATAGTATAGATATTATTAACATATAAATAATTCTAAATAAAAATGTTTGAGCTAAAGAACCCACTTATGTCTTGACTAAAATAGAGGGGAATGTGGTGGAGATACTCTTGGATAAAAGAATATAAAATCAATTAGAATGTAGATAGGCCACAATTAGTGTGAATGATGAATCCCATGAAGAGATCACATTATTAAAATTTTCATTTCATGTTTCCATTGGGCTAAAACCAATTATCATTATTATTATTAATTATCATTATTATTCCAAATAGTAAAATTCAAATAATGCAACTATTTCACATAATTCATTATTTATACTAAATGGGATTTAGCTATAATTATTATGTCAATAATCTCCAAACTTTTTTGATTGTGTATCTCTACAATAAAAGATTATTAAGCATGTACCCCCAATATATGTTCATGTACTTATTTAAAACTTTCTACAGTAATACTGTACCAATAATTAAAGCATTATTAAACTTGTACAAAAAGAAACTGTAAAAGAATAAGCTAAATAGAAAATAATATTTAAATTAATATTTTATTTATTAATGGTACAGAAGACTTTTTGTTCATATTGTTAATAATTATGCTTTAAGGAGGACAATGTGATTGAATATACCTCATTATTATTGCAAATCTTGCTTAACCACTTTTCAGCATAGAAATTCAAAGATCTGATTCCAAATATAGATTTTTTTTAAACCCTTACCTTCCATCTTGGAATCAATACTGTGTATTGCTTCCAAGGCAGAAGAGTGGTAAGGGCTAGGCAATGGGGGTCAAGTGACTTGCCTAGGATCACACAGCTGGGAAGTGTCTGAGGCCAGACTTGAACCAGGACCTCCTGTCTCTAGGTCAGGCTCTCAATCCACTGAGCTACCTAGCTGCCCCCCAAATATAGATTTTTTATGTTTAGTTTGAATAGTTATTATAACTGGAGAGGAAGAGCAACTTTATAAAGATACATAGATCCCAGTGGGAGCAATGAATCATTGGTTAGACTTATTAAAACAAGATACTAATATTTCAGTCTTATCCACAAATTATTTAAAAGGTATTTTTTTATCAAAATTCAGCTATTAAAAACCTCAACTTCCTTAATGTCAATCAATTATCTTTAGAGACTAATTGGTTGGTGCTACATTTTTATGTTAATTTTTAACAAATGTCTTGAAAACCCAGTGAAACTCTTTATATGGAATATTTTTAAATAGGTTAGAAAATTCTGTTTCCAATTTTAAAAAAGTATCCAGATATAATTTTAAGTAAAATACTAAGAGGGAGTCTATAGTAATATATCATAAGGATCATTCACTACAGCCAGAGGATTTATACTAAAAATGCATGACTGGTTTAATATTAGGAAAACAATCAACAGAATTGACCATATCAATAACCAAACTAATAGAAATAATATGATTATCTCAATAGATGCAGAGAAAGCCTTTGACAAAATAGAACATCCATTTATATTAGAATCACCAGAAAGTATAGGGATAAATGGATCATTCCTTAAAATGATTAGTATCTGTCTAAATCCAACAGCTAGTTAGAAGACTTCCCAATAAGATCAGGATTGAAGCAATGATGCCAATTATTACCACTTTTATTAAACACTATACAAGAAATACTAGCTTTAGCAATAAAAGAAGAAAAAGAAATTAAAGGAATTAAAGTAGGACATAAAGAAACTAAGCTATCACTCTTTGTGGGTGATATGATGGTATGCTTAAAGAATTCTAGAGAATCTACTAAAAACTAGTTGAAATAACAAATGACTTTAGCACAGTTACAGGATACAAAATAAACTCATATAAATATTCATTATTTGTATATATTACTAACAAAGTTCAGCAGCAAAAAATAGAAAGAGAAATTGCATTTAAAATAACTAGACAATATAAAATATCTGGGAATATACTTGCCAAGACAAACCCAGGAATTATATGAACACAATTACAAAATATTTTTCATCCAAATAAAGTCATAGCTAAATGATTAGAAAAATATTCATTGCTGGGTAAGCCAAACTAAAAAATGACAATTCTACCTGAAGCAATTTACTTCTTTAGTGCCACAGCAATCAAATTACCAAAAAAGTATTTTATGGAATTAGAAAAAATAATAACAAAACTCATCTGGAAGAACAAAACATCAAGAATATTAATAGAGTTAATGGGAAAAAACAATGAAGGAAGATAGACTAGCAGTTTTCAAACTGTACTATAAAGCAGTAAGCATCAAAACAATGTGGTACTGGTTATGAAATAAAATGGTACATCAATGGAATAAATTAGATACACAATATACAGGGGTCAATGATTGTAGTAACCAAGTGCTTGATAAACCCAAAGATTCCAGCTTTTGGAATAAAACCTCACTTTTTGATGAAAACTGCTGGGAGAACTCAAAAACAGTATAGCAGAAACTTGGAATAGACCAATATCTTATACCCTATACCAAGATAAGATGAAGATGGACATATGATTTAGATATAAACTGTGATACAATAAGCAAATAGTTTACCTGGCAGATCTATGGAGAAGGGAAGTATTTATGAACAAATAAGAGATAGAGAACATTAGAAGATGTAAAATGAATAATTTTGATTATATTAAATTTAAGAGCTTTTGTATAAACCAAACAAATGCAAACAAGATTAGAAAGGAAACAAAAACTAGGGAAAATGTTTATAACAAATTTCTCTGATAAAGGTCTTATTTCTCAAATAAGGAGAACTAGACAAACTTGTGAGGATAGAAGGCATTCCAAATCAAAACAATGTTGAGGTACCACCTCAAACCTACAAGATTGGCCAATATGGCAGCAAAGGAAAGTGATAAATGCTGCAAGGAATGTGGCAAAATTATTAATACACTGCTGGTGGAGTTGTGAATTGATCCAACCATTCTGGAGGGCAATTTGGAACTATGCCCAAAGGGCTTTAAAAGACTTCCTGCCCTTTGATCCTACAATATTACTGCTGGGTTGGTACCCCAAAGATATAAAAGGGAAAAATACGTGTACAAAAATATTCATTGCTGTGCTCTTTGTAGTGGCAAAAAAACTGGAAAATGAGGGGGTATACATTGACTGAGGAATAGCTTAACAAATTGTGGTATCTGATGGTGATGGAATACTATTGTGCTAAAAGGAATAATGAACTGGAGGAATTTCATGTGAACTAGAAAGACCTCCAGGAATTGATGCAGAGTGAAAGGAGCAGAACCAGAAGAACAATGTATGTAGAGACTGATACATTGTAGCACAATCAAATGTAACAAACTTTTCTACTAGTAGCAATGCAATGACCCAGGACAGTCCATAGGAATTTATGAGAAAGGATGCTATCCACATCCAGAGAAAGAACTGTGGGAGAAGAAACTCAGAAGAAAAACATATGATTGATCATGCAGTTTCATGGGGATATGATTAGGGTTTTGATGTTAAAAGGTCTCTCTATTGCAGATATTAATAACATGGAAATAGGTTTTGAACAATGATACATGTATAACCCAGTGGAATTGCTTGTCAGCTGGGGGAGGGTGGGGGAGAGGGATGGGAAAGATCATGAATCAGGGAACCATGGAAAAATATTCTAAATTAATTAATTAATTTAGAATACAAGACATTCCCAAATTGACAAATGGTCAAAGGATGTGAACAGTTTTTCAGATGAAATTAAACCTATCAATACTCATATGAAAAATGTTTTATATCACTCTTGATTAGGGAAATGCAAATTAAGACAGCTCTGAGGTACTGCTTCACATCTATCAGATTGGTCAATAGGACAGTAAAGGAAAATGATAAATATTGGAAAGAATGTGGCAAAATTGGGACACTAGTGCATTGTTAGTGGAATTGTGAAGTAATCCAACCATTCTGGAGGGCAATTTGGAACAATTATGCCCAAAGGGCTATAAAACTGTGATCCTGTAATACCACTACTAGGTCTGTATCCTAAGAAGAAAAAAAGGGAAAGGACCTACCCATTCAAAGATATTTATAGTAGCTCTTTTTGTGGTGGGAAAGAATTAGAAATTGGGGAAATGTCCATCAGTTGGAGAATGGCTGAACAAACTGTGGTATATGATAGTGATGGAATACTATTATATTATAAGACATCATAAGCAAGATGATTTCAGTAATAGCTGGAAAGATCTGCATGAGCTGATGCAGAGTGAAATAAGCAGAACCGGAGAACACTGTATACAGTAACAGCAATATTATGATCAACTGTGAAAGACCTTCTCTCAGCAATATAATGATCTAGGACAATTCTGAAGGACTGGTGACAAAGAATGCTATCCACCTCCAGAGAGAGAATTGTTATAGTAAGAATGAAAATTAAAGCATACCATTTTCCACATTAGTTTATTTATGTTTTTATTTTGAGGTTTGGGTTTTATATAAGTATTCTCATACAACAATAACCAATATGGAAGTATATTTTGCATGATGACACAAATATAACCCAGATCAAATTGTTTGCTAGCTCTGGAAGTGGGGAGGGAAGGAGAAAGAGGTAAACAATTTGGATCTTATATTTTCAGAAAATGTGCGTTGAAAAATTATTACATGTAATTAGAAAAATAAAATATCTTTTTGAAAAGTATGAGTTTTTATAGATGATATATTAATGCTGCTTTCAGCAATTCAGGGAGGATCAGTTACCTAGGAGACAGTAGTTAATAAAGTCAAATTCTTTAAACTGGAAAAAAAGAGAATGAGAACTAAGGAAGGGGTCTTTAGATTTGGCTATTAAGGGGCCATTGATAATTTTGAAGTGAGCAATTTCAGATGAATCAGTAATCCAAAATCATTAGGAGAATGAAAGCCTAGGACACTAGAATAATAGTTTTGTCTTCAACAGATGAGAGCAGGGCTATTCAAAAGGATAGTATAATTGTGTTGGAGACAAATCCAATTGCTGAACATCAGTGCGAGGGTAAGAGATAACCTATTTTCCCACTTTTCAGCTCTAGAAATCATGCTACAGATGCCTTGTGGTTATGGCCCATACCACTGGAACTTTGAAGATCAAGGTTCTCAGCAAGGGTATTCATTCAGAATATGTTATCAAATCTGATTGCTCCTCTGATCTTGGGAAGTGGTCCAGAAGTTGGCTACCAAATTGTTGGGAAATTTAAAAATTATATAAAATGTATAAGAATGAAGATTTGTATTTAAAAGGATCAGTTCACCGGTGTGTTGTTGGGATTTACAGATGGAAAATATATATGCTGCTGTACCTCATGTTTCTGAAGTATCTGGATTTCCACTTAGGGTTTGGTGGGTAGAAGACAGCAAAGGCTGGGAGCTCACGCTTATGCTCTTCTATCTTCAAGAGGGGATGCTAACCTAGCATTTTATCAATTACGGATCAGATATTCGTAATCTAGAGTCACAACTCTATTTTGAAGTTTCAGGGTAAAAGTTACTTTCCCTGGTTACTGGTAGGGAAAAGGGGAGACAGAGAAATTGTTCCATTTAGGATTAGAAGGTTACAGTTAGCTTAGTCTCTGCCAGCTTGGCTTCCCTCCCATCAAACACTTATTACACAAAAGACAATCGTGGCTACCAAGTAAACATATTTATCAAATTAATTAGTAAAACAACAATCAGGAAAGTCATAGAGATTAGTTTAGTGAATAGAACATACAAGAGTCAGGGTGGGGGGTGTCTCTGATATAGGGGTAAGACGACGAAATCTCAATTCAACTGAGGAGAGGACTAGCTCACTCTAGTGCGTCTACTATGGACCAGGTTTTATGCTAGGTATAAAGACAAAAATGAAACAGCTGCTACCTGTAAGGAAGTTATTTACAGTCTCCTAATAAAATACAAATGTCTCATCCAACCATTTATAGCTCTCTTAAATCTGAGTTAAACCTACTTTTCCACATTAACACTAAACTAATCCTTTCATGAATGCTACATTCTAGTTAAACTCAACATATCACCTCCCACCTCCATGGATTTGCCCAGATTCCATACCTGGAATGTCCTAACTCCTCCTCTCCACCTTTCAATATCTTTTATCTTCCTTTAAGGCTCTCTCTGATCAAATGCCTCCTCCATGAAGCCTTTCCTTATCCTGCCAGTTGTTCATATGCTCTCTAGCTTCAAATTAACTGTAGTATATTTGTGGACATGTTTATTTCCAAGATACTGTAAAGTTTTTGAAAGTAGGGATTATTTCATTTGGCTCTGTATCTCCAGTCCCCAGAACTGTGTCTTTTACATAGCAGGGATGTAAATGTTGGCAGTCCTTTCAAATTATTGCATATGACACTACACATTGGAATACCTGTATTTTGAGAGTGAAGGACCGTTAAAAAACAAAACAAAACACTGCTTTTCCCTCCATTCCCATTCAAACTACTAGAAAGAACCAGAGGCATGGCTCTTGATAAAGAAAAGATGCTCAATTAAGAACTGAGACATAGACATGAGGACATCTCTTTCTATAGTCCTGTAAATAATAACAGATGAGTAATCATGAAAATTAATATTGGTATAAATCTAACCTAACCCAGGAAGGATGAGGATTTGAATCATAAAAATTCCAGACTACTTATGTGCTGCCATGAAAGAACATGCCTTTATCCTAAATGGAAAAGTACAAATATTGGGATAAAAAATATCTTAATTGCTGAAACAAGAGACTTCAACAGTTAATCCTGCCTAAAGGGCAGAGCTTCATTCTCCACGAAAGCTACTGTATGTGGGTTATTTACAGTGGTTAACCAAATATCTGAGGACAAGTAATTAGCCTAACATCCCTGTTCTGCATACTTGTCTCACACACAATTTACAGAACAAACCCACAGAAGGGAAAAATAAAAGACCATGGAATATTTTTTCCAACCCCAACAGCTTTGAGATGTACTTTTCCCCCTCAAAAACTATTCCTCCAGTGATATTAGGATGAGCAAGAATGGGCTATTTCCCCTTGCTACATAAAGACAGAGAAATAGCATTTTTACATCACTCTTCAATTTCCCTTCTCCCCATTTCAGGTAAGTATTGCATTGCAATGCATTCTCTTTTATTACTTCACTGTCACAAAATATACAGAAGAGGTTGGTTGGCCAGCTGTACCAGTACAGAGTACCTTCTGAGCAAGAGTTTAATTTAATGGTGAAATTAAAATAACTCTTTGTTGCAAAAAAACATTCTGTGGGAATTTATTTTACCAATAATAACAGTGAACTTGCCTCATTTTTATAATTTCTAACAGTTTTCAAAGCATTTCCCTTACAGCTACCCTGTGAGGAAGGAATAGCAGGTTCCCTTTTATATGCCCATTTCGTAGATGAGAAAATTGGCACATAGGGAAGTTAAGTATTTTGCCTAGGATCACACAGTTAATAAGTGGAATTTGCAAAGCTATTTGAAGCCAGGTCTTCAGGATCTTCTTTGGAATTTTTGTCCTTTGGTTCTGGGTTGCCTTCTTAGAGGTTTCTCTCTAAAACTTGTCTGCAGAAATTGTTATCTCTCTTAACCATATATCTTTGGCCTTAGTGGCACTCAAAACAGGTTTCTCCCATGATGGGTATAGTTCTCCAGAACCAGTGGGCTCTGGACTTATAACTCACTGCTCATGGGGGGGGGGGCCTGTGCTTTCTTAGGAAAAGAATATTTCTTTTTCATCAATCATTCTGATGTGGTAACAGACAATGTTCAGGAACTTAGGAGCCAATTTGACATTTTTCTCTTCCTTGGACCAGTGGCATCTGGAGTTCTTTGATCAGTTATCAGAAAGACTAGGTCCCCTTCTGCAATCACTTTGCTTAGGCCTTCTATTTCTCCTCCTTTTCCTCCATTTATCTGTATTTAATGTCTTTTAGCCATCTGTGATTATGCCAGCCATGAGGTCCGCCAAACAGTGCTATTCCATCAAGTAATACCTACTTGGCATTGGTCAAAAGCAGAGAATGTGGGGATGAACTTGATCTTGCCATTGTTTTAGTAAGACTCCATTTTTAGAGGAGTTTTTGGACTGACCAATTATAGGTCTGAACCAAGGACCAACATCTTGTTTTTAATTACGGTAAGTCCAGTTTCTCCTCACCACACCAGACTCTCAAACTAACAGGGTTATGCAGTGTTCCTAAAGGCCTTGATGATGGATAGGAAGGTCTGATAGGTGGTATCAAGATTGAGAACCCATTTCCTTTTCAAAGACCAGCCTAGCTAAGTGAAGAGAAGATCATCTTCGAGAGACTGGCCACTTGGTGATCAAGTCTTTGGTCATGGCAACCCACAAAGATAGTTGATGATACTTGGGAGGGGAAGGAATCTCAATGAGTCTGCAGGTGAATTTTAAGCTTTTTCAGACTCCATTGCCTTATTGATGTTGACTTTCAGTTTGTTCACTTCCAAAAGTATGAAGAAGTCACTGTAATGAAAAGGATTCTTGGATTGATTGCTCACGTGTAAAACACTGAGTTCCTGTATCCCATCATACATTGTATCTACTGACTGTTTGCTTTAAAATTCAGTTTTGTTTTTTAAGTTCACATATTAATCTAATCTAATATCTCCTGTTATACTATGTCATTTTCAGCTACTGTGTTTTAGCCATTAGCTATACGTTCTATTACCTTGCCTTTATTTGTACCTTTTCCCTATGACTGGACTGGAGAAAATACCATTATAACAGTTGGACAAACCCTTTTCCTTGGCAAAACCATATGGTCCTATGGATGCTGGGTTTGTCCTCAGATCCATTGAGGTCACTTGTTGCCTTAATGGTCTTTTGTTCCTTTTTGCCTTTGTTAATTGTCACATAGATAATGATGGATGGACTCCATCAAACTGGTTACAATGTGTATCAGTAACCTTTGGAGAATTTAATTAGCTAAAAAAAATCTTGATTAATTTTAAGGGGTCTTCAGAAGTGATTTTGAGATACCTAGTATCACCCCCACCTCTGACTGCTCATTTGCTTACCTTTGAGTTGTTTGTAACAAGAGGCTAGGGTTCATTTGTAGCTGTAGTACAGTGTAATAGCACTATTGTATTCTGCATCTCTGCATTTTAAAAAATGTAATGGATGAGACATCAGAAATGATTTTCACTATAGTATTCCTCACCTCCACATTGCAATGGATGGGACATATAAAAATGTGCCTTTTACGGTGGTTACAATCTCATACCAGAGGATGGAGGTTTTCCAAGGGGCTTGGTTACCCTGTGATGGTTTATAATCCCATCTGAAAGGTGGGAAGAATTACCTAAGGGGGTTGGTAACACCCAGATAGCTCCCAGAGGGAGAATTTTCCCATAGAGCCTAATGGCACCTGGATGGTCTTTTACATTTGTAACTCTTCAGCTTACTCTACCCTTCCACAGAAAGATTTAGATTCTTGGTGGCATTTTAGACCCAAAAAGGTTTTCATCAGTGGTACATCGATTTTGTTGTTGTTGTTGTTGTTTGTTTGTTTGTTTTTCCTAGGCTTTCCTGCCAAATTTTAGAATGATGGCAGTAATAGACTTTGTTAGAATTATCTCAGCTAATGTTGACAAATTGGCTAGATCTAGAGAACTTGTGACAAGTATCCATGAGCTTCCTAGGTTTTTAAAATGTCACACAGCAAGTGGCTATAGAGACTCGTGAATCCTACTGATAGTAGGTTTGTTTGCTATTGTCATTAAATGGGTTCTTGTGATTTGGGGGATTTTGGTACTTCTTTGAATGTGCATTAACTGCTGTACTACAATTTTAAAAAGCTGTTACTTGGTGAAAATCATGTACACTCACACTGTGGATCATGGCCAAGTTAAAAAAGAAATGAATCTCATTTTTGGGTGAGAAACCTTTGTATTGTGCCTCTACTTGACTGACATCTTTTCATGGAACAATATATTTTTGATTTTTAAAAATTTATTATTGTTTTTGCTCATATGTGCAATAGAGTATTTGTGTTTCCTTCTTTCTCTCACTTTTTGTACTTGAAGCATGTTACCAGTATTGATTTTTTTTTCATTTTGCACCAGGATAAGTTTAAAATGTCTGTTAGCCCTAATATTAATGCATACCCAAAAGATTTAGACTATAGAAATCTGCACTGATTGTTAAATATTATGGGTCTTTGATTAATGACTGTTTATGATTCCAGGAGAAGGGATCACAAAAGAGCCACTGCACATTGCCAAGGAGCACAAAGTTAACATGCACAGTGCCTAGGGGCACAAGGTCAAGGAGACCAACCATTCCCAGTGGAATTGATGAAATTCTGCACTAACACAGGGGACTTGAACTTGTTTTGGGGTCAAGGAAGCAGCTGTTTCACACCCTCAGATGCAAGATTCCTTAATGCCAGATCCAGACTTCTACCAAGTACCTCAGTTTGGCTGACATTTTGGCTTTCATATCCCTGAGAGCAAAGGTAAAATCAGAACAGGGAATGATATTCCCTTCTGCTTCAAACTGTAGTCCTTTTTCTCTCTCTTTCTTAGTATGGCAATTTTCTGTAGCCCAGGTTGCCAATGGGTGAGTGCTATATTGTTACAATTTTCCTATAGGCTTGTGGGACATAAATCACTTTAATTGGACCCTGATTGAAGGACCTGTTATGGGCTTATTCTTCTTTAATTAGAATTTTTACACATGACACTTGGATATTTTATGTTTCATGCAGAAGTTACTTTTTTCTCTTTTATTTTGAGTTTTTTATGTTTTTTACTTTCTTTTGACAATTGATTCATATACCTCATAACTCAGCCATGTATCCTGAGGTGATCCATGTGTTGGTAAATACTCTCCTCAGGGGGGGATTGTATTATTGCCATAAAATTCTAGATTCATAAAAATTTTTCTTGTTTTAAAGTAATTTTAGGATAAGAAATTTGCTACCTTCCCAAATCAAGAAAGTGAACTGTTTGGAGAAGGTGCCATAAAGAAGCCTGCAGAAACTACACACTGCACCAAAAGATCCAGAATGAATTTTGGGATGTAGTGAATTGAACTGTGGGGGGTTGAACACATTTATTTTGAATGTAAACTCTTATGCCAAAGGGGATTGTCCCCAATTGGCTTTTTGCCAGTATGCCTAGCAATCATTGATTTTGTTCTCGTTCTCTTTTATTTCCCTCTTATCCCCAAATTATTGTAATTTCCCCTTAGAAAGTGCAATATTTTAAACATCTCTAGTTAAAGATCTTTAGAGATGCAAGTTAGTTACGTGTAATGATTTGCTGGAGAAACTAGGCATGTAAATGTAGGAGATTTCTACATGCTCATCTCCCAATGGAATCACAGAGGGGATTGTGTAATTAGAATTTGCTTCCCAAGACTCTCTTACCCAGCATCCCATTTGTATATTCATGCTGAGTGCAAACACTGCTTGCATATATAGGGAGGATATATTTTGATGTAACCCCACCCCTCTCTTCTTCCCAGGAACATGGCTGGGGAGGCTAGGGGGAAACATGGCAGGAAACTTTACTCATGTGGTCATACTTAAACTTTGTACTTCTATTTTTTATTTTTTCTACTTCAAGTGATCACTAATAAATATTATAAAATATAATACTTGGAGTTATTGTTATTAATTTAAATTTACAGTATGTATATTATATCCACATGTATAACTATTAATATATACTGTTGATATCGTATATATAGCTATTATATTATTATAATTTTATAGAACTATTATATATTATTTAATATTATATAGGTACAGTAATATAATACTATATAGCTATTATATATTATATAAAGCTATAATTATATCTTGTTACTATAATGTGATATATTCTTAATATAGGTTATACGTAGTTATAGGTCAAGAAAGAGACTCAAAGTTAGTAAACTTCCCCAAAGCCTTGCAACTGTATGTCTCACATACTTTTTTTCCAGAAGAATAGGAATCTAGACATAAAATGATATCTTATGTAAAAGACTATAGATTGTGATTTATGGTTAAGGGAGTGGCAGGGAGTGGTAGGAAGTGGGACAAAGGATAGCAACCTCTTTAGTGTTCTCCAGTCATCCCTGTGTTTGTCATTGGCATAGACCAGAAGAAGATGAAGGAGAAAGCCAAAAAGCTTCCTCACTGTAGTTTTGCTCTCAGACCCTTTTCTGTTTCAGGAACTGGAGCCCTGGAAATAATTGCTTAGCAAGGGGGATATGATTAGAAATAAGAGCTACAAGGGGGTTTTGCTCATAAAGCACATATAAATTGGGCTCAGAGAAGACAGGAAGGGACATATAAACGAAATCAAAAAGGAGATGTGATCTTGACCTGAGCATCCTCTACCTTCTGTGAGAGGCTTGGTTGAAGGGAAGAGCTTCATCATCATTGGTTGAAGCAAAAATGCTGGAGAACACTGACCATAGCACAAGCAATGAATGTAGAGCAGAATTGCAGGTGGGTCTGAAGAGAGTACTCCATCCAAAGGCAACAAGGAGGCTTACAAAAGGTCGGGGGGGGGGGGGGCTGGCTATAATAGCTATCAAGTCCTCCTTGAAGGAGGGAGGTTCACTAACTACCATATCTTAGTGAATATTGGACAGGGTATTAAGTAATAGTGAAAAAAATAAAAGCTCACATTTATATAGTGTTCTGAAGTTTGCAAATTGTTTTTACAAATAGATCAATTTATATTCATAGCAACTCTTTGTGGTAAATGTTGTTCCATTTTACAGATGAGAAAACTGAGGTAGATACAGGTTAAGTGACTGGCCTAGACACAACTAAAAAGTATCTGAGGTTGAATTCAAACTCAAGTTTGTCTTGACTGCAAGTCCAGCATTCTAGCTACATGAGCCAGAGGACAGCTGGCCAGTTGAAGATCAACTGTAGTAGAGTTAACATACCCAATGAGGAGTGATGTAGGTATATTAACCACTCAGAAAGCAGCTGAGTGGCAATGCCAAGTAGGGAGTATCAGATGGCAATGACTGGTGTAGACCAGTCAGAGTAGATCCCAAAGAGAGTGACATGATGATCTCAACAGAAAATATCAATATGTGTCATATCAGGGACATGAGTCACCCCTCAGACTGTATTCTGTGATCCTGTATTCCTCATGGGTGTATATGTCATGTGTCATCCTTCCACAGATTCATTCTTCTTACTCTGTGTGTGTGTGTGTGTGTGTGTGTGTGTGTGTGTGTGTGTATGTGTGATAGTGAGTTCAAGGGTTATAGTAGCAGGGAATGTTCTATTTTTGTTTGTACTCTGAATGGCTAGTAAAAGAAAACCTCTTTAGGGGTTGCAGAACTATGGCTCCAAGAGGATATCCTGACCTTCAAAGTACCTAGAATTTGGGATAATTTTCAGGGATTCCAAGATTAATTATTATTGTGTGTAATATTATGTATAATATTATGTAATAATATAATATTAAGTGTGTATTATACTTAAAAAATGAGAAATGACTGGTTATTAAGAGTGTTTAAGAGAGTTATTAAGAGTATGAAGAGCCAGGTGGTATAATGGATAGATCCCTAAACATGGATCTGAGTTCAAATTTAGCCCTACTTCCTAGTTGTGTGATCTTAGATAAGTTACTTAACCTCTGTCTGCCTCAATTTCCTTAACTGGAAATCGGGGGTATACTAATAAGAGCACCTACTTCACCAAATTCTTGTGAGAATCAAATTTGAATATTTGTACTTAGCATAGCGCCTGGAACATAGTAGGCTTTTAGCAGCACCTATTTCCTTTCTACCTAAAATGAGATGGTAAACAACTAATGTGAGACTCAATCCCCAAACAGTGTGTGTGTGTGTGTGTGAGAGAGAGAGAGAGGGGGGGGAGGGCAGAGAGAGACAGAGAGAGACAGAGAAAGAGAAAGAGAGAGACACAGAGAAAGAGACAGAGAGAGAAAGAGACAGAGACAGAAACAGAGACAAATTGTGGTCAGATCATTGATTTATTAGATAAATTGGTGTTAAAAATAATCCAATACTAAATTGTTTTAAAAGATAAAGGGACAAGAAGATATCGAGTTTAATTGTGGAATCTCCAACTTGGATTATTGTAACAAACTATGAGAAGATGTTGGCTTTCAGGCTGCTAGATAGTATTCAGCTTAGTTTGGTGGTTCCTGAAAGTTGTTAGCCTTTTGTAGTTCTATGGAATTCCTTTGTAGATTCAATCCCATTGTTGGCAAACTATTTTTTTCACAATCACTTCCCTAACAAAGACGTCTTTTATAAGATCTACTGGTTTGGACCTTTCCTTAAAGCAGAATAAGTAAAAATCTCTGGAAACAAATCATTTGCCAGGATCCTTCAAGACCCATCTCTTCCACAAAGCTTCTCTAAGCATTTCTCTTCCCCAGGCCCAGTTGAAAGCAATCCCATGCTCCCTTCACTACAAAGGCATGTTGATTTAGATGGACCTTTAACTGCCTTCATCCTCTGTTCTATGTAAATAACAAGTACAAAATGCCTGGAGAAGAATGAAAAAGTTGGTGACATTTATCTCACTTTCTCTCAACCCATTTATTTAATTACATTCAGGGATGCTGAAAAATAGCTGAAAGAATAAAAAAATTAAATTGACTTCAGTTTTACAGACAGGAAATGACTGGCCCCTGATGTATACTGATCAATCATTTCCAAATCAGCCGTCTATGTACAGGCAGAACATTGACTTGCTAGACCATGGTAGACAGAACTAATGCCAACTTCAAAAACAAGATAAAGTGAGAAGACGCTGCATGCAATTACAAAAACTCCAACCTCACCCATTCTAAGAAATATTGATATTGAAAAATGAAAAATAGATTAAGGAAAGGTATAAGTAAAGTTGACTATGTCTGAACAGGCAGGAAATGATTGATTATTGATATGAGTCATTTCCAAATCAACTGTCAGGCCATTGACTTATTAGGGGAAAGATGAAAATCAACACCAAATTTGAAGAAAGGATAAAAACAGTTAAAAAAAAGATACCACAAGAGCTCAAACATGAACTGGTTTAGGAATAAAACAAGATCAACTATTAATGACCCCAAAGTATGAAAAATAATAAAGAAAAATAAATAGACAAACTACAACTATTTCCACAAGTTGGCCAAATGAGCCTAGAAACCATATCAGAGAAGAAACTTTTTTATATTTTTGCCAAGAAAATAAATGCAGAAAACAACAATAACACCCTAGAAATCTATAAACTCATTGGGAAAAAGTCATGGATAGGAAACAAATTTTTAAAAAAATAGAAGAGAATAAATGGATATGTATTTTAGATTGATAGCTAATGGAGAATTTTTAAAAGAAATGATCATTTAATTCTCCATTTAATTTTTTTAAAGTATAGAGCACATTATAAAAGGCAAAATTAACTCTTTTGATTTCATAAAATTAAGGAACTTTTGAATTAAGAGAGAATAAAAAGGAAAACACTGTAGAGTAGGAAAAGCATTTGTACCAAATATCACGAATAAAAGTTTGAAACCGAATTAAATAGGGAATCGCCACAAATTCAAAGATATGAATAAACATTTTCAAGAGAATAATTTCAAATTATAAATAAACATTTGAAGATATTCTCCTAACTACTAATAGTGTAGAGAAATGTAATTTTAAAAAATCTTGAGATTTCACTGCACAACCTGCAAATTGACAAAGGTGTCCCAATAATAAAAAAAAAAAATTAGTTGTTTGAGGAGCTGTGGGTAGACGGGCTGAGAAATACATCATTTGTGGAGCTTTGAACTATTCCAACCATTCTGGATTTGAATTTACAATTATGGAAGAACAATGACTAATCTATCCACACCTTTCAATTCAGCTAGCCCACTGCTGGAGAAAAAACCCCAGTGAAGTCATATATAGAAATAAAGGTATAACATATCACAGCAGCACTTTTGTGCTTGCCAAAAACACTGAAAAAGAGTTGGAGAATAGTGAAAAAACTATGGGAATGTGAGTGTAAAGGAATTTTACTGTGTAGTAGGAATGATGAATAGGAAGAATTCCAAGAAACATAGGAAGACATATAAACTAACAAGGAGGAAATACACAGATCCAAAAGAACAATACACACGGTGACTGTAATGTAATAAAAGGATCACTAAAAGGAAGCTAAACTGTGAGTAACTAAAAAATCAATCCCAGGAATGGAGAACAGATAATGAAATTCATTTCCTTCCTTGTGGCATTGATGCCAGTAAACTATTAGGGCAAAAGGTTGTATACAATGTCAGATGCTGTTACTATGAAGGATGGTTTTATATAACTGTTTTTCTCTATTAAAAAAAAAAAGGAACGTTTACTCCAGAGAAAGGTGAAAAGGAAGAAATTACCCTCATGTAAAGACAAAAGGCATCAATAAAAAGAATTATTTTTTATAACCCTTACCTTCCATCTTAGAATCAGTACTTAGCATTGGTTCCAAGGCAGAAGAGAGCTAAGGGCTAGGCAATGGAGGTTAAGTGACTTGCCCAGGATCAGAACAGCTAAGAAGTGTCTGAGGCCGTATTTGAACCCAGGACCTCCAGTCTATAGGCCTGGCTCTCAATCCACTGAGCAACCCAGCTACCCCCAAAAGAATGATTTAAAAAAATTTTAGAAGAGAATGATGGCCAATTAGGGCTGTATAGCTTCACAAAACTATAAAATTCAAATGAAAGGAGAAAATTTGTTTTCTGAAAGGTTAATATAAGGCCTAACCAATCCAGATCACCACAAGAGTATTTTTTGGGTAAAATTGGAAAAATGGCAAACGGATGAAAAAAGTGGATCAGAACAGGTAACATTTGGGCAGCAATCTATTTTTATTATCTATGATAGTAAAACCACTACATTTGGATTCAAAATCCTCAGATTCCATTGTACTATCTGATGAAGAAGAAATGGTTCTAAAGGAGATAAAGATGAGAAGAGATCAAGTTCACACAGAAGAAATTCATGTAGGAGGTGGGACAAATTTGAAAATGTTGGGAGATTTATTTTTAAGGTGCTTAAAGGAGGGAAAGATAGCCAAATAATTGGAAAATAATTGCAAATGCTACCATTGCCATCAAAAGGCAATAAAGTGACTCTTGACTCCATAAAAATTATCATAACAATCTACACATGTATTTTCTGGATGAAAATATGAGAAGTTCCAGTTGATGGGAACAACAAAAGGAAAACTGGAAAATTTTTTCAGATACTGTCAACTTCTTAAACCTCAAAAGAAGGTTAAAAAAAACCCAAACACATGAAATGACACAACCCTAAATTTAACACAGCTTCTCTTTGCTGCCTTACGTGTTAATGGCATCCAAAAACCACAAGATCAATGTTTGCAAAAAAATGTATAGCACTACTTTAGACTAAAAACCCCACAAAGAATAGGTAGGTAGGGATTTTTTTTAATATCAGAAAAATTATTTATCTAACCAAAATCAAAAGCAAGCATCATGGGATGTACTGGAGATGGGAAAGTACTGGAACTTTTTCCAATTATATAAATATGAAACAAGGATGCCTACTCTCTCTACTATTATTTGATACAGTTCTGAAAATGCTAGCTATAGCAATATAAGAGAAAGAAATTAAAGGCATAAAGATAGGCAAAGGGAAGACAAAACTTTTCCTATTTGCTGATGATATGATGGTTTACTTGGAAAATCCTAGAGAATCATCAAAGACTGGTTGAGTCAATTAATATTGTCAGCAAAGTTGTAGACTATAAAAGAAACATTCAAAAATAAATATCATTTCTATATAATAATAACAGAACTTAAAAAGCAGTAAGAGAGAAATTCTATTCCAAATATTTAAAAATGCATAAAATATATGTTGATCAAGCTAGCAAAACACATAAAAGATTTACATAGATTCCATTATAAAGTCTTCTTTAAAGAAATAAAGAAAAACTCAAGTATCTGGAGGAATATTCAGTATTCATGGGTAGGCCATGCCAATATAATAAAAATGACAATACTACCAAAATCATTTGACACTTTTAATGCTATACCAATCAAATTATCAAGAGGATATGTCATAGAACTATATAAAATAATAACAAAATTCATCTAGAAAAACAAAAGATCTAAAATGCCAAAGAAAATGATGAAAGGAAGTAAAAGGAAAGGAGAAATAATACTTCCAGACTTCAAACTATATTATAAAGCAACAGTAATCAAAATAATTTGATAATAGGTTAAAAAAATTAGAGACATAGATTAATGGAACAGACTAGACAAGAGAGAATCAAAAACAGTAGAACTCAATAACCCAGTGTTTGATAAAATATTTAGGGAAAACCTCGTTCTTTGATTAAAATTACTGGAAAGAACAGGAAAGACGTTTCATAGAAATTAGGCTTATACTTTACCCCATATTCCATAACACATTCTAAATGGAAGTATGACCTTTGTATCAAATATAATGCTATAAAAAACAGAAGAGAAACAGATCATATGCTTCTCACAGCTATGGTTAAGAAATGTATTCTTAAACAAATGAGAGGCAGAGGAAGTTACAAAATTAAAAATAGATAGCTTTGAATAATACTTTGAAACTGAAAAGCTTCTGTATAGGCAATATTAATGCAGCTAAGATAAGAAGGGTAATGGTCAAATAAGGAAAATTTTTTATTTCAAATTTCTCTGATTAGGGTTTAGTATACAAGACCTTAATTAATAATTAATAAATATGTATGACTGATAGCCATTCATTATGAGAGGTCATCAAAGAATGAATAAAAAGTTCTTAAGAGGATTGTAAAGTATTCACATGAACTAATGCTTCAAATCATTAATGATGAGAGAAATGCAAATCAAAACAACTCTAAGGTTTCAAGTCATACCTTGCAACTGGAAAGTCAATGTTGGAGGGGTTGTGGAATGATAGGAACGAACATTAATATATTATTGTTGGAACTGTGAAATGGTACAAGCATTTGGGAATTATGCAAATTGAAATGGAGAATGTTTATAGGTGGTAAAAGAAGCAGGATCTAGGAGAGACAACTAATGTTTAAGATTGGCTCAGAGAGGAGGAGAGAGGGTTTGGAGATTTTCCCCCTTCAGCCTTACCTCCCCAGCTATGGCTGCTCTCCCAGACTTACTCTTGTCCCTTTTGTCCTCCTCCACTACTAGAGACTAAAATGTTTCTTCTTAGGAAGATGCCTCTCCCCTTGAAGCTGTTCCACTCACACTTGATTAAAATTTTGGAAAGGATAGCCACTATAATGTATATTAACTCAATCAGGGTAATACAAAGGAATAGCTGGCAGGGAAAAGAATGGGAAAGGAAAGTGGGGAAAAGGGGATCCCTGTCTCTAGCTAAACCCCTTTTCCCTCCCTCCTTGAGTTTGGGGGGAACTCTGGCCTTGGCAGCCTAAGCCCCCTGAGAGATAGTCATGTTGACTGACCCAGGGTTTGTCCCCTTGGCCACGGTTCAGACCCAGGGCAACAGGAACTGAGGTAAAGACTGACAGAGACTCCAAATGTCTTTCTCAGGTTCCTCTTCAGTAGTCTCTTCAATTGGGAAATGTTGGGGGGAAGGATTTCTAGTCACAAGCATGAAAAAGGTGGGTAACCCTCAGGAGAAGATCTTAATCAGCCCTCTCCAGCTTCTCAAAACTGAGAGACCAAATGATCTTCAGAAAGGAACCTTTTGGCTCCTCAAGATTCCAGCCTCCTGGGGCCCCTCCCCTGAAGAGGAGAAAACTCTTCCTTTAATGCCAGCCTCTATCACAAAATGAAAAGACTAAAATTACTACACCTTTTAAATCACACCGAATTACTAGGTTTATACTCCAAGAAAGCCATTAATAAGAAGAAAGTTCTCAATATACTCCAAAATATTTGTAGCAAAACCTTTTTTTGAAAGCTAGGAATTGAAAATAAAATAGATAATCATCAAAAGGGAAATGACTGAGCAAATTGTGGTACATGAATGTGATAGAATTCTACCATGATATAAGAAATATATATATATATATATGTATATGTATACACATATATATACTGATGCAGCCTGAAGTAAGCACAGTCCCCAAAAATATAAATAGTGACTACAACAATGTAAATAGAGGGACTGATACACCAAAAAAATCAAAAGTAAATGTAACAAAATTATAAAGATCAAGCAATATTTTAATGAAAAAATATGAGGTGATACCTCCAGCCCACTGTTTCATAGAGGTAGTAGGGGCTACACATTTCATACATTTGGGGACTTTTTCAATGTATTGATCAGTTGTATTGATTTTTTTCTCTCTAAAAAAATACTGAGAGAGGAAATGGGAATAAGACTTGAGGTAATTATGATAATGTAAGAAACAGAATTGATCTATAACTTTTTTTAAAAAAAAGAAAATTTCCAAAGAATTTTCTACAGAAGACTGTATCTAATGTAAACTGAAAATGTAGAGAATATAAGGTCTTCCTATATTTATTATTTGTTGATTATGGTTGAATGATAAAGTATTAGCTATGTATCAGGTTTTATGCTAAGCACTAGGGATACAAACACAATCTAGTAAGATAATTCCTACCTTCAAAGAGCTTACACTCTAATGGTGGAAGACAATACACAAAAAGAACTAAAGAGGACTGGAGGAGGACACTCTTGATGTCATGGTTCAGTTTTGTGAAGGCCTGGTTCTGGGCAAAATAAGGTGAAAAGTTAGCTAACAGAGTCCATGATCTAGTCCAGGTGGTTCTGGGAGTAGGAGGTTGAGGCACATGGATGGAGTGGAGGCAGCCTGGTCTGGGATTACAGGAAAGAATTTGTTTTAATAGAGCAAAATATAGTTTTAAAGTTTTTTCCATGTTTATGTTAATATAATACAAGTCCTTAACAGATATAACCATAGAGAAAACTTGTTAACAATCTTCTGATAATCACTACCAAATGAGACATAAAACAAGGAGACATGTTCTTGTCAAAGGTTTGCTATTGTCATAGAATAAGTCTATGGGGTAGACGTCACATAGAAGAGAGATTCTTTAGAAATGGTGGAGTCTTCCAGATATTCCTGTTTAAAAAAATATTATAAGGGGCATCTAGATATCTCAGTAGATAGAGAGCCAGGCCTGGAGATGGGAGGTCCTGGATTTAAATCAGACAGTTCCTAACTATATAACCCTGAGTAAGTCATTTACCCCCAGTTACCTAATTATTACCAATTTTCTCCCTTAGCACCAATATTTAGTATCAACTCTAAGGCAGAAGATAAGGTTGTTTTGTTTTGTTTTTTAAGACAATGTTGGAACACCTAGATGGCTTGGTGGATTAAAGGCTAGTCATGGAGACAGGGAGTCCTTGGTTCACATCTGGTCTCAGACACTGCCTAGCTATGTGACCCTAGGCAAGTCATTTAACTACCATTGCCTATTTCTTACAGCTCTTCTGCTTTAGAACTAGTATTGATTCTAAGACAGAAGGTAAAGGTTTAAAAAAAGAAAGATATTATGTTGATTACATTGAGTCCCAGAATATTCCAAAGCTTCTTTGTGTGACTTAATTTCTACTCAAGAAAATGAAAATAGATAAAAATTGACTATTGTCTAGAGGACTTCATAGAGTTAGATGAACAGCCAATTAATTGATTGAGAACATCTGTGCTTACATTTTGGCTAAGCCCTGCACAGACAGTGGACTGGGACTAAGATTGAATAGAAGGGAAAGAGTGGGTTGGATTGTATTGATGTTTTCAATGCTTTTAATGATCTCAAACATGTCCTTCAAACAAAACCACATCTTTTTCATGCCAATATTCTCTCAGTGTTGCTATATGAGTGCAAATCCTGGAACATAACAGTTTTCAAAGAAAAAAATGAGTGACCAAAAAATAATAGAGATTCATATGCTGGATTTAAGGACATTGCCACATGTTCTCAAAGATTTTAATTTTACACACAAGAGGTAGCATTCAGGATATCATCTACAAAATATGTGACCACAAAAGAGTCATGTAGCAAGATTTTGTTTTTCTTTTCTTTTCTTTTTCTTCTTAATTGAGGAAGGGGAGTGGAAAGAGGAAGGGGGAGAAAAAAAAACAGATACATGTGAATTGAAATCTTTGGAATTAAGGAGAAAGTCAGAGATAAAATTTGTGGGAATAAGAAGAAATTGAAGGAGAAGGAAAGGCCTTAAGCTAAAGGAAGAGAAAGGAGGACTAGAGGTGAAGGAAGAAAAAGAATCAAGCTGAAGAAAAAAGGATTTAAGGAGGAGAGGAACTGGAAGGGATACTAGTAAAACGAGAAAGGAAAGGTAGTTGGAAAGACAAGATAGATAATTGAGAAAAGGCTAAGAAAAGTTAGCAAGCAAACCTAGAGATTAGAGAAGGACATGTTGCCTGCCCATAAGAACCAATAAATTGTTCCTCCAAGAGTATGCATACACATCCAGTCCCTACTTTTTGCATGTGCCAAAGGAGGGAGATGTAATTTCTGAATGCATATAGTTAAAAGTAAATATAATTTGGATGGGGGGAGAGAAAGTAATACAGAGGGAAAAACATATAAATATTGAATTTATTTTAACATAGAAGTGATGAAGGGAAGGAGAGTGGGAAAAAGGTGATTTCTAAATTCTTTAACCCACTAACTAATCAATATCTGACTTATGCTAGACTAAACCCTAAGTTATCTATAAGCAAGTCCAACAGGGTCCTTGGTGAGCCAGAAACTGGAATCCAGCTGATGTCCTCAGATGTCCCAGCAGGGTAGTGATCTTTTCCCCAGTCTTGCTGTCCACCAGGAAGACTGGAGTTATTCTTTCACCACAGCTAGAAAATCCTCAAGGCCAGTTGTTTGATGGATGGGCTCAAGATGATTCACAAGTACACCTGTCTCCTCCTCTCAGGTCCAGAGTGACAATGAATCAACTGTCCCTAGAAGTTCTGACTCAATCAGACTCAGGAAGATTCTGAGTCTCACTCCCTGTCATTCATTGCTTGCATAAGTTTTATTTTCCTTTGTTACAACATGGAGAAGGGGAATGATTAAAGAAATCTCATGGAAGAAGTAGATATTAAAGGATTGAAGGGGAAAGTTCACTTCCAAAGTATTTTGTGTTTTCTGCTTTAACACAAAGGAACTAACCCAGTGGCACTACAAAGGGTGCCTTTGTCAGGGAGGTGATTGCGAAAAGAATGGGATTGAACCCATAGAGTAACTCCACAGAACTACAGAATGCTAACCACTTTTAGGAACCACCAACTTAAGCTGAATCCTGGCCAGCAGCCTAGAAGCAAACATCTTCTCATTCCATTACTGGGCCTCAGAGTAATCTTGGCTCTTTCGTAATTAAAGTTCAATTAATTTCTCCATGACTGATCCTTCTTCCCATTAAGAGCTCATTGGGAAATTGTGTTGCTGGCAAATCATGCAGTTCTGTTACCAATTATTGGTTGTGTAATTTATCAATAAAGGAAAGCTTTAAAAGCCCCTTTAAAAATAAACAAGGAAAAGCAAAACACACACAAAGATGAATGAGAAAGAAAGTTAAATTAGAAACACAGCACTGTATGTCCTAACCAAAGAAAAATGGCTATCCCACATTCCAAGGGGCTTTCATCTCTGGAGGCTACAGAAATAGAAATTCAGTGATGCATAGTTGCTTGACTCCGTCACCAAAAGAATCATTTAGGAGTGACAAATAAGCCAGGAAGTAGAATAAACAGATGGGGAAAGGTTATCTATACCAGAGCATAAACACCTACAGAGAAATGACTTCTGCAATGAATCCTTCAGAGACACACCTGATGACTTGAGCATATGCTCAACAACGTCTAGTCAAGTCCGGAAGTGAGGATTCTAGGAAAGCTAGAATGGGTGTCAGGAGGGATGTCAAAATCCACTGTCAAGAGCCAGACTGGAGGATACCAAAGTCTATGTCTGAACCTGTGAAGAGACACTGGTTTGAGCCCATGGGCTGAATTCATTAATCAGTTCAGTCAAATAGGGATCATGGCTGATTTTCTCCACTGAATCTATTCATTCATTCACTCCCTCCCTCATCCATTCAACAAACATTTATGAATGGACACTTGGACTGAATTGGCCGAAATGTCTCATTCTTTTGCCCCTTGTGGACTTAGCCTTCTTGGAAAACTTCATTCTTAAAGGTAGAAAAAGGTTTTTCTAGCAGATGAAAGCAAATAAATCTACAGAGCTTCAGAAGGAGCTAGCCTTGGACAGACTTTCATTATCATCTCCCCCCCCCACTCCCCTCAGTGTGAAATGATCTTACCACCCTTGAATATTGTGGAGAATTTTGTTTATATTTCTCATTTCTATAGAGAGGCCACTACATTGTGCGGCAGATAGATTATTAGACTTGAAGTCAGATAGACCTGAGTTCAAATCTGGTATTAGACACTTATTAGCTGTGTGATCCTAGATAAGTCACTTAACCCTGTCTACTTTGGTTTCCTCATCTGTGGATAATAATAGCATCTACCTCCCAGAATTATTGTGAGGGGAAAATGAGATAGTAGTGAAATACTTTGCAATCCCTACTGTGCTATATAAATGTGTTGCTGCTACTGTTATTATTGTTATCATTATTATATCTTATTTTCCATTGTAATTATTTATGTTTTTGTATCACTCCCCTAGAAACTAGCTTTTATTTAAATCTGTATCTCCCCAACAGCTAACACAGTCCTCTGTATGTTACAAGTATTTGAAAAGTTATTTGTAAAATCAAACATCTCCATTTCTATATGATGGTATTTATCTGAATAAGTTCTCAAAAAGTTGGTCATATGGAACGAATTGACACCCCGCTCCATCTGTATCCATCAGTTCAGGGCACAACAATATTTTTATTAACACAAGGGACAAGTCAAGGCTGCAACTAGCACAGGGCTAAGGGGGTGTCGCTCTCAGGCACCGTAACGAAGGATGCTCCTGCTTTATGAGATGATCAGAAAGCTTCCTTAACTGAGTCCTTACACCTTTCCTTATGGTCTTAGGATGGCAATTCCCAGCTCAATCATTTCCCTGGGCTCTGGGTCCCTATCATGAGACCCATTACCACTATGCCCCTTTTGTGGGACCTCCTCTCTCCTTAACCCCCCAAATGGCTGAGGGTCTGACTACCTCTTAAAGAATCATAAAATACAAATCTAGAGGTAAAAGTGATCTCAAAGCTCATTGAGTATAACCCCTTCCACACATGCCTTTTACAGTTGTCAGTCTTCCTCCTCCCAAAATACCCCTTCCCATCAGACTCTGCACTTGCACTGTCAGGTAGACTTGTACTATCAGGTACATTTCCATCATTGTCAGAGACAGCCAGGTAGATAACAGCGCTGAGCCTAGAGTCAGAAACACCTGAGATCAAATCCAACCTCATACTGTGTGACCCTAAATCATTTAACATTAACTTGCCTCAGTTTCCTAAACTGTAAAACAAGGATAATATAACACCTTCCCCCTGGGATTGTTTTGGGGCTCAAATGAGATAATACTTGCACAGCAATTAACACAGTGCCTTGCACAACATAAGTGATTAATAAATGCTTGTTTCCTTCTTTACCTGCTTCCTCCACCACCAAAAAACCATTTTTTGCCCAAGATAAAAATATTCTTACTTATATCTTTGGGAAAAGCAAAATTATAAGGGGACCCTATATTCCTCCTAGCTGGAAAGTCTATGGAGATTCTGAGACCCAGCTCTGCCTTCTGGTCCAGAATGCTCACCATTTTTCTTTTTGTTTTCATTACTAAAATGATAATGTAGACATCCAAGTAGGTAGAATAAACCATTTTGTACATCTTCATGGAATGCTAATGGCCTACCAATGCTGGGCTACCAATGGAATGCCAGGCTTCTAAGGGATGGATTAGCTTAGTGTGCTTTTTCATCTACTGTCTTCTGTCCAGTGATAAAAGCTATGTGTGGGTTTTCCCTGCACAGAACAATTTTAAGGGTCTGAGTCGCTTGGGGAAGTCACCACCACTAGTTGTGTCACCATCTTGAGTCAGCATTTGGTAACACCAACCAGGCTCATCTAATTTTAGGCATCTCTGGGATCCTTGTAAACACCTCTGGGGACTACTAAATAAAAAAAAAAAAAACTCAGTGTGAAGTGGCTGAATTTCCTGTTCTGAAAAACTTCTATACTATTTTGAGATAATTCCATGATCCAATATTTGTTTAGATGAGTTTCTTGACTCCTTAGCCAGCATTAGGAAATCTCGGTCCAATATGAGCAAGGGCGATTCTCTACTAGATAGATGGTCAAAAGATATGAACAAAAGGCTCTCAAAAGAATAACTGCAAACTATTAACAGCTATATGAAAAAATGTTCAAAGTCACTCATCAAAAGAGAAATTCAAGTCAAAACAATTCTGAGATTATACCTTACTCAGAAATAGGCAGAGATAACAAAAGATGGGAAGAGTCAATGTTGGAGGGACTGTGGGAAAACAGGCATACACATTCATTGTAGGTGGAGTTGCGATTTGGTAAAAAAACAAAATCCTGGAAAGCAATTCAAATTATATAAAAAAGTACCGGGGGCAGCTGGGGGTAGCTCAGTGGATTGAGAATCAGGCCCAGAGACGGGAGGTCCTAGGTTCAAATCTGACCTTAGACACTTCCCAGCTGTGTGACCCTGGGCAAGCCACTTGACCCCCATTGCCTAGCCCTTACCACTCTTCTGCCTTGGAGCCAATACACAGTATTGACTCCAAGACGGAAGGTAAGGGTTTAAAAAAAAAAGTACCTACATGTCTATGCCCAGAGGACCCCCCCCACCCCAGTAATAGGCATATAACTCAAAGACACAACTGATCATTTGGGATGGCTCCCACATATATCAAAATATTTCTAGCAGCAATTTTGTGGTAGCAAAACACTAGAAATATAATAGGTGCCCATCAAATGGCGAATGGCTAAACAAATTGTGACATGAATATAATAAGAAATGAATAATATGATGAATGTAGAGAAGTATGAAAAGACTCACATGAGTTAGTCCCACTTCCACTCCAAAAGAAAAACTTAATATACATAAATAAAAATGAAGAACAAACTTGCTCCCAAAAGAAGGATGTGAAAAGATAGCACCACTAATTATTTTGTGGAGGGAGGTGAGGAGGAAGTGGGGTCCACAGAAGTGGAGCTTTGCATAGGTTGACAGTTTTTCCCCATACATTGGTTGGTTTTACTAATTTTTTTCTTAAAAATATCTTTGTCATATGAGAAGGGAAATGGAATGGAATAAGTATTTATTTAGTACTTACTATGTGCCAGGAATATTGGGTAGCTAAGTGGTTAGATCATTGGACCTGGAATCAGGAAAACCTGAGTTCAAATCCAGCCTCAGACACTTACTAGAGGTATGACCCTGGGCAAGTCACTTAACTTCTGTTTGCCTTAATCCACTGGAGAAGGAAATAACAAACCACTCTAGTACCTTTGCTAAGAAAACCCCAAGGGTGATATTGGAGTACAGTGGCTCATGGGACTAGAAAGAGTGAAACACAACTGAACACAGTACCAGGCATGATGCTAAAGGATGGCTCTCTGAGAGGGAGAATGATGCAGGGGAGAATTTTGGGAATGTAAACACAATCTCAATAAAAAATCTATTTTTTTAAAAATGGTGCTCCATGGGGTAATGGAACAATGGCTGAGATTTAGAGCTCAGCTCAAATCCTCGATTTGTTACTTATAAGTGTGTGAACTTGGACAAGCCCTTTAAATTTCTTTAGGCTCAGTTTCCCTGTTTGTAAAATCAAGGACTTGTGTGAGATGACCTCTAAGGTTCCTTTAGCTCTGAATCAATGATCACAGGGGCAAACTCCAAACCTTTGCTGAAAAATAAAATTTGCCCAAAGTGCCCCTGTGGCGCTCCTTTGTTGGGTAAAGATGGTAAAGGAGTTGGTGAATTTGGAAATATGAGCTACATTTGATGGAAAGCCTGGTTGACAGTTTCATTTAAGCAATATTTGTGGTGAGATTAAAACAATTTTTTGTTTTACAAAAACTATGCTGGAGGCTACTCCCAGGCAGAGATGTAGGATAAAAGGAGAGGGGAAAACTCATTAGATAGCACTAGGCTGTTTTCCAGGCATTGTACTATATATTTGAAGAGTGAGACAATCCCTGAGATAGTCAGCCTCTGTTTCTGAAGTGACCTTGAGTTCTATTCTAAACAGTCACGAGCTGAATATAGCCTGGCCCTAATTTGTTCAGCATTTTATGGATCACTGAAAAAAAATGTCTGACAAGGAGCCCCATTTGGTCAGAACCATCCAGATTCGGGTTATCATCAGAGCACGTAACCTTTGACCAAGGACCGCCGCCCGGGTGGACATCTGATACAGTGAGAAATTCCATAAACGACTTTGCATTGAGGTTTTCTGTTGCTGAGAAAGATGCTGGTGGGGGTTATACATTTCAGAGTGGCCCAGGCTGGCAGAGGGGATGGGATTGGAAGGGGGGGGTGAGAGTGGGGGAGATTCCAGGCAAGTAAAAATCCCTGCTGGTGGTTGTGAATGCCCCATGATCCATGGAGATTGTGAAAGGATGCAATCATATGTGAAAGAAGTTCCACTTTTTTCCTCCTCCTATTCTTGTCCCTTTATTTGCAATACCCTGAACCAATGATGGTATGTAACCCTGTTGTTCTGGTATGTACAGAAGGGATAAAGGATGAGAGAGAGAGAGAGAGAGAGAGAGAGAGAGAGAGAGAGAGAGAGAGAGAGAGAGAGAGAGAGAGAGAGAGAGAGAAGAGAGAGAGAGAGAGACTAAGAGAGAGAGAGAAAGAGAGAGAGACTAAGAGAGAGAGAGAGAGAGAGAGAGAGAGAGAGAGAGAGAGAGAGAGAGAGAGAGAGAGACTAAGAGAGAGAGGGGGGAGAGAGAGAGACTGAGAGAGAGAGAGAGAGGGAGAGAAACTGAGAGAGAAGAGAGAGGGACAGACAGACAGACAGACAGATACAAAGAGACAGAGAAAGAGTCAAAGAAAAAGATGGGGAAAGAAAGGCAAGATTGAGAGAGATAGAGACTGGGGAGAAGCCAGAGAGGCAATCCAAAAAATAGAGATAAAGGGAAAATTAGGGACAGAGAAAGAGAGACAGAGGGAGACACAGAGAGAGTGAGGTAGATGTAGAGATGGAAGGAGAAAGTGAAAGAGGAAGAGACTGGAGACAGAAACAGAGGTGGAGAAAGGAAAGAATTAGTGAGAGATAGAAACAAAAGGAGAGAGGAAGAAAGATGAAGATGGAGACTGAAACAGATTGTTAAGGAGTCAGACAGACAAAAATAGACCGAGACAGAAAAAATTTGACTAGGAAAGAGAATTAAATAGTATATTTCCAAAGGTTTGTTGTTGTCATTTTTACCAAAAAAAAAAAAGGCAGATTGCAAAGAATTCTAGAAGTGAATCTATGTCATTCCATACAAATTTTGATCCTCAATTTCCTGATTTTCATTGAAACTATTTAAAAGCCATTGGACGAGGAGCCCTGTGCAATACCAGGAACACGTCTCATCTGTGCTACTTCAGCGTCCTATGAAACAAATGGCAGCACTAGCTTCCCTGTTCCTGGGCTGTCCTCACATACCCTTGAAGAGTGGCTTTGACAGGTTCCAAGTTTCAGTTAAGCCCTTCATAGTAAAGAGGGAGGGGAGGGGGGTTGCTATAAGGCCCTTTTGCTGATGAAAGAATTACTCAGCTCCCTCTCCACAAGAGGCAAGCAGCATTTCTTCAGGATCCTAAGAAACCAGCCTTTTGAGGGAAGTTGGATGGAAGAATGTCTGGAATGTTTTCAGCCCTGAGAGTTGCCAGGAAGCCTGTATGGGCCATGATAAGGGACAGGCAGAACAGCGTTGTAACGTTCAACAAGACTGGTCCTGATCCAAGCTAGATTAGGGGCCAGAAACCATTAGAATGAAGGATGTGATTGTCTTCCCCCAAAGCTTTGAGATCCTTTGGGAAATTCTGTCTGGGCTCCCGGGGCATCATACAGGACCATGGACTCTTTCCCCAGGTTAATGAGAGTGGAGATGTTGAATAGCAAGAAAGTTTCCCTGAAAATATAGAATCAGCTTCCTTTCTCCCTTCCTTCATCCCCCTCCCTAGCTCATTCCTTCATATTAGCCTTTCCCTGAGAGTGTATGAATGGACACACACACACACACACACACATACACATGCGTGCACGCACACACATACACACACAGAGGAAGCGTCAGCATCAGCATAACTACAGCTTTATTTTAATTCCATTAATGAGGGCTATTTGTGGAACTGGGAACCCTTATTTCCAATTAGAAATTTTTTTAAAGACTTAAAATATTCTCTGTATTAATGGGTATCTTGCCTGGGCTGCTGATTCTCTTGACTGTAATTAATAAAGCCAGTTAAAATGAAAGGCAATTTTACATTTTAAATATATAGCTCATTATGTAAGGTGATGCAGTAATGTCTTTTCATGTTTATTTTTAAGTAGTTTCTACCTCTTTGGCTTTTGAGGGTGCATTGATGTGTAGTTCTGCATGAATGTGCAGATGTGGAGGGGGAGATCTTAGACCATCGATTTATTTCATTAGTTTATTTTCAACATGGAAATCCTTCTCACCAAGGCAGGTTAGCAACTCATCTGTAACATAATCTTGGTTGGCCAGGAACACTCCATGAGGCCATTTCTCTACCTGTTACTTTACCACAATCCAAGTCTGATTAAATAAGGAGTGTAAAATCATGGCTTGGCTACTTACCATCTGGGTCACCAGCTGGAGTCTCAGTTCCCCAGTCTGTAAGATGAGGCAGGGATCTTTTGTAATTCTAAATCTAAAATCTTATGATCCTAATAATTAACTTCATATACTTGCCACTGATACTACATTGCAAATAAAGGTATGATAAGTTCACTTCACAATGATCTATTGTAACTACTTTAATGCTTTGTAAACTTCCACGCACTTGTGACCGAATTTACCCTTGTTCATTCGTGTTATATTTCCCAATCTGAAGAATGTTAACTTTTGACATAGCAGAATATAAACCATACCCAAAGACATTACTCTTTTTTTTTCTTTCTACATTTTAAATTTTGTTTGAATCAAAGTTCATTTTGCTCCCTTTCACCTGAACCTTTTGGCTTTTCTTTTGCTAGTGTCTCAGGGATAACCAGAGAGGAAAGTTCAAGCATTATCCACTACACCCTCCATCTTCTCCTCCTTTATAATGACTCGGGCATCTCTTTGTGTGATGGTCCTTTTTCTTCCCATTTATTCCTCTTTCCCATCCTTTGATTTATTTTTTTATATCACCCATCCTATTCTCCTTTCCCTTTCTATATTTACTCCTTCTTACTGTCCTCATAATGATAAAGTTTTAAAGTATTTTAAGTACTTTAAGTTGCTCAAATACTTTAAGTACCTTACATGACTCAAGTATTATATATATATATATCTTATTATCTCAATTGCCACTTTCCCGTGTATGAATGTAATTGATTCAGTGTTATTAAAACCCTTAAGTTTTTATTTTTCTGTTTACCTTTTTATGCTTCTTTTGGGTATCAGATCTGGTCATCAAATTTTCTTTTTAGCTCTGTTTTTTTGGGCTGGTCAGGAATGTCTGTAAGTCTTCTATTTCATTAAAAGCCCTCTTTCTCAGGCGTAACCAGAGGAACCCTTTATTTGTTAAATAGGGCACTGCACATGAAACTTGAGCCTACACTACAGTGTCTTAAAAAGGGATGCATATATTGCTGGAATGACACAAGGAGCTTTTGGAAGGTGAAAGGTGACTAAGAGTCAGAAGAATGGATCTTCTTAGAAGGGGTTTCCTCCTTTATGGTCCTTCAGAGGAACAAAGATAAATGGCCCAGTCTTTTTTGATATTCTTTTCTAGGACTTTCTCCTGGATCTCTAAGGTCCTTTACAATTCTCAGATTGTGGTTCTAACTGGGCTAGCCACAAAAAAAAGGCTTTGGTCTTTTCATCCACAGATATGAAAAGCAAATATATAAACATAAGAACTCTACACGAAAGACATGCAAACATAGTTGGTTTTTTGTTTGTTTGTTTTCCTGATGAAGAATTGAATCACTCATGAAATACATTATAATGGGTTTCTACTTATAGAAATTTTGTGATGAATCCATTTGTAAAGCAAAGATTTCCGTCCCTTCCAAATCAGGGAATTACGATTAGGCAGTTAATCCTGAAACCTGACCTTGAAGATAATGCCATGTCTCAATCCTCCAGCGTTTAGTAACCCTTACATCTCAGAGTTCATACCATTCACTGTGGATAGAGTGCAAGACATGAAATCAAGGAGATTCATTTCCACGAGTTCAAATCTGGTCTCCAACATGCTTACTAGCTGTGTAAGCCTGGGCAAATCACTTAACCCTGTTTGTCTCAGTTTCTTTATCTGTAAAATGATCTGGAGAAGGAAAACCACATATAGGGTTCCAAGAGTCAGATATGACTGAAATGATTGAACAACAACCAAGTGTCATTGTGGGTAGAATATTGGATTTAAAGTCAGCAATAACTGCCTTAAACATTTAAGAGCAATCACAGCATAAATTTATAATAACACTATGCCAGCTGTACCATCCATCGGATGTCATCAGTGAACAAACTCTTATTGTGCTAAGCAGACACTAAAAATAAAAACTTACAAAACCACCCTCCACTCCAAAAAGGGCACATTCCAATATAGGAGACAAATGTCCAAACAACTAGGTATGTCCAAAATAGAGAGAGAGCAAAAGGAGGAGAATTTCAGCAAGGAAGGCACAACCACAGGATTTGCCTCTAGAAGACCCTTGGTTCAAAATCCCAGCTCTTTCACACTAGCTGTGTACCCTTGAATACATTTACTTACCTCTGAGTTTGGGTTTCTCATTTGTAAAAGGAGGGATTTGCATAGATGACTGAACTCTACAATTCAAACTGACTTCAAGGTTCTTCACACATGATGCTTTACCTCCCAACTCCATGCCTTTATATTTAGAGTTCCACATGCCTAGAATGCACTTGCTCCTTATTTCCATCTCATATAATCCCTCTCTTCCTTTAAGGCATACTCAAACACTACCTTCTATAAGAAGTCTTTCCTGATTCCCCCAACAGCCTTCTATATCAGTAGATATTGAAATTTATTAATGCTCTATTAATGCAGTATATGTTCAGTTTGTACTTGTTGTCTCCCTCAGTAGAATGTAACTTCCTTGTGAATAGAGAATAGAGAACGTGCATCTGCAGTTATCTAGCACAGTGCCAGACACATCGTAATCACTTAATATTGATTGATTGATACTATGTATTGTAGGTTTGGAGTCAGATGAACTGTTTTCAGATCATTAAACTTCTGCTTCTTACATGTATGGCCTTGAGCCATACATGAGACACTTAGTCTCTCAGTGCCTCAATTTCCTCATCTGTAAAATTAGGGAGTTGAAGTAGAAAAGCCCTAAAATTCCTTCCAGGTCCAAATATGTGATTTTACATGGACATTAGAGAATCTATATGCACATGTATTTATGCAGATCCTGTATTTAAGTCCAGGTCCATTGTCTAATGCAAAGAAACACATGTTGAACACATAACCCACTACATTTCTAAGCAGGATGTATTTATTAAAATGTAATTAGGAAATATTTAGCAGGATAACTAAATATATAATGAAACAAAGATAATGCTAATTTGTGGTTTTCTAAGTCAATAAGTAGCCTGAAACTTTCTTTAGTGGACCCATTAGCATTAGAGTTTGACATCTTAGGTCTAATATACATATATATTACATTATGACTTGCTGTCAGAATTATGAATCTTAGTCATTTCACTGGATATGTTAACATCAAATATATCTTTGGGCTCTTGAAAAAATCCAGATTATTTCACAATTGCCAATTTCCTAAATCTTCATAGCCCCTGAAGTGACTAATGAGATGAGGACTCCATTTTCTTATGCTGTGTCCTTGAAGGCACCACCTTAGAATGGAACTAGTGAAAACAGGAAAGCAAAAAAAAAAAATGAACACCTAGATTAGTGTTTATTAACAAAGTATTTTGTGAATCCTAGACAAAAGAGGAATACATGAGTGGGTTGCAAAACTGCTTATCCTTGAGGAACCTCTGAGATCTGTCAACTGGAAATAAGATTCAGGAGGGGGAAAACCTGAAAACTTACAATGACACACAATGGCATGTTGGTTTGGCAGATCTGGCTCATCTTAAAAGAATTTTTTTGGTAACTGGATAATATGCCATTAAGGAATATGATTCAAGTTCTCAGGCTTACAAAACAGGGGTTACTATTTTTAAGTTTGCTGAAGATTCTGTTTTATCCTGAGCTACAGGCAGTCAATAATTCAATTCAACAAACCATCTTATGAGGCTGCTATTTGCAGATCCTGGGGACAGGCATGACAGAAAGATACTATAATATGACGGTTTCAAGGAACCTACAAACTTAGGTATGAGAAAAGTACCAATTCCAAATAGTGTCTGGTAAGAACATAGGAGAGTTGCTAAGTGTTGGGTCTGAGGCAGAAAAGATTATTTCAGACTGAGAGAGTAATAGGGTTGGATTCAGGATCAGATAGGGATTAGGACTATGATTTCATGGGTAAAGGGGATTTCCAGGTGAGGAAACCTTTCTCATTCCATGCAGGTCATTAACTTTGAGTCTTGGAGAGTTGCCTAGATCTGTAAGAGGTTAAGAAGTTAAGACTTGTCCAGGTCACCAAGCTACTACTATATGTCAGAGGTGGGACTTGAATTCAGACTTTCCCGGTTTTCAAGTAGGTTTACAAAGCCACAATGCCTCATCAGTAATCTCTCTCTCTCTCTCTCTCTGTGTACGTGTCTCTGCCTCTGTGTCTCTCATAAACACACACACACACACACACACACACACACACACACACACACACACACACACACATCAGATCTTATTATTCATTTAGTTCTGCCAATGCCCCCAAAAGAATCTCTACTATAATGTACCCAATAAATGGTCACTGTACTCTGCCTGAAGGTCTCTGGTAAAGGGAATCTCAATCCCTTTTAAGGCAGTCCATTTTACTTATGGACAATTCTAGTTTTTAGGGAGTTCTTGCTGTGTCAAACAAGCTAAAATTGACTTCTTTTCAGCTTTCTCCCATTGTATCTTATATCCTCCGGAACCAGGCTGAGCATGTCTAAGCTGTCTTCTACATAGTTCTTGAGCACAACCATGGTGTTTCCCCTTTTTCTTAGGTTTTTCTTCCAAGAATTCCAAGGAGTTTTTAGCCCTACTTTGACATAAAGAAATGAGAAATGTGTTTCTTTATATAGGAGTGGTTTATATTTACATAGTACTTTGCCTTACAAAATTGTTTACTAGATCATAGCAACACTTTTTGTTATAATAAAGAACTGGAAACAAATGAGGCACCATAAATTGGGGACTGGATTAAAAATTATGATATGTTAATACAATGAATTATACTCTGAAGGGAGCTAGGGATACTATCAGGCAAAGTTTGATTGACAGATAGATGATAGATAGATGGATAGATGGATAGATAGATAGATGAATAGATAGATGGATATATAGATGATGGATGGATAGATAGATAGATAAATGGATAGATGGATGGATAGATAGATTGATGGATGGATGGATGGATAGATAGATAGATAGATGATAGATAGATAGATAGATAGATAGATGATAGATAGATGGATAGATGGATGGCTAGATAGATAGATAAAAGGATAGATGGATGGATAGATAGATTGATGGATGGATGGCTAGATAGTAAGATAGATGAATAGATGGATGGATAGATAGATGGATAGATGGATGGATATATAGATGATGGATGGATAGATAGATGATAGATAGATAGATAGATAAATAGATAGATGGATGGATGGATGGATAGATAGATAGATGATGCATGGATGGATAGATAGATGGATGGATGGATAGATAGATAGATGATAGATAGATGGATGGATGGATAGATAGATAGATAGATACATAGATAGATAGATAGATGATAGATAGATGGATAGATAGGGATACAGACAAACACTCAGACAACTAGCTATATAGAATTGATTAAGTTCTTAATGTGTTCTAGACACTGTGTTACACTGTGCTGTCAGATACGGAGGAGGAACCTGCAAAACATTAGAAGTAGGACACGGAAGGTCACATCGAGCAACAGCTTAATAGATCTATGTGATTGAGTTGTAAGGTATTTCTAAGTGTCACCTCCCCATCTCAAATCAAATTGAGTCATATATTAGCGAAGGTCATTTTACATTAAGCTCTTTTAACTGTTTAATAACAATTCAATTATATTAAATTCCGTTTTAAAAAGCATTGAGATTGAATAAAATATTTGAAATGATTGAAAGCCTAAGAACCACCTCTAATTATGAAATAGGCGAATCTTAAATCTGTGATCCTGTGATGTTTATCAAGTAGCAAGTATCTTCTTTGAAAAGAAAAAAAAATCTTTAAGAATGAAGGTGTATGATGAGTAGCAGAGGGAAGGCAATAGATACAAACTATTCCAGTCCATCTGGCAAAATAAGTTAAAATGGAAAAGTGAAATTTTAAAAATTAAAAAATGAAGATATAAGACATTTAAAAAATTTATTTTCTAGTATAGCACAGAATGATTCTAGGTTGCTTTTGCTGTAGAAACTTATTTGTCAAAGACTATGATCTGATTTTAAAAATTAGAGTAGAAAAACACATTCTTTTTGTAGTGTGTAGAAATAGACAGCAGAATTAAAGCACCTTATAAACTTAGAGGCAAACTTTAGGTGTGTGTTCTCAGCTTAAGAAGTAGATCTTCTCTCTCCTCTCCCTCTCCCTCCAACCATTCTGATCTGTCTATTAGGTAGAAGCTACCCAATTGTATTTCTGGGAAATCTTCCTTTTCTTCATCCAATATATTACTTCCATTCTGTGGGATTTTAAGATAATAAACTCCTACAAAACACTATTTAAAATATGCATGAGATCACAAGATGAATTTGCAGGTCATGAGGACTAAATGCCTACTCATTTCATTCATTCATTCATTCAAGAGCATGAGAATTAAATAATCTCAACACAGTGACAAGTCAAAAACATCCCAAAATATTCAAAGATGAGCTTTGTTGACCACATCCTCTGACACACTTCCATGTGGTGGCATTTAATGGCAACTATTTTTACACTGAAGAGGCATTATTTGCACAGGGAGGGGTAGAGGGATGGCCTCAGAGTCAGGAAGACTAAGGTGCAACCTTTGCCTATGATACATACTGATAGTTTGACCCTTGGGCAAGTCAATTAACTTCTTTTTTCTAGCTTTTCCCCTTCTGTCCTACAATTATCACTAGGCAGACAGTAAGGGTTTAAAAACAAGAATGTAAACTTCTTGAGGACAAGGAACTCTTTTGTTTTTCTCTTTGTATTTCCAGCATTTCACTCAGGGTCTACTACATAGTAGGTGTTCAGAAAGTGGTTACTGAATTAAATCAAGTGTCCAGTACAGCCAAGGGTATGCTGGTAAATGTTTAAAACTTAGCTCCCCAACACACACACACACACACACACACACACACACACACACACACACACACAACCCAACAAAGTTTTCTATCTATTCTCTATCGCTTTCTTAAGTCTGGACAATGATCAAAAAATAAAGCTCTGTCTGGTTATATTTGCTGATTTCTGAGGCATACACGCTCACACTGAACATTTAACAAGTGGCTTTTCTGAGTGGGTGACTCTAACACAGTATTCATTGCATGTAGCTCTTCTATCCCTTATCCTCCCATAAGTTAACACAATAGGAGTCTTCTCCACTTTCTCCTAATTTCAAGAGGATACCAATGGAGTGTGCAGACTTATCCTTGTCTCTTGCCCTACAACCAGTCCATTTTCTTTTATTCAGCTTGTATTTTCTTTGATGGCAGACAACCTTTACATTACATCTGGATCATTCCTTTTTTTTGTAGGTATAGTAATAGCAGCTAATGTTAATAAAGGGCTTCTAAGGCTTGCAAAGTAGTTTACATAATGCATTGTAATGTGTTGTAGCTTCCTCATACTCACTATGTGCTACCATATTGCATTTTTTTAAACCCTCACCTTCTGACTTGGAATCAATACTGTGTATTGGTTCTATGGCAGAAGAGTGGTAAGGGCTAGGCAATGGGAGTTAAGTGACTTACCCAGGGTCACACAGCTAGGAAGTGTCAGAGGCCACATTTGAACCCAGGACCACCAGTCTCTGGGCTTGGTTTTCAATCCACTGAGCCACTCAGCTGAGCCCCCCTCCCGCCATATTGCACTTTGCATAGTAGTAATAGGCACTGTGAAATGCCTGGAGCTTGGGCAGACCTCAAAGATGCCAAAGTCACCTACTTCATACTGGTCCATCACCAGTCATCCTGACTTTTTCTTGCCACTGAACTTTGATGACTTTAGAAGAGAGAGTGAAGCTAATGCCTTTGAGCAGCTTTGCCTCACTTAAATCCAATTCACACCATGATGTCATTGGGACTCTTTGAAATGAAGGATGAACAACAACAGTAATAATAATAATGATGATGATGATGTTACCAACTTTCTTTTATATAATGCTTTAAGGTTTGCTAAAGACTTGATATCCATTATCTCTTTCAATCTTTACAACAATCCCATAAGGTAGGTGTGAGTATTTTCCCAACTTGCATATAAAGAAACTGAGTCAAATAAGATTTGAATGAATCCAGGAGGGATTTGAACCCGAATCTCTCCTCAATCCCAAGTAAATCGTGCTTTCCACCATGCCAGAGAGTCCACTGTTTGGAAATCCTTGATTCCAGTTCTGAGCCTATAGTGTTCTGCAAATGGATTCCCATCTATGTTGTAGAAAGGGATTGGCCACACTGATGAGATAGCAGACTCATTGGGGCATTGGAAAGAAGGAAGGAACCATCATTGTATATTCCTTGTGCTTGGTTTCTGGACACCCAAAATTCATTTTCTGCTCCTTATCAATACCAGGCCATGAATAAGATCACTAGCCCATTCAACAAACATTATGTTCCTCTTACGTAAATGGCTCTCCAAGGCCACATCCATAATTTAGATCTTGTTGACTCAGTAATAAAGTCTCAGAACTGAATGTCCAAAGCCCTGTAACTTGCTTCCTTTTCTAACCAGACAGCCCAGCTGCCAAGAGAGTCTGGGCCCTTTGCCCCTCCTCTCCAGCTCTAATTATTATACATTATGTGATATATATTCAGTGGTCTCAAACTGCCAAAAAATAGTCCTTGTGATGGGCAATTTGGCCTGAATTATGTATACAAATAATAGAAAACACTATGTACCAAGGCAAGAAAGCAGTTTAAAAGAAGGGGGGATATATGAAATGATGCCATTTTTATCACAATTAAGACTTGCATGATGGAAGGGTCATCTCCCCACTTCTGAGTATGCCTGATATTCTCTGATTGATTTCTATTCATCATGATGCCTTAGGATTCATACTATAAGATGATGAAAAAATGTTTTGATTAACTGTTGAACCAGAATTCCATGGATATCCTAAAGGATAGTCCTTACTCCTTAAGACTCCTTTTCTTGTTACCTTCAAAGGGCAAGGATGACTTTCTGTAGTATCTACAGGGTTAAATGGACTGGGGGAATTTCCCCCAACTTGGCCACAAACTTTGGCCTCATGGCTGTAGGCAAACCTATGTCTGAGATATAGTTGCTTGCAAATCATGCCTCTTTCCTTTGTTACAGGACTTTATGGGACATCAAAAGGCTTTTGGTACAGTCCCTTTCCTAGGTACTCAAACATCAGGGTAGTAGCTACCTAGCAGAAGAGGAGAGACTGAAGGGGAAAGAGTCACCCAAAGAGAGACAGAGAAACAGAGACACAAAGAAAGAGACAAAGACATGAAGAGAAGTAGAGAAGGATGGACAGAAGTTACCCACCTAGTGGTGCCTAGTGAAGATAAAATGTAAAATGACTTGTTGGAAGGTCTTATAAGAAAGCTGCAAATGTCCAAAAAGTCTTGGATATTATCCTCCCAACTCATCATACTAGTAGTGATAAGTTAACAGGGATTCTATTTGAATCATTTTGTTTTCTATATAATAACAAATAATATTACCTATAATAAATAATAACCACCTATCCCATGTTTGACTCCCATTTGGTAGCCTTATTTGTTTTTTAACCTTTATCCTTCCCCAACTCCTTGCTAGGAAGAACCCAGACTAGAACCAAAAATAGAATTTTCCCCAGACAAGCTAAGAGTGGTGGTGGTGGCAGCATAAGCCAATAATTATGAGAATGGAGAATCCACTTCCCCTATTAAGGGATCAGGTAACACCTCAAGAGGTGAATGGTGAATGCAGAGCCAACCTCTTGGGCAGATAGAGGACAGGCATCAGCATGGGGATGCCAATTTGTTGAAATAATTCCTGGACAGCCACAGTACAAGATGGCGTCAGAGGAGCCCAGCTAAGCATGAGGCACCTTTCCCTCCTTCTTGAGGCCCCAGCAGTTCTTATGGTAATTGATGTTAATATTAGAGAGTGGGAGAAGCTAACCATAGAGTAGGTTGGTGAACCTCCACTTCCCAGTCACTGATGCCTATCTTTCCCATGGCCCTCCATCTCTGGTTGGGAAACATCTCTCTGTTAAATGTCTGATAACTCTGATAATTCATCTCCTACCCTCTCAGCAAAGTGGAAGAGGTCAATTCTGGCTGTTCTGCCTTGCAAACAGTTGCCTTTGGGAAAGCTCAGAGCATAGCTTTATTATAGCTTACATTGAAATCTCCACCAATGAGAGGGAAAGGGTACCCCATTTCCATACAAGCATTTAAGATAAGAATATATGCTGGGGGCAGTTGGGTGGCTCAGTGGATTGAGAGTCAGGCCCAGAGACAGGAGGTCCTGGGTTCAAATCTGGCCTCAGACACTTCCCAGCTGTGTGACCCTGGGCAAGTCACTTGACCCCCATTGCCCAGCCCTTACCACTCTTTTACTACCTTGGAACCAATACACAGTATTGACTCCAAGACGGAAGGTAAGGGTTTAAAAAAAAGAATATATGCAATACTTACAAACAGAAAACAAAAAAGGCAGCTGTTTCCTTTGAAATGCTTTGTTCCTCAATTGCTTGCCATTACTATTATTATTACTTATGAATCTATTTCTTCTTTACATAAATGGAAAAAAAAAACCTAGGGAACCAATAAAGCCTTGTCTGGAGTGATTAATACTGTCAGCAAAGTGAGATTTGAATAAACTGAGGCTCATTGAGTTTAAGAGACTTGCCCATGGTCACACAAGTAACAACAAACCAATAATGTTCATTTGTGTTCCCTTTATCTTTGTTAGTTAGTTCTTCTTCGACAGGCTGGCCAAACCTTGTGAGGTAGCCATCGGGTCATCGACTCCTGGTGAACCAGGGCTTTGCTCACCCAGCATGTGAAGACTGCTTCGGTGGAACAGGCGGAAGAAACCAATAAGAAGGTTCAACGGCTGAGAGGGCGACACAGCAAAGCACTGTAGAGTGCTTAGGGCGTGTTGGAACACAAAGGACAACATGGCCATCCAATGCAGCTGAGGAAGTCTCCAGGTGTAACGACTTTTAGTGCCACTGGACCCAGGCTTCCAAAGCCGAGAGAGTGGGACTGTCTCTGTGCATCGACTTTTCCACTTAAATCTCCTTCACTCACAATTGTCTTTGTGCACAAAAACGCACAAAGACAATCGTCATCCTCGGTTACCAAGAGACTATTACTATACACAACTGAGATATCCATAAGTGTTAGATAATTTTATTTGTGCTAGTTTGCTATATGGACTGTCTGGTTACATTCAAGAGCCCCATTAGTGTCTTCCATGGGGGAAGAGGGCTGGATGGTACAGTTGATAGAGCACCAGATCTGAGTCAGTCAGCCTGAGTTCAATTCCAGCCTCAGGTACTTACTAGCTATGTGAGCCTGGGCAACCTCTGCTTGCCTCATTTTCCTAATCTATAAAATGGAAATAAGAATAGCACCTACCTCCTAGGCTTGTTGTGAGGATCAAATGACATAATAATTATAAAGTACCTAGCACATAGTAAGCATTATACAAATATTAGTTATTATTACTGTTATTATTGTTACTATCTAGCTCAAGAAAAAGCTAGTTCAAATCTTAGTTCTTTTAGATAAGACATTTTTTTATTCTCTGAGCCCCAGTTTCTCTTCTATAAAATGAAGAGGATGGACTCAAAGCCCTCTAAGGCTCCTTCCAGCTCTAAAGTTATGTTCTTACACTAAGAAACTTATGTAATAAAGAAGGATCACAGATTAAAGATCAAAGTGATCTTACTTACAAGTTTCCCATTCTAAAACATATTACTGGTGTCTTAACACATTACGACATGGAAATTCAATTATAATAAGCCCAAGATTGTGCCAACTACAAACCTATGGTGTGTCCATCACAGAGTATTCACTGACATAAATAAGCTCAGTTACTTCCAATGGACTGACCTTTAAAGTGCCCTTAAAGACCAAGTAAGGAAAATGGTGCCTATATATAAGACACATTAATGCATCTATGCAGTCATTCACTGATCAGCATGCCAGGCATTGCACTAATAGCCAAGGATACAAAGAGAAAAATGAAATAGTCTCTAAACTCAAGGGACTTGTATTCTCTTGGGGGGGGGGATTTAATCTGAACCCAGTTAAGTAATACAAACATGCTCAAAGTAATTACAAATTTGGTTTGGTGGGTAGACAAGGAGAAACTAGGAACTGACAAGATTAGGATAGACCTTATGTCAGTGGGTCTTTCATTAAGCCTTGAAGAAATGTAGTGATTCTACAAGGTGGAAGTGAGGAGGTAATACCTTCCAGACATGAGGGTCAACCTGCACAAAGGGCACAGTGATGGACAATGGAGCATCATGGATGGAGAAGGGGCTACTCATTCAGGCAACTCAAGTCTAAGAAGGAGAATGTGTGAAAAGGTCAAACACATAATAAGCCTCATCAACTTGGGAAGGATAATTAAATGCAGAACAAAGAAGAAATATAAGGAATGAGGAACAAGTTGGCAGAAGTATAAAAGAAGCAAGAAATTCTTTCCCAAATTTTATGGAAAGGAAAGTAAGGTCTACATCCAAGTTGGGTATCATATGGCAAAGTTTTCCATCATATGGGAGGCTACCACAAAATTATATCATTTTCCCTACACACACATACACATCCAGAGTTGCCTTTGAGAAAGCTTAGAACACAGCTTTAATATATTCTTATTGAGGTCCCTGCAGATGAGGGAGAAAGGGGACTCATTCCCATATAAGCATTTAAGGTATATGTATATTGAGTCTGGGACAAACTATACTCTCGTCTACAGAAAATACAGCTATGCAGAGTTGTGATCCTAGTGCCATCTTCTACATAGCTTATTCAGCTGGCCAGGGTCCAAAGAGTGCCTGGTGTATTGTGTTTTAATCAAGAAAAGTCAACAAGAAGTTGTTAAGCACCTACTATGTGCCAGGTACAGGTTCAAATGCAAGCAGAAGTAAAGATGGTACCTATCCTCAAGGAACTCACATTCCAATGAAGGAAGATAATACATAGAAGAAAGCTTAAAAGGAGTTGGGAGGGGATGGGTCTGAGAAGAATCAAGAGTGGAGACTAGAGAGGAATGAAGATATAGCTGGTGTGCATTCTCTCCTTAAAACAGAAGTTCTGAGAAGAACTAACCAATCAGAGAAAAGGTATAATTGGGCAGATTGATGTTCCAGTTAATGAATATCCAGAGTAAGGAGACCAAAGGGGAAGAGTGAATGAACTTCTTTCCAGGGAAAGGAGGCTGATGTAGTGTGGTACAGAAAGCTCAGAGAGTTAAGAGTAGAGGCCAGAGAAGAACTAAAACATGACTGACTTAGGTATTTTCTAGAGAGATTTTTCTCTGCCTTTCCCTCAAAGAATGTACCAAAGGGAAGATATAAAATACCACACGTAAAGGAATTTTTCATTTAAAAAATGGTAAAGAAGAATCACGGTATAATGGAAAGATCACTGGTTCTATAGTCAGAGGACTTGAGTTCAGGTCCTGATTCTGCCAGGACTTATGTGATCTTGAATAATTCTGGGCCTCAGTTTCCTCATCTGTAAAATTAAGGCATTAAACTAGATAGTTTCTAAGGTTTCTTTGATTTCTAGATCTGAGACCCTATAATATAATGACCAAAATGATACTCCTGGGAAATTGAAGAGATAAGAAAACTGCTTACAGATGGTAGGTAAGTATGTCTGGGAAGGAAGAAATAATGGAGAACTTAGGGGCTTAAAAAGAGAGGGTCCTTCTCACATAAATTTGAATCAATTTTTTAAGTGGGAAAAACTACCCCTCCAAAAGAAGGGAATTCTGCAAACACCCAGGTAAGTTACTATTTAACTCACCAGCACAAGGAATGAAAAGCACCACTTCTAGATGATGGGCTTTTTATCTTTCCAGCCACACATATTTGGAATACTTTCACTTCTTCCCACTTTTGCCCTTTCTAAATGACAATTCCTTCCAAGCAAAGGGCTGACACACTGCACATCAATTCCTTTCATGAACTTGGGCATTAGGAATGCCACTGCACAAAGGGTATTAGCTCATAGGGTCATAGATTTAGAGATGGAAGGGTCCTTAGCAATCATCTAGATCAGCCTTTTCATTTTACAGATGGAACATATGGTGCAGTGCCCCAAGATCTGGGCTTGCACTTATCAGATCCAAATGGTGAGGCTACCATTAAATGGTATCATTTTGGTTTATTTTTCTCCCTCCCAGAGTTGCCTTTGGGATAAATTCTAGACTATAGTTCATGTTGACGTCTCCACAAATGAGATGAAAAGGCTGCCCAGATCTCATACAAGCATTTAAGGTAACAATGTACATATTGTGTATAGGACAGCCTATTCTCCAAATCTACAGAAAATGCACAAAACATTTAAAGGACTCACAGTAGTCCCAAATCAGTTGATGTTGAGCACCAGAGAAATTGCATGACTTGTCAAACACAGGTAGTAGATGACAGCAATAGGACACTAATTTAGGTCTTCCGACTCCAAATCCAGTGATCTTTTCCTACATCACAAGTGTCTACGGTTTACATATTTTTTGTCTAAGCTCTGATATCTCATGAACGTCTGTTTTGGGGGCAAAATATATATTTGTGTTCATTATATTCTCTAAATATTTCTATATTCTGTGGTATTTGAAACATGCTATTAAACAATAACCTAGTCTAAAAAGTTTGTGTTATTTCAGCCAAGTTTAAGATATATTACTATAGTGACTCATGCTTAAGTCAAGAGGTTACCTAAAAGGAAACTTCTGGGAAACTAAACTTGCCCTGACTATAAGACTAAACAAAGAAGAATCTGAAAAATTAACTTTTCATTTTCACCCCTTGCTAAGATGCCGAGAACCTCTGAAATTCCTAAAACTCGTGGAACTTTGTTAGCTCATTGCGGTTAGGTTGCAGGTTCCTGCCCAACTGCCATTTCCACAATGCCCAGGTCAGGACAATGAGAAGAAAAGGGATGTAGGATCCGGGCTCTCCTAATGCCATTCTACAACTTGGAATCTAGAGCTACAAAGGATAAGACTAGGTTCATTCATTAAAATCTCAGCCCTAAGAAACCTACTGCTAATGTTACAAATATGTATGACATGTATATTTAAATCTGTGCTACCATTAGATATAGAATGCCTAGTGAGAAAGGGTAGCATCTACACTAATATGCTTCCTATAAACTAATCAGATCATAACTGGCTTGGCATATAACTTAGTAGACAAATCATAAGGAATTGTTTCAGGTATGTTACTTGCCCAGATTGTTAATGCTAAAGATTTGAACCCAGCACTTTCCTTGTATCCTGCAAATCCCTACATGTTATAAATACGGCACTCCATTTGGCACTTCTCCAACTTTGTGGTTTGGTGCCTTCCAAGGTAAGGATAGTTACTTCTACTCTGGATTCTAAGGGTACTCCTTAAGACCTGAATTTCTAGCATTGCCCCTTATGAGCCCCCACTGATATGCTTGAAATATTGATTTATTTCAATCAGCCAGTAGATATTGATAAGTTTTTAAGAAAAGGACATTTATTAAATTGGTAAAATAGGAGCAACTTCCCACTTCCAAGTTTGGGGCATATTCTCTCACAAGTAAATACAGGTCCATGGAAGAGAGGAATCTAACTGTAGAGAATGTATGTGGCTAAAGGGTAAACTGACAATTCCTGGTTATTGGAATTCTTTTCTTGAATTTAGCTTGAAGAAAACTTAGTATAGAGCAGGAATATAATAACTATCTTTGTTTCTAAAGTGCTATCATGGAGAAGAGGTATTGTACTTGCTCTGCTTGAACCCAGGGGGCAGAACAAATAAGGGATAGAAATGACAAAGAAACAGATATCTTTCTAAAAATGAAAGCTGTCCATAAGTGGAAAGAGTTGCCTCCAGAGGTTATGAGTTGCCAATCACTGGACATGGAAGTGGAATAGTTGTTTGTCATGTATAGGAAGTTTGAAGCAGCTGGCTGACATGATGGAAAGAGCACTGGATTTGGAGCTAAGAATTGAGGTAGACAGGGTGGCACATACTCAGGGGCTTCTGAGCTACGTTGGGCTACTCTGATCAAGGATCTGTCCTTAGTTTGGCATCTGATATGATCATTGAAAGTGGTGGTGGGGGAATCAAGTTGCTTAAGTTGGGATAAACAGGCCCAGGTCAGAAATGGATCAGATGAAAACTCTGCCATTCAGTAATGAAATTTAAATCGTGATTAGGGGGATGGAGAGAAGGAGAGGAGAGGGGAAAAAAAGATGAACTTATATGCTGATTTAAATATTCACTAGCTGTGTGAACATGGGTAATTCTTACTCAACCTCAGTTTCTTCTTCCACAAAATGGGGATATAGTAGCACCTACTTCACAAATTTGCTGTGCTGTGTCAAATGGCATATGTAAACTTCTCCATAAACCTTAAAGTAGTATATAAATACTGGATAGTATTATTAATTCAGTTTGAACTGCAAAAAGTATAATGGGGCTCATGTTGGCTTTGGGGGGAGGATATAGAAAGGATGACTATATAGCTATAGTATAAACTACAGGATGTCTGAGATCTTATGCTTTTATATGGGGCGGTGAACTACATGAAAAAAAATATAATAATCAAGCTGGATGGGAGTCTAGAGTGATGAGGTCTGCTCATGAATTCAAGGAAGTATCAAACAAGGAAACTTCTGGGATGAGGGCAAGTCTCTAGGTTCTTCCTTCCAGGAGGGCTGAGGTTAGCAGAGCTCAGAGCTACAGGTGTGAGTACACACACACACACACGCACACACATACAATTACTAGAAAGACAAAAAAACTTTCCAGGGTTTCTGACTCAGACATTACAGTGTGTGCGTCACTAAAGGAAATTTGAGATGGAGATTGACTCAGTCCAGGTCTTCCTGCTACTTATTACCTGTGTGACCTTGGGAAAATGTGGGAGTTGGAATTCATGACTTCCAAAGTTTCTTCCAGTTCTAAATCTATGAATCTAAACAATGCAAACAGGGATAAACTGCTTTTCCCTGTCTGAGACTTCTGGTTTCTAGGATCACACTCCCAGGGTGGCAGTGAACATTAGAAGTCACCTAGATTAACCTCTTCATTTTGCAGATGAGGAAAATGAGGCTCAGAGAGGTTAAGCAGCCTGCCCATGGTTAAACAAGTAGGAAGTGGCAAAGCCAGGATTGGACCCTAGGTTGTCTGACTTTACATATAGCCATCGTCCTCTTTCCTATGTACTATGAAGAAAGAAAGGAGAAAGAGACAGAAGGAAGGAAGGAAGGAAGGAAGCAAGGAAGGATGGAAGGAAGGAAGGAAGGAAAGCAAGGAAGGAAGGAAGAAAGGAAAGGAAAGGAAGGAAGGAAGGAAGGAAGGAAGGAAGGAAGGAAGGAAGGAAGGAAGGAAGGAAGGAAGGAAGGAAGGAAGGAAGGAAAGCAAGGAAGGAAGGAAGGAAGGAAAGCAAGGAAGGAAGGAAGGAAGGAAGGAAGGGAGGGAGGAAGGGAGGAAGGGAGGGAGGGAAGAAGAAAAAAGGAAGAAGGAGGGAGGAGGAGGAGGAGGAGGAGAGAGAGAGAGAGAGAGAGAGAGAGAGAGAGAGAGAGAGAGAGAGAGAGAGAGAGAGAGAGAGAGTACTCATTAAGCTTCACTAAGAGCAAAGTACTCTGCTAAATCATGGGTGGAATGAGATTTAAATAGAAAAAAATGAAAGTACTTGATTTCAAGGAATCACATTCTACTGGGGGGGGGGGGACAATACATAGAAGAGGTTTCAGTTATTCATTAGATGAAAGAGTGCCATGATCCTTAGGGTACTTAAGCAATGTAGATAGAAAGGCATCTCCTTTAATGTTTCCACTGATAAAACCAAGGACTTGGGTGAGGAGAACTTTCCTTTCTCAGCCTTCAGTAGCTCTGGCTCCTGAGAAATCAGGAGCTGCTATTCTTAAGGCTCTTGGGCTTCATTAGCTATTGGTAGCAATGGTTGGGGTTGGTGGTGAGCAAGGATAGTGGAATCCTTAATTATACTACTCTGCTCTCTTCTCTTCCCTTCTCTTTTCTCTCTCCTCTTTCTTCTTTCCTCTTTCTCTCCCTCCATCCTCCCTCCTCCTCTCTCCATACCCTTGTATTAACATGGTTCTTATAACATTACACTGTTCTTCCTTCACCAAGATTCCCTCTCAGCCCCATCCAAATCAGCAAGAATCATAGAATCATAGAACTAGGACTGGAAAGAATCTAAGAATCCATTTAGTTCAACCCACCCATTTTCATTTCACTGGAGGCTGATGGTGGTCAAGTGATCTGCCTAGAATCACAGAGGTGACTCTGGAAGAGCTGTCTCAGACATTTCCTAGCTTTGAGACCACAGGCAAGTCACTTAATTTCCTTCAGCCTCAGTTTCCTCATCTGTAAAATGGGGGTAATAATAGCACTGCCTCTAAATCTAGAGCTCAGCTCCCTCTCTCTCAGGATCAGGAAAGCTGAAGAGAAGATTTCAGCCCATTCTTACTCCCCGGAGTTCCAACACCCACCCACATGGCCATTAGCATCAGAATAGAACCCAATGCCTTCCACACCTGGGTACAATAGCTGGCTATGAGGAAACTACCTATGGTCTTAGTGTATCCTGGCCTGTCCATACCAATTTACTCAGCTTTAGGTGGTCTGGCTCCAGAGGATTCCCCCCTGGAATCTCCCCAGGGTTTGCACACCCATGTTTTTGGTTCCAACACAGTTCTCCCACTGTCCTCCAATCAGGACTAGAATTCTTCATTAATGTTTAAAGCTGGGGATTGGGATGGGGGTGGTGGGGAGAAGGGAGAGGAGGAATGGGAAGAAAGTTCTACAAAACCGAACATTATCTGAAATATTTTCAAAAAAGTATTTTTAAATAAAGTCAACAAAGTCCCTCCTCTCCCTCTTCTCCCCCTTCCTTTTCTCCCCCCACTCACACACATTCCTCTCCTTCCTTCAGGGACTAAAACACTGGCCCATTGTGCTGGGGCCTGAAGGCTGAGATGTGAGTACAAGCAGAGCAAGAATGTCCCAAGGCCAAGAGAGGGAAGCTGAGAAAGCCTGCCCCACCTCTCCCCTCCCCTCCTTTCCCTCAGCCAAAGCAAACCCAAAAGTGCTTCAAATTCTGTCCCTTGCAATTATCCCAAAGAGCCTCCCTGGGAGTCAGGAAGCTGACTGGGTGCCTACTGCACAATTTACATCTTGACTGGGGTATATAATAAGAGCAGGCACTCTGCAAGCCGATTTCCAGGCATGTCTGACTTTCAAATAGTCAAGTGATAAAAGGAGACATTCTTGATCTGAGGGGAAGGGTGCTGGGGATGGAGTAAGAAAACCTGGGTTTGATCCCCACTCGGCCACTTAGTGGGCTTAATCAACGGAAGCCTCAGTTTCCTCATCTGTAAAGAGAGATTTAAAATGACCCAAGAGGTCACTGAGTCCAACTACTTCATTTTCTAGATGAGGAAACAGAAGCCCAGAGAAGTTAGGAAATTTGTCTAGGGTTACACAGATGGGATTTGAATGTAAGTCTTCTCATCTCCAAATTTACCTACTGGACCATTCTGCCCTTCTGTGGACTGGATGACTTTTTATTAATTGAAAATTTTTTTATTTAATTAGTGAATTGAGAATATTTTTCCATGGTTCTGGCTGGATGACTTTTGAGATTCCTTCCAGGACCAACTCTAAGATTCTATATACAAATCAACAAACCCTAATTAAGTATCTAGCAAGTGTTGGAATATGTGTTCTTTCATTAGATTGTGTTCTCTCTGAAGGCAGGGATTAGACTTACCCCTATTTCTTTTTCTTCTTTGCCCTTAGCACACTGCTAAGCACTTGGCTTAATCAATACTCACTGACTGCTATTTACCAGGGCTAAAAATACAATTCATCTTCTATGGGGAGCACCTGTAGTTGGGAAGGATGGGTGTTGTGGGGATCATCAAGTGATTATCACAGTGTCTGGCACATAATAATAAATAATAGTCCTAGCTCTTATTTTTATTCCAAAGATGAGACAGTCCTTGTCCTCATGGGGCTGCCATTCTACACATTCAAAGGTAAGTTAACAAAGGACATATGCACAAAAGATACAAATTGATTGGTGCCTGGAGAATTCTAATGATCCAAAAAGACCTTCTGAAGGATGTGGCACTTGGAGGGAGCTAAGGTTTCTCTGAGATAGAAAAGAGGAGGAAGCAGGTCTTATGTTCTTTTGATTTTTTTTATTTTTGATTTTGATTATTTAAAAATTAGAATGGTGAGTTTATTTTTTAAAAACCCAACTCCTCTTAAGGCTGAAATGTGTCAGATATGGCAAGGGCAGCTTTAAGGGGTGGGGCACTGTTCTGGTTCATCATGTTCTGGAAGGCTGAGCCTCCACCTCTTCCCTAGGAAAATTAGTCAATGAATGAACAGTTCTTCATTTTGGAAAGAGGTGTGTATGCGTGTATGTGTTCGTGTGTGTCCTAAATGTCCCTTTTCTTATTTTCATTTCCTGAGTCGCAGTTGTCTCTCACTCTAAATAACTACTCTCTTCAGATCTTTCAAGTAGACAGCCAGACCAACTGTGAATGCTCCAATAATCCCCATGAATCTGTCATCTCATCAAGGTGGTTATTTTGGCCAGTGATGCAATATAGATTCCAAACCATCCATGCCTTCCCATCCTGGCAACTCTTGTCCATCCCCTTCAATAAATCCATCACCAGGGGATCTAATCAAGAAACTGAGGGTCATAATCCCATTCTCTCAACCACCTGAAATGTTGGCTGAGGACCATGGCAGGCAGGTCATTTTAGCTGTTATGGTACAGGGTATAAAATGAGTCATATTCTTTCTGTCACTTGTCCCTTGCTATAGCTACATGGTCCACCCATTTTTTTTGTCACATATTTCTCTGATAGAGCTCACTCACCAGTCATATCTATCCTGAAGACACATTGCACATGGACAATTAATTTGGCCCACAATGGCATGCTGGTTCAGTTGCCTTTGAAAAATTATGCAGTTTTGTTTAGTCACCTCAAGCTTTTCTCTGAAATAAAGGTTTATCAATTCAATAAGGCTCATCTTATCTACAAGACACATCTTATTATAATACCTAGCATTGATATGGCTTCAATTACAAGCCAGACTTTGTATAAAATGCTTTGCAGTTACAGCATTTGATTCTCTCAACAACCTTTGGAGGGAGGTATTATTACCACTATTTTACAGCTGAGGAAATTGAGGCAGACAGAGGTTGTGACTTGCTGGAATCATGGAACTAGTGTCTGAGACTGGATTTGAACTCAGGTGTTCCTGATTCTGGGTCCAGTATTTTATCCACTGTGCTATCCAGCTGCCTTCTAGTGATGTTAATAAGTTATACTATACTGTGTAACCCAGATTGAATTGCTTGTCAGCTATGGGAGGGTGAAGGAAAGAAGGGAGGCAGAAAACATGAATCCTATACCTTTGGAAAACTTATGTGGAATTTTGTTGTAAAAAACATTTTAAAAGTAAGTTATAGTATACCATCATCACCAAAGAGCTGCAATTGAAGATCACCAGGAAGGCACATAGTAGCTAGCCACGAGCAGGACATAATAAACTGGGTAGAAGAAACAATGTGAAGGATGTTATCATCAACATGCTTCTCATTTCTTTTCCTGATGGGACAGATTGAAGGTGATATGTCTAAAGACAAAAGATAAATAGTACCAACAGAGAGTAGGGATACCCAATTAACTTATAGGTATGGCTGAAAAAGACCTATTCTTGGAGCATGAATATAACAAAAGTTAATGAATTCACTCTAAAAAAAAAAAAGAAACCATTTTGCTTTTTACTGTGAGAACAAAACAACTCACATTTCCATAGTTCTTTAAGAGTTTATAAATTGGCTTCCTCCCAACCTGTTTAAGGAGGAAGAGCAAATATTATGATCCCATTAGACTATAAGCTCTTTGTGCTTTCTTTTTCTTTTTCCACTTCTTTTTGTATCTCTAGTACTTAGCACAGGCCTGATACATTCAGATATTTATTTATTATTTATTTATTTGTCTTTTTGTTTATTTATTAGTTATTTGTTTGTTTATTAAATATAAATGTTTATTGATTATCGATTGATCTCTTTTGCAGATGAAAAAACTAAGGCTCAGAGAGGTTGCTATTCTGGCATTTCTTTGCAGGCACCTGATTCACCTGATCTAGAAAGAAAGTTTCCCAAAGTAAGTAGCATGGAGGTTTATTAGAATTCATTTGTGTCTCCATTTCTCCATTCCTTCCTTTCTTTCTCTATTTCTTTTTATTTCTCTTCTTTCCTCCCTTTTTCTTCCTTCCTTCCTTCCTTCCTTCCTTCCTTCCTTCCTTCCTTCCTTCCTTCCTTCCTTCCTTCTTTCCTTCCTTCCTTTCTCTTTCTTTCTTTCTTTCTTTCTTTCTTTCTTTCTTTCTTTCTTTCTTTCTTTCTTTCTTTCTTTCTTTCTTTCTTTCTTCCTTCCTTCCTTCCTTCCTTCCTTCCTTCCTTCCTTCCTTCCTTCCTTCCTTCCTTCCTTCCTTCCTTCCTTCCTTCCTTTCTTTCTTTCTTTCTTTCTTTCTTTCTTTTCTTTCTTTCTTTCTTTCTTTCTTTCTTTCTTTCTTTCTTTCTTTCTTTCTTTCTTTCTTTCTTTCTTTCTTTCTTTCTTTCTTTCTTTCTTTCTTTCTTTCTTCACAAATAAATATTTACTTCAAAATATACGGTCAAATATACAAACTTAGTCCCTAGCATATAAGTGACATAATCCTAGACTTCTCCCCTAATTACCTTCACCATCTTAGTCTGGAGGCAGTGGATGACAGACAATGTCTTATTAGGTTCCTAGTTTATCTCAGCTCCTCTAGAGGACAGCCCCAGTTCTAAGTAAAAAAAATCCCCTCACCCTGGAATCCTAGGCCTCCCATCTTCTTTTCTAGGCTGGTAATCTCAGCTGATGGGCTGCACCATCCCTCCTGGAATCTAGACTATAAGGTGGCTATAGTTGAATCTCAATTGCACAAATAGAACAAAGAAATTGAAGAGTATGAAGCAATAAAACAAAATGAAACAAAATGACCAAAAAACTGAAAATAGGAACTACTATGAAGTAGTGCAAGGAATTTTGAAAAGAAAAAGCCTTCAGTGGCAGAGAACCAAACACTGAAAGCCCATCTATTTTGCCATTTTGTTAGTCACGCACAGTGTATGAATTTAGCCACTATGGATAACAGTGGGAAACAGGTTAAAAGGAATGGGGACTATTTGATCTGAAAAAGAGAAAGGAAAACGTATGTGGGCTCATGAAGCATCTTCAATTAATTATGATTGAACTTTTATCTTAAGGCTGAAAGAGGGGTGGGTGAGAAGAGGACTCACAGGCGTGTCTACAAGCTTTCTGTAAAAGAGTGATGTGATTGACCGAAAATGTAGCTGAATCTGTGCTTTGTCTTAACCTTCAAGGGATCAGTTCAAGTTCCCTTTCTGTGAAGATGGCCCCTGTAAGTCCAATGCACCTAGATCTCCTTCTCTGCCCACCCATTACCTTTCTAGTCCATACTATACATTTTAGCATCCAACTCCTCCCTAATGGTTCCATGATTGCTATAGTTTCTCTAGTTAGATGGGGCACTCTTAAAGAGCAGGGAGAATGCCCTGAAAATCTCCCATATATGAATGAGCCCATGAGCTCCAGAAAAAATATTATGTACATAGTCAGTGATGAGAAGCGCTAGCACTAACATGGATTTTGAGATTTACACGGTCTTTTAGATGCATTTTTTCATTTGATTTTTTCAATTCCTCTATGAGGTGGCAGATTCGTGAAGGTATCCTCACTTAAGGGTTGAGGAATCTAAAGCTAAGATCTGTTAAATGATTGTCCAAGGTCACACAACTAATAAATGCCAGAGGTGGGAGGCAAACCCACGCCTTCTGGACTCCAAGTCTAACATTCTTCCAGAAGCCCTACTCAAATGCCTGATGGAGGAGAGCAACCCTAGGGTCCTAAAAAAAATCTCTAAAAGCAAAGAAAAACTATCATCATCGTCATCGTCATCGTCATCATCATCGTCATCGTCATCATCATCATCATCATCATCATCATTGTAACTAGCATTTAAGTGCTTTGAGATTTGCAAAATATTTTATAAAATATTTCATTTGATTTTCACTCCAACCCTGGGAGATGGCTACTATTATCAGCCCCTACTATTGCAGATGGAGAAACTGAAACATACAGAGGCTAAGTGACTTACTGAGGATAGCACAGCCAGTAAGTGTATAAAGAAGTATTTGAACTCAGGTCTTCCTGACTTTGGGTCTGGTACTAAATCCACTGCACTGCCTAGATACCTGTCATGAAATAAATACTTGACTTTTTGAAAGAACCACTTGCTTTATAAAAGAGTTTTACTAGATGTGAAGGATTATGATAAGGAAGATGATGATTAATTACTTCAGTGAAGACTGGAAAAATGGAAATGGGCTTGGAATAAATTGAAAGAGAATCAGGAAAAGAGTATATATCAAAGAGATGAGTGGATCAAGAGTCAAGATAGTCTGAATTATAGTCCCAGCTCTACTCCTAATTCACTAACCTCTTCAGTTTTCTAGGTCTCAATTTCTTAATAGACAAAATAGGAAGATTAGACTAAATCAGAATTCCTCAAATTCTGTTCCATGGAACTTTGAGTTACTATGAAGCAGTCCAAGGAATTTTGAAAAGAAAAAACATGTAACGGCAGAGAAAAAAATACTAAAAAGCTGTCCACTTTGCCATTATGTAGTTCTGCACAGCATATGAATTTAGCTAATAAAGAGAATATTGAGATAGAGGTTAAAATTGATCATATCATTGAAAACTTGTCTTCTTGTTGGTTAAAATCAGTGATTTTGAACTTTCTGTGGCATGAACTCCTTTGATTGTCTAGTGAAGAGTACAAATCTCTTCTCAGAATGTTTCTTGCCTACATTCATAACTAAAGGAAATACGAATTTTCAGTTAAAGATTAATGATGTCAATGTTTTCTCATGCAAGTTCACAGGCCCTTTGAAATAAATATATATACATGGAAACCTTGAATTCCATATTAAGAACCTCTGGTCTAGACTGAAATATTGAATGTGTCCCAAAATGGATGATGGATGCACTATTACCCTGTCTAGAATACCTCCCCAAGCTAGGGGGTCAAGGCTAGTAGGGATGTCAGAGATTGGAAACACACAACAGTCTAGAAATAATGAGTCCCTTTATATATTCCTCTGTCTCATTACCTCGCAGTTTATGAACTATGGAAGTTGGCCCCATTGGGACCGGGAGATCTAGACTGTTCTGGATCCATAAACCCTCCTCATTCATCAATCCCTTCAAATGAAGGGATTGGGAATGCCAGTATACTCTCCCAGAACAGTATTTGGTAGAAGACTGAATAGAGCCACATAGTGTTGGGGAATTTTAACTAGAAAGCTTCTAGACTACTACTTGTACTATTGGGAAAGGTTTGATGTTTCACACCTCTCAGAAGGTCAACTAGTAACATAAATTCCATTTTGAGAGCCAAGCTTGGTCACAGTGGAAGGGGTTTACTAAGGGTCAGTGTTGCATTTATATGTCACTTTGGCATCCTCTAAGGTAGTTTGTAAATCTTTCTGGAAAGCTTCCAACTTCTTCCAAAATGTAATAATTGACCATGATGATGAGTCATGAGAAATGGGAAGGAACGTGGGTGGAACTCAATTTTTTTTTTAATGATGTGTTCTGGGTGGAGGTGTGAATGGAATTATTAAAACAGAATTTGGCAGTATCAAACAGGGTGGATTAGTTATCCCAATGATAATTATTGAAGTACCAAAGGTGCTACTCCAAAGTTAGGTTTGTTTTTTTCCATCCTCCCATCACCCCTGAGTGGGGAGAGAAGGGGACAAGCATTAAAAAGACGGATCTTAATGTGTAAGGCTGAGAAAACAATGGGCCAGAAGTGGAGGTGAATGAATGAATAATAATAAAGGCCATTAATATAGTGATTTAAAGTTTGACAAACTCTTTCATCTATTATTTCATTTCAGCCATACACTGACCCTCTGAGGTTGTTCCTTACAGATACTGTTATTCCTGTTTTATATATGAAGAGAATTTTAGTGACTTGCCCTGAATCACACAATTAATAAATATTTAAGGTGAGACTCTGACTGAAGTCTAGTATTTTATGTACAGTGCCATGATTAAAGATGAGGTGAGCACATGACTGGAGGATTTTGAATCTTTCTCTTGTGAATAGATCTGCCACTGCAGACCAGTGTAGACCACTGTAGACCAGACCACTGTAGACCTTCTTCACAGAAGAAATTAATCTGTTTTAGAAAATATTTTACCTTCTGCCATCTGAAGATCACCTTAGGTCCTAAGCTAAGAATGGAGAGGACCCTAATGGAAGTCAAACATATTCATTACCCTAAAAAAGTTTTCAATAGCAATCAGGTATATATTTATATGCCATTAGATCTAGCTAGGTGATGAAGTGGATAGAGAGCCAAGCCTGGGGTTCAAATCCAGCCTTAGATATTTATTGACTGGGTGACACACAGCAAGTCACTTAACATCAATCTGCCTCAGTTTTCTCAACTTTAAAATGAGGATGATAAGAGTACCTACCTCCCAGGGTTGTTGTGAGGATCAAATGAGATAGTATCTATAAAGTGCTTGGCACAGAGTCAGTCAGTACACACTATATAAATGATTTTTCTGCCTACCCATTTATATTCTACCTTGGTGATCTCCAGGATAGTTTGTAAATTCTATCTGGACACCTTCTAGCACTTTCTAAGAAGTATCAGTGGTTAACCACAGAAGTGGGCACCAGGTGACAAGTTTCAGGGGCCACAGCATTCAAATGTGAAACAAACAAAAATATAAAATAGCCTTCTGTCCTCTTGGGGTCCACTTATGATTCTACAGAGAAAGTGATGGGATGACAGAAAGAAAGACAAAGGTGCTAAGAAGCACACAGTTCTTAGTCTCATAAATTTAAATTAAATTATTGATACAATCAACATGATATCCTTTCCCAGCTATCAGTGGGTTGATTCAGGGGAGGACCATGTCCAAATGGACTTTTTGCTTAAAAATAAAACTCAACGAACTAAACGAGTTGCAGATAAATGGAAAGGTAACCCATAACTTCATCCCAGAGATCTCATTAGCTTCAGTGGGTTTAGTTATCCTCTCCCAAATCTCCCAAATTATTCTTATAAACTCCAGTCCCAAATCACCAGACACCTGGTGGGTCTCAAACAGCATATCTAAATGTCAGGGGTGGAGCTGCTTCATCTCTGTGACATATCTTTGCCTCATCCTTTTCCATGTAGTTTGTTATCAATTTAGATCTCGGTTCTAACAAGTCAGTGGTCTGACAGTCCAGGTGGCTGATTCAGAAATCACACCCTTATCAGCAAGAAGGCATTTCCTGCCTATTAAAATATAATCAGTTTTGAATTTGATTTTATCTGGTGATTGATGCATCCATGCTCCCACCTCTTGCTTAAAGAAAGTGTTGATGATATATGTTCTTGAGGATTCTCTACAGTTTACAAGCATTTGGTCTTTCCTATTTCCTATTACAGAACGGTGTTGCCCAATGTATCTTTCTACATCTTCCCCATGCCCATCTTTGCATTTCTTTGTCATCCTTTATATTTAGCTGCAACTTTCTTTTGTCTTCAGATTCATTCATAGTGAAAATGTCACTCAATTAATCAATTAATCAACAAGTATTTATTACATGATTTTATGTTCCAGGCACTGTGCTAAACTCTTGGGATTCAAAGACAGAAATACAAAGCATGTTAATAACATTAACAATAGCTAACATTTACATAGCACTTTATATGTGTTATCTTATTTGATTTTCAAAACACTGGAAGGGAGGTACTTTTATTATCCCTTTTTTTACATTTAAGTCTTAAAAAGGTTAAGTGACTTGGCCAAGATCACACAGCTAATAAAGGTCCCTGGTAGGATGTGAACACAGATCTTCCTGCCACTACTAAGTCCAAGGCTCTATGTACTGTGCAACCCAGCTATCCTTGAAGAATGATATACAGTCATTCAAATCCTCCAGTGTTATATTCAATGGGGGATGATCTCCTATTTAGAGGATGAATAGCTGTTAGCATTTGTAGATTACCTAAATAACTGCAATTCTTAGCCCCCTCTGCCCCACCCCCATGCCATTCTGCCATAGCCATTGGAGAAGCAGAAAGGGGCAGCAGAGAGCAGAGGACCATTTGGTTTTTTCTTTTGTTTCAGAGGTTGCCATAACCAAAAGATTCATCATTTAATGGCCAGTCCACTAGAGATGGGTCCTTCCATATTTAGCTGGTTGGCAGAAAGCAGAAACAGTATGATACTAGGGCCATATTCAAAGTATTCCCAGTATGGAAGAATTTGAGAGGGTGTGGGCTCCTCTGGCAGTGCTTCCTAAGCCCAAGGTTAGCTCCATGCCTCAGTGAGGTAAGAAAGCCATAGGACTTTATGGAGGTCCAATCAGTTCTCCATAAACACACAACTAAATGCAGTAGAAAAGATTCCTATTTAATCAAGTCTTTTTTTTTTTTTGCTAAAAGATGATTTTGGGGAAGGAGGGGTTAATCCCCCCCCCCAAGACCAGCAGTTCAGGGAGGTTATAAACCTTCAGATAGCTGGTGTTTTAAAAGAGGGATATGGGGATGAGAATTACCTATAATTGAAAACTTGAATTCACAAATGGTTAAATTAATGGTTAAAATTGAATTCTAACAGTTCTTAATCAGAAGGACGCAAAATGTCATGCTTCAGCAGAACCTCACTGAATAAGCACAGTGGTCTGCTGCAGTTCATAATGAAGAAAGACAGCAGAAAGGGCTTCTGTTAGTACATGGGAATAAATCAGATGCTTAAGCAGACCTTGACAGAAAGATTCCTTCTGTTCCATCCATAGTCAAAATCTGCAAGCCAGAATTTGGCTGAGAAAAAGTAGTTTATGGCATGGCTTTTGGTTAAAAAAAAAAAAAAGAATCAGAAGAAAATAACCCTCTCTACCCAGGATAGCAAAAATTCCATATAAATAATGTTCTTCCTTATCCTAGTGAGCCGTCCTATGGTAGAGCAAGGTCTGTAGAGGTTTAAAGCATAGCTGTAAACCAGTATTTGTAGTATTTCTTAATAAGAGTCTTATTTATACCAGCAAATTTGAAATGAGAAATAGACTGTCTTCGAATGCCTTAACTGTCCCTGAATATCAGCCTTTGGAAGGACAGATGTAGCTGAAAAATCCAGGACATTGGTTGTTCTGTTACCTACAAATCATAAGGACATTTCCAGCTTCCATTTGTTGCTAACTTGGAAAAGTAGCAATATGGGTTACTTATCTTTCTGGAGATGGAAATATGTTTTGTTCAGGAAAAGGAAGGGAGGGAAGAAGAGAGGGAGGGAGGGAGGGGGGAAGGAAGGAAGGAAGGAAGGAAGGAAGGAAGGAAGGAAGGAAGGAAGGAAGGAAGGAAGGAAGGAAGGAAGGAAGGAAGGAAGGAAGGAAGGAAGGAAGGAAGGAAGGAAGGAAAGGAAAGGAGAAAGGAAGAGAGGGAGGGAGGGTATGAAGGAAGGAGAAGAGGGAAGAAGAAAAGAAGGAAGGAAAGAATGAGGGAGGGAAGAAGGGAGGAAGGGAGGAAGGAAGGAAGGAAGGAAGGAAGGAAGGAAGGAAGGAAGGAAGGAAGGAAGGAAGGAAGGAAGGAAGGAAGGAAGGAAGGAATGAGGGAGGGAAGAAGGAAGGAAGGAAGGGAAGAAGAAAAGAAGGAAGGAAGGAATGAGGGAGGGAAGAAGGGAGGGAAGGAGGAAAGAAAGAAGGAAGGAAGGGAGGAAGGGAGGGAGAAAGGAAGATCTATGAACAGTTATGACAGTGTGGAATCAGCTGATTTTCATTGGATTCCCTCCCCAAAATACAGTAAGTTGGTCAAAGAACACAACTCACCTTTGCCTAAAGGAAACCCCAAGCCACTGCTCTCTAGAGAAAGATGATGGCACTATATTCCTCTGGAATACCTTTATGGAGGTAACTGGAAGTTCTGAGCAAGAAACAGAGGGAACTAAATTCCCTTCCTCCATTCACTATTATCTGCATTTCCTTCCCAGTCATTCTGTGGTATTTATTAACTGCCTTGAGTGAAATAAACAAAAGAAAACATTTCACTTTTCATTATCTTTCAATGGTTTCTTTTCCCAAAATATTCACAATTAAGAGCTCTCACATATTAATGGTGAATGAACTAAATTCCAGCTCTTCAGGCATAAAACCTGATGATTTCTAAACTTTCTAAACTTGCTTCCCTCAATTCTGAGAACATCTCTGGAAAGTGCTTTGCCAGCCCTAACACCCTCTGTGAATATGTTATTACTGACTTTGTTTCTAAGGCATTATTCATTTTGAAGACTGTATTTTCCAGTCATGATTCTGGCATCCAAAGCTTGTGCAGGATGAAAAGATGTCCAAGGCTCCAATGGTGATTTTTCATCTGATTACTTCTATGACTTCACTACAAATCACATCATTTTGAGAAAAGATATGCTTCAAATTTCTCCATGATAGGATATTTTTTATTGATCAACAAAGACATAGCCTTAAAGAGAAATTAGGCCTTTTTAGTTTCAGAACAAGGTCATAGATTGTTTGAATAGCTTGTTAGCTACATATTGAACAGAAGGCTTCTATTCATGGTTTGTTGTAAATAGAATTTGGAATACGTTTGGAATCCAAACAAATTGAGACCCAACTAACACTGATTAAAACAAAATAGGTACCAATCTGTTGGGGAAAGAAGGGAGAGAAAGAAGCAAGCATTTATTCAGCATCTATTGTATGCCAGGCACTGTGCTAAGTAGTTTACAAATATCTCATTTGATTGGTACAACAACCTTAGAGGATAGATACTATTATCATCCCCATTTAACAGTTGAAGAAACAGAAGTAGACAGAGACTAACTGTCCTCGAATGTTAGCCTTTGGAAGGACAAATGTAGCTAAAAAGTCCAGGACAATGGTTGATCTATTACCTGCAAATCATAAGGAAATTTTCAGATTCCGTTTGTTGCTGACATGTAAAAGAAACAACATGAGCTGTTTATATTACTGAAGAAGGAAATTTGTTCTATTCAAGAAAAGGAAGGAAGGAAGGAAAGAGAAAGGGAGGGAGGAAGGATGGAGAGAGGGAGGGAGGAAGGAAGGAAGGAAGGAAGGAAGGAAGGAAGGAAGGAAGGAAGGAAGGAAGGAAGGAAGGAAGGAAGGAAGGAAGGAAGGAAGGAAGGAAGGAAGGAAAGAAGGAAGGAAAGAAGGAAGGAAGGAAGGAAGGAAGGAAGGAAGGAAGGAAGGAAGGAAGGAAGGAAGGAAAGAAGGAAGGAAGGAAGGAAGGAAGGAAGGAAGGAAGGAAGGAAGGAAGGAAGGAAGGAAAGAATGATAGATAATGCTAGGGGTACACATCTAGTGAGTGCTTAAGTCTGTATTTGAACTCAGGTTTTCCTGACTCCAGCCCCAGCATTCTTAAACACTGTGCCACCTAGCTGCCTCAATGACTTTAAAATATGATATTTGAATGGAATGGAATGCTATTGCACCATAAAGTGTAAGTATTGCACTATAAGTATAAGAAATTGTGGGGAAACATGGGAAAAACAAGTAGACTAATGGAAAAAGAAGGAAGAGCAGAACCAAGATAATATACTAAATGACAGTACAATCTTAGAGGACAGTCAGATATACTCAAACATGCTCTAGGTCTTGGAAAAGCACATTTTGAAGGGTTAGGAAGAATGAGAGGTAGGATCCCCTGAAGTGAAATTCTATAGGAAAAGTTAGACAAAAATGGATGAGAAATTCAGTATGAAATTCTGAAAATTAAAAAAATAAACAATTTTGATGAGAAGAAAAATGGAAATTGCCTGAAGAGATTAATGTGGATGAAAATGAATCTCTATCAACCATCTTAACTTAAAATTTTAACTTTTTAAACTTAATTAAAAAAACATAAAGCAGGTTACTTAAGGGCAAATTACTGGGGATGAATTCAAAAGTCTGGCATAGAACTATAAAAATAAGGTCAGAAATGTTAAAGTTAAGAATGAGATTAAATATGGGGAGAACCAAGATGGAAGAATAGCCATCTCCCCCCCCTAAATTTCCTCCAAACTGATCTAGAAAATGCACCCAGACTGAAAAATCACAGAGAATAATTTTTTCCAGGCCAAGTCAGCTTAAGGAGACAAACAGAGAAGTCTATGGACACTGAAAACAGAATTTGTCCAGGATTAGCTGCATAAGGCACTCTAGTATAAGAAAACACTATGCAGCAGAGCAAGAAGAGGTCTCAAACCCATAGTGGCTACCAGGAAAAGAACAGGTGCCAACTGGAAGCTTTTTGCCTACTACCCAGTTCCAGAGAATAGATAGAGGGCAAACTGAGGAGGGTACCACATGCCTACAGTTGGCATTAAGGGATAAGAAGCAGTCTCAGGCCCTAGATTGTTTATCAAGAGAGAAACAAATTCAGAAGCAAGCAGCAGCAGTGTGGTTCATACCCTAGGAGAAGAGCAGGGGCTCAATTCCAGCATCTAGACCAGTTTGAAGCCCACAGAGGGATAACCAGAGCAGGAACCCCAAAGCAAAAGAGATTCTTCAGTTCTGTTATTGAACCAGTTCAGATTCCCAGCTGACTGAAAGGGACTGAGTCAGGGAGCATTCTGAGCACTGTTGCTGAGATCTATACCCAAGTCAAGAATATGCAGAGCCTCACACCAAAAGGATAGCAATCAGACTTTGTCCTGGATCAGACCACTTTGAGAACATGTAAAGCTTGCAGGTCCCCAGCCTGAGTGGCAGTACCCCCAAGAAAACAGCAAGAGATAATAACCTAGAACTTGCCTCCAGAAGTGCACAGAACTCTGTCCTAACATCAACTCTGAAAAAAAGAAAGTAGTCTGGAAAATGAGCAAAGAAAGAAACAAAAAAGAGAATCACTATAAAAATAAAATGATAACGGGGCAGTTAATATAAAAACCCCAAAGAAGAAAATGACTCTAAAATAGCCAAAAACACAGCCTCAAAAGAAAACACAGATTAACCATCAATTGAGCTAAAATTCCTGTAAGAGAGGAAACTAGCTGAAAAAAGAATTTTAAAATGTTTTTGTAAAAAAAGAAAGGGAACTGTGGCAGAAAAAATAACGGAAAGGAAATTAATAGCTTGGCATAAGAGGGACAAAATTTTGTCCAAACAAAAAAATTCTCTGAAAATTAGAATGGATCATATAGAAGTCCATGACTCTCTGAGACAACAAAAAATATTAAAACAGTCAAAAGACTGGAGAAAATAGAAGAAAATAAATATAGCAAAAACAATTGATCAAGCAAACATTGAGGAGGGAAAAACCCTCAAGAATCATTGGACAACCTGAAAGCCAGGACCAAAAAAGGAGCTTAGACATTATATTTCAAGAATTATTGGAAGAAAACTGCCCAGATTTATTAGAACCAGATATCAAAGAGGAATTTTATTGATTACCTCTGGAATCTTTGAAATGATAACTCTAGTATAAGAAAACACTATGCAGCAGAGCAAGAAGAGGTCTCAAACCTATAGTGGCTACCAGGAAAAGAACAGGTGCCAACTGGAAGCTTCTAGCCAAAATTCAGAGCTTCCATGTCAAAGAAAGAGATATTGCAACTAGCCAAAAAGAAAGAATTCAAGCACAGAAGAATAAAATCAATATCACATGTGATTTAGCAACTACTTTGTTAAAGGAGAGAAGACCTTGGAATAACACATACCAGAAGCCTATATATTATATACATATATATATATAATATATTTAATAAGTTTAAATATATTTTATGTAATATATTTATAGCCATGAATAACTTACTCAACAAAACTGAGCATAATCTGAAGGAATAACATTGAATTTTAATGAATTAGAGGACTTCCAAGCACTTCTAACAAAAAGATCAGAGTTGTACAGAAATTTTTGAAGTTCAAACACAGGAGTTAAGAGAAACAAAATGGCAAAAATGAATGCAAAATCTTAAGACTAAACAATAATGAACTGTTTACATTCTAAGATGGGAAGATGAAACATGCATCTTCTTTGAACTCTATCATTGTCAAGGAGTAATAGAGTCTAATTAGATAAGACCAGGGAGTGATTTTGTTATATCTTGATGATCTTATGAAAAGAATGGGAAGAGAGGAAGGAAGAAGAAAACACTGTAGGGGAGGGGAAGGAAAAGTACAGATAGGGAAAATTATCTCACATAATCAGGATACACAAGTACACATTGATACAAATGAAGAAGGGGCCAGGGAGAATAGCTGGCACTTGAATTTCACTATCATCTGAGCAGATGGCATGCTTATCATATCTACAGATGACAGTGCTGAGTGGAGATAGCTAATGTATTGAATGACAAGTTCAGGATTCAAAAAGGTCTTCACAGGCTAGACCATTGTACAGACTCTAATAAATGAAATGGAATAAAGATGGATAAAAAGTCTAAAAATGGGTTTCAAAAATTGACTTCACACAAGAACAAGATGGTGGAAACACAGTTAGAAAGCAGTTTGCCTCAAAAAGATTTGGGGGTTTTAGTAAACTGCAAACTCAAGACAGTCCAATATGATTCTAAAATGGCACCCTGGATTGCTACATTAATAGAGGCATAGTTTCTAGAAATAAGAAAGAGAAGAGAAGAAAATAAAATAATAATAATAGAATAAAATAAAACTTTACAAATATCATCTCATTTGATCCTCACTATATTTCAGCAAGATAGAGGCTGTTACTATCCTCCATTTTACAATTGAGAAAACTGAGACAAACAGAGGTTAAATGACTTTTGCATACTACCATAGCTGGCAAGTTTCTGAGGCTATATTTGAATTCAGATCTTCTTCACTCTAGCTCCAGGCATTACTCTATCCACTGGGTCTCCATGATGCCTTGGTCAGACCACATCTCAAGAACTGTACTCCATTCTGGACAGTGCAGTTTAGGAAAAGCATTGATAATCTGGAAAGTGGCCAGCTCCAAAGAGCATTCAAGTTGGTGAAGGCCTTGAGTCTATTCCATGTGAAGATTGGTTGAAGGAGCAATCCCATAGAAGAGAAGTCTTTAGAATAACGACATGGCTATTCTGTTTGTCCCTAGGAACAATGGATGGAAGTTTTAGAGACAAATTTAGGCTCAAGGTCAAGAAAAAATCTTTTTAACAATTAGAGATAGGCTAAAACAGAAAGCCCTGTCTTGAGAAATAGTCTTAGGAGGTCTTCAGGAAGAAGTCAGATCATCATATGTTGGGCATGTTGCTATGGGATTTCTTTGGGATGTTAGATTGGTCTTAGCTAACTACTAAGGCTTCCTCCAACTCTAAAATTCTATTATTCTGTGAAAGAAATCCAGGCAAGGTAGTACATGCCTGAAATTCCTTCTATTGAGGACGCTGAGGCCAGCAAATCTCTTAAACTACAGAATTTTGAGCCATACTGTGTTACTGGCCTGAAGGAGGGGAAAATAGCCTCTAAGCAGTCTCTGAACTTCCAAACTGGAAGATAAAAAGATTAAGGCTTGATTTTTTAAAAAATAACATGAATGAAAGCAACACTAAAAGGCAGTTGACCTCAGAGTGGATGTAACAAATAATTCTGTTACTGGAAGAAAGATAAAGAATTCTTAAGGCCTCAGTTTCTTCATCTGTAAAATGAATGAATTGGACTGGATGAGCTCCAAGGTCTCTTCTATATTCTGATGGTTTGGGTTAGTCAAGGATTTAGAATAAACAAGGAATTGGATGTGTTTTTCCATTGGTATAGGGAATTCCCCTCACTGGGAAGTTCCCTTTATCAAGGAAATTTTAGGTTCACGTCAAACATCTGAGGCTTCCCCAGTAGCAAGGATTATAGGTATTTGCTACCATGCCTAGCTCTCTGACTATAAATTTCAAAGAAGGCATTGACTGTCATTGGTGGAATGAACTTTTTTATGCACTAAATTGGGCATTCATATTGGGAGCCTTCAGGAACAAGGGATTACCAGATTGTCTCAGGAAGGGAAAATCTGCTCAAAGTCAGAAATATATAGATCAAAGCTCTTGAATTGATCAGAGCTGTCCCAGGAGAGGTCCCTATACATTCAGACCGAGTCAAATAAGAAAACTCAGTTTAATAATAAAACCAAACCACAAACCCCACAATAACAACAAAATACCTTAAAGTTGCTTAGACTGAGGGGGCAGCTGGGTGGCTCAGTGGATTGAGAACCAGACCTAGAGATGGGAGGTCCTGGGTTCAAATTTAGCCTCAGACACTTCCCAGCTGTGTGTGACCCTTGGAAAGTCACTTGACCCCCATTACCTAGCCCTTACCACTCTTCTTTCTGCCTTGGAGCCAATACACAGTATTGACTCCAAGATGGAAGGTAAGGGTTTAAAAATAAGTTGCTTAGACTGGAGCACTGAGTGGTCAAGTGACTTTCTCAGGCTCAAAGTTAGGCATCATAGGTAGGTCTTCAATTCAGTTCTTCCTGGCTTCAAGATCAACTCTTTTATGCCTGAGTGCCTATTTTTAAGGGGGGCTTTAAATGAATGGGTGTAAAAGAAATTTAGTTCAATGACATTCCATATGTCAAATATTGAAGTATATGGGCTAGATGGGGAAATAATTCACCCCATAAGCCTGTGAGAGAGATTAAGCAAGTATTATTTCATGTTATATAGATTATGGTGAGATACTAAAGTGCAGAGAAATTAAATAACTTGCCCATTGTCATAGTCATAAAGCTATTTAATGTGAAAATGTCAATTTAAAGAACATTAAAGTTAGAAGGAATTGTCAGAAATGATCTGACAGACAGAGATGAACAGCTTGCTGGTACCATGGATAAAATGAAGGTACCATGGATAAAATGAAGGAAGACCCAAGTCTAAATCCTGCCTCAGGGATTTTCTAGCTGTGTGATCCTGGGCAAATCACTTAATCTCTTTCTGCCTCAATTTCCTCATCTGTAAAATGAGTTAGGAAGATCAAATAGATATTTGTAAAATGTCATGCAAACCTTAGAGCACTATACAAATGCTGCCTATTATTATTATTATTATTCTCCCATAGAAGGAAAAATAATCCTAAAGAAAAAAATTTAAAAATATATTCAATTTTATAAAGTATGCTTTTCCATAAAATCAATCATCCAGAATTTACTGAGCTTTCACTATATGCAAAGCCCTGTAGTAGGACTTTCAAATAATGGGTGTGAGGCTATGAAGAGATGATTTTCTTCCAGAAATGGCAATGCAACAGAAATGTCACAGAATTCAGTGTGGCAAAAGCTCTAGACAAAGTTAATTGTTGCCTATGTGTTTGGTTATAGTTACTGTGCACGTAGCAATTGTCCATAAACAACTTTAATTCTCATAAATGATTGTAATTAATGTTACTTTTACCCAATCACAGCAATTTTAGAGGTTTTCCCCTCTCCTTGTTTAAATAGTATGAGATCATAAATTTGCTTATTTATTTTTATCAATAAACAAGTATTTATTAATCATATTACTTTGTTGGGGGAACAGGGCAAAAAAAACCCCCATATATTTAAAGCTAGAAAGGACCTCTATCTATCCATTTTATACATAAAGAAACTAAATTTCAGGGCTGAGACGTGATTGAAAACTTTAAATCATAATATAAATGCCAATATTACTAAACCTAGCCCCGTGAACCTCATTTTGTATGAAGAAACTTCTAGAATAGTAAAAAAGTGACTCCTGAAATTACATGAAGAAATGGAGTAGCAGGGATAGGACTAGAATTCTTTCCATGACATTCATTGTCTCTTTTGCCCTGTTGTCCCTCATTACTCCATCCTGTCTCTTCTGATATCTCATAGTGTCACCCAATGAACTTCATTACCTCTCCTCTAGGCTGTCTACCTCGAATCCCCCAAATTGATGGGATCACAGAGACCTGGATTTAGAACTAGAGGCTCTCAAAGGTCATTGAGTCTAATTTCATCACTTTACAATTGAGGAAACTGAAGCTCATAGGGGTGGCATTTCTTGTTCATAGCCAAAGAGCTAGTGAGAGGCAGAGCTGGGGTTTGAATACCAACTTGCAACCCAACTCTATCATTCTTGCCACTCTATTGGGCTGTTTCTCATAAATTGTGCTCCTTTCTGGTGTCTTCTGGCAAAATGTTCATGGGAATTTGTGATAGTAAAAGAAAGCCATTGTCTAACTTGCAATGGTTGAAGAAGGTGTTTCCTTATTGAGAATTTCTGAAACAAAATGAAATCAAAGGCAATTTTTGAAAAAAGGAGTAAGTGGCACTATACTATAGGTGCATTGCATGTAGCAGGTGCTTAATAAATGTTTATTTAATGAACAATTAATGAACAAAAAGCTGTTTGTCTGTTGTCTTTGTCATATGGAAGTAGGCCACCTGGGAAAATGATATAGTACAACATACATTTAATAAGCTTCTAATATGGGTAGACATAATATGTGCTAGATACTAGGTCTACATAAAGGTTAGATAAGTTAGAGTCTCTGCCCTCAGGTCATTTATAGCCTTTTAAGAGGATAAAGGCAAAAATATAGAAAACTATAAAACAATGCTACTTGATGAGTGCATTTTGGGGGGTTGAGATCCGTGACTTTATTATAGGATGTGCACTATGGACACTTGTTCTACAGATGCAAATCAGCAGTTTGTCCATTGTTTTTTCCCTCTACTAATGCACATCAGAATGTCCTCTGAAACTTATGGTTTTAAAGAGTTGCCTAAGGGCACTGAGGAGGTAGGTGACTTGTCCAAAGTCACTAACTCAATATATACCAGAGGTACGGCTTCCTATCTCCAGAATTCTCAGGATGTATCTTTTTCTATTATACTCTGCTATCTCTCAAGAACAATAATAAATCTGGATCCTATGATTTCAGAAAATGAATGTTGAAAATTATTAAATGTAATTAGAAAAATAAAATATCTTTGAATTAAAAAAGAACAATAATAATTGATGTAACAGCTAGAAATTTTTATAGTACTTTAAGGATCACAAATGCTTTACATATGCTATGTCATTGGATCCACTTATACACTACTTTATTTCTTAGAAGTCACTGGACATGCATTATCTCAATGGAGACTTCCAATAATCTTGTGTGGTAGGTATAATTATTATCCTCATTTTAAAGATGAGGAAACTGAGGCTTAAAGGGACTTGCTTTGACTATATCTCAGAGGCAGAATTCAAATCCAATTCATTCCTAATTTTAAGTCTGGCACTCATTCCACTATACCAGGATATAATTTTATTAATTATTATTATTATATAATATTATCACATAATATTATATTATATTATATAATTATCCCCACTTTATAAATGTGAAAGCTGAAGCTTCAACAAACTTAGTCATAAAACAAATGACAAAATGATGACTGAAAATCAGGTCATAAGACCCCAAATTCAGTGTTGTATTATACCAGACTTCATCTACCACCTACATTGCTTAAGTGATATTCAATGTCAATGCTTAGGACACTGTCCCTCACTTTGGCCTTTTAGAATCCCTTTTAGATCCTTTCAGAGCCCAAATCAGGCACAACCTACTACATTAATCCATTCCTGATGCCTCCAACTGTTAGTAAATATATTTTTTTAAAAAACCCAAAACCTTTTTATTTAATTGTATGCACATGTGCTATTTCCCATGATGGAATACAAGCTCCTTGAGGCCAGAAACTATCTTGTGTTTTGTTTATGAGTGGATCCAATGAGATAACATATGTAAAGTATATAAATTCTAGGTATTTCATCTTTTATTATTGTTCTTTTAAAATTAAAAAATAACTTGTTGTTCCAGTTACATGCAAAAACAATTTTCAACATACATTTTCCAAAATCATAAGTTCCAAGTTAATTATTGTTCATGAGAAATAGCATAGTATATTAGAAAGAGGATTGGTCTTGAGAATCAGGGAGATAGGAAGCCCCACCTCTAGTATATTTTGAGTGACTGATCTTAGACAAGTCACTTCTTTACTTCCTTGGCACATATCCAGGGCTTAGTAAATGCTTATGGACTCATAGATGTATAACATCATGAATACTTTTTTTTTATATTTTGATTCCTATGCCCTTTATAACCTGACCTCTTCCTACCTTTATAGTCTTCCTCCTCTTCCTCTCTGTTGATTTATCTTCCATTTATCCTGTCTACATTTTAGAATGTACTTAGTTGTTCATATGTTATTTTCCCCATCAGTTGGTAAGCTTTTTGCCTTTCTTTGTGATCCCAGTGCTTCGACACATAGTAGGTGTTTAATTCAATAAATATTTATTAAGTGCCTAGTATGTGCCAGACCTTGTGCTAAGTGCTGGAGGCACAAAAGAGAGCCAAAAAGCAATCATCTCTGTCCTCAAGGAGCTTGCAATCTAATGGACTGGATTTGATTGGATCATCTTAGAAAAAGGCAGAATAGATCCAACTTTCCATTAACGGCCACTTCTCTCAGAGTTTTGTTCTTACCAGTTATGCCACTCAGTATCATTCTGACAGTATTCCACACTTGGAAAGGAAAACATTCAGCAGCCATTCACCAATCCCTTTCTATCCCATTCTTTGGAGCTCTTGGCTCCAGTCTGAGGGGTCGACAAAGCAGACATGCAAGCCAGCCCACTTACTAAGGCCAAAAAAGGTTCCTTGTGACCCTTGGTGCTTTGATCACCATCTCACTATTTTTAGCGCTCCTATGCCTGACATCCTTTGCCTCATCCCCATGACCCCTCCTGGAACTCTTGGCCTGAGAGTTATTTCAGTATCATGTTCCTTTTCAAAAGAATTACTACTGCTAGAATTAATGTAGGCAGCAGATCACCATCATGAACCTATCACCTCTGGCCCCAAAAGAACTAAAAGTACTTGTCCAGGGGGTGGGTCAGCACACAAAGGGCAGAACACTGGGTATTTTTAGCCATCAGCCCTTTCTAGAAGGAATGCTTAATGCAGTAGAAGTAGAAATTAAGGTTGGGGAAGGGGACTGGATGGAATAATATTTCATCTCTCATTGGATGACTACCAGATTATATTTTCCAGTTTTCATCTCTCTCTTGAACTTGAGTCTCATATCAATAAGCACTCATTAGAATCTTTGTCTGGATATCTGGGCAACACTGCAAACTGAATGCTGAAAAATGTATTCAAATTCACTCCTACACTTGTTCCTCCTCCAATTGCCTCTTTCCATGGAGAGCATCATTATCCTCCTAGTCACTAAAGTTCATTAACTTTGGAATCATTCTCTCTTCCCCATTCTTTTAACCAAAACTCCAAAACCACATTCAATAATCCATATTTACACCATATTCAAAAAATCCCCAAGTCCTGTCAAGTCTTCCTCTGCCATATATCTTACCTTTCTACTCTTCTTTCTTTATTATAGGGCCATCATCTATCTTGGACCCTAACCACCTTTCACCTGGACTACTGTAATAGCCTTCTAGCTGGTCTCCCTCCCTCCAGTCTCTCCTCTCTTTAACCCACTCTTCACAAAGTTACAAAAATAGTCTTCCCAAGACAGCTCTGACGAAGTTATTACCTTGCACAAAAATCTTCAAGGGCTCCATATAGTACATCAGATAAATTTAGCTTGGCCCTTCTAGCCCTTCAGGATCTGTCTCCCACCTGCTTATCCAGGTTTATTCTTTATTACCAAATGGACTTTCAGACAAACTAAACTACTAACTATTCAGAGAAGTATATGTGTCATTTCTAGCCTCCATGCATTTACCTAGAATGCATTCCTTCTCTTTCCAACCTGACCTAGTACCCTCTTCCAAACATCCACCTCTCCGAATTCTTATCTTTTTTCAAGTTTCCTTAAGAGACAACTCCTCTGTGAAACTTTAATGATCTCTGCCTCAGTCCCCTTTCCAGGAGAGGCTGTTAGCCTTCTGCCTGCCTCTTCTCATATTACCTTTTATTTACTTATCTGTAATATATTGTATTCCTTAGCTGAATGGAATTTTTTTGAGAGAAGAGAATGTTCTGTTTTTGTCCCACTCTTCCCAGTACCTTGTGCATAATAGGTTCTTAATACACCTCCTTAAATTAAGCAGCCTATGCCTCAGAAAGATTTAGAGTATGCAGAGGAAGAGAGGCGGAGAGCTGCTGTTTTTCCTCTTTCTTCTTCCAACATTAGCTCTTTTAAATGCTTCAGACTACAAGATCTAGGGAATCAATGAACTTGAGATTGAAGTGCCAGGCTGTGAGATTGGACATCATGAAACTGAGCAATTACCTTCACATACTAACAGACTAGGCAGCCCCCACTGTAGCCCTTCCACAGTGCTACTTCAGAAGATGGAAAACTCAGTGTCATCTGCCATCTAGAAGCTTTAGAATTTGTGGGAAACATCTGGAAGAGAGATAAAAGGAAGGGTTTGTAGTGTGTGTCACTCACCTTCAGAATACTCTGTTTCTACCTCCTTGCATCTGAATCTAAGAGCAATTTACTAAACAACAAAGGGCTGGGTATGATTGGACTAAATTCCATTATCTTCGACTTCAGTCAAGTCAAATGAGCTAAAGCTAGGCTTAAGAGATGGTTCTATTCAATGGATCCAGCTTGATGCACTTGAAAAATTTTGCAAGTTTCCACTAAGGGAGTATAAATGTCAGAACATGCCTACTGCGTCAAATTCAATCTCTTCTGCCTGTCTTCCTTTTATGGAATTGTAATAGATAACTTTCATCATTTTAAGTGTTATAAGTTACTCATTATCATCTAGTCTACTAAAATAGTATATGATTTTTTAAAATACTTGATAATATATAAGGTGATTTATTTTTTAAATGATTGTTTATGTAGTAATACTTTGCAAGAAAAATAAGGCAAATAACTGGTCCTTTTCTTGCTTTCTTTTTCTTTCCTTTTTTTCTTTTTTGGAGACATGCTTTTTAAATTCCTCATTATAAAGAGATACTTTTGACACATTGGATAAAAGACATATCTTTGATTTTTGTCTTTTTTTTTCCCCAAGACCAGTCACATTGTAGCATTATCTCATTTCCCCAGATTTCTCTCAATCCCTAGCTACATATTCTGCATTCTAAACAAAGACATGCTCTCACAACCCACTCTCTCCTCTAACCAATCTACCCTTTCTGCTTCCAGGTGTGTTTTGCTCATATGGGGCCCTAGGCTTAGAATTCCTCTCGACCTACCCTTTAAAGTTCAATGTAAATACTTTTAGTTCTTAATGAACTTTTGCCCAATTCTGCTTTTTTCACATCTCCAATGAGTTTATTGTGTCATGTGATTCAATGTTGCTCTCTGTAAAAGTCATAAGCCCTTACTGATACTAACTATAAACTTCATAGTTAATCTATAACTATAATTTAATAGTTAATCTATAATTCATTTCTACCCAGAGTCTGCACAGTGAATTCTTAATAAATGTTTTGTTGAATTGAATTCAATGCTTTCAATGGTCTCAAACAGCCCAGTTCTGTGCTTTAGGAACCCCAGATGACTACAGAAATGGAAATACTTGGATTTAGATTTATTTTATGACCGTACCTCTGTTCTTAAAATTGTTTTGTTCTGCATCTGGGATCTGAGAACCCATTTAAAAAATCTTGTGATAACTGTATTTCACTTCAGTCAGTTTCCTCTGAAGGTCTTTTGCTTTATTGCACATACAAATTTTTATGCATTGTTCTGAGGAGACCATAGTTTTCACCAGACTGTCAAATGGGGTCTATGACTTTAAAAGGAATGAAGAATCCCTACCCTAATGTGTTCTGGTGTCTTTTGCACAGTGTTTTCTATTTCATAAACTTAAATACAATCATACCTCCTCCTAGAGATGCTTTTTTCATCTGAATTTGCCAATAAAATTTGATTCAAGGGTTCCTCTTATAGTACTTGCTTGCCCCAGATGTCAAAATTGCTAGTTTTGACTGGCAATCGGTAGTCCTGGCATCAAACTTCCCATGATAGATTCAAATCAAAAGAAACATTAAAAGAAAAATGCAACCCAATAGCACTTGATGTCATCTCTCTGAGTTCCAATCTGGCCTCAGACACTTACTAGTTGTGTGACCCTGGGTGAGCCATTTAACTTCTGTTTGCCTCAGTTTCCTTGTCTGTACAATGCAGATAATAATAGCACTTATCCCCCAGGATTGTTGTATGGATTAAACAAGATAATAATTATAAAGTACTTGGCATATAGTAAGAACTATATAAATGTTAGCTATGATTATTATATCCCCTCTCTGGGACTCTATTTATATTGGTTTGGATCAAGAGCTCTTAACCTGTTTTGTGCCATGGATCCTTTTGGCAGTCAGTCAGGGGAAGCCTATGGATGACTTTTAAGAATAATGTTTTTAAATGCACTAAGTATTAAGGATTACAAAAGGAAATAAAGGTTAGTAAAAACAACGGTATAATTCCTCCCCCCCCCCCCCATCCAGGTTCACAGATCCTCCTGAAATCTATCCATAGACCCATGGATTCTATGTTAAGAACTAAGAGCCTGGATGACCTCTGAGGTCCCTTCCAACTCCACAGCTATGATCTTCTGCTCTATGAAGTATCTGCTATTATTCCAGGCCCTGGGCTAGGGACTGGTGCTAGGTAATGACATATTTCTTGCCTTCAAGGGGCTTGCATTGGATTGGTTGAATTGGAAACAAAATGTACACTGATAAGCAAACACAAAGTGATTGGAGGGTAGGGAACACCAATTACCAGGAAAACTTTCTAAGTTTAAACATTAGCTCATCCTTTAAAAAAATCTTCCTGTAGTATTATACTTGTGTTGTAAACACAAATGGTAAAGTAAATTGGTGTAAAGATAGATATAAAACAATTTAACCAAGCTTACCTTATTAGTTAATGGTAGAGTCAACTTTAAAATATAGACACTCATGACTCAAATGCTCATGTTGAATGAACTTCAATCATCAGTGATGTTAACTCTGGAAATAGCATTTGTTGCCCATTGACTGAATGGTTCAGTGATTAACTGGTTGCTTTTCTATTTTTAACATTTTCAAATGGAATTTGAGAGGGAGACTACTTGACATCTCTTCCAATAATGAAGATTTAATTGGCTACAAATTTCCATGTGGTGATAAGAAGCTGCTCTTGAGATAAAGGTAGAACCACCAATCATTGCAATTTCCCTTGGGACTTTTTCTAATCCCCAAGTAATCAGTTGGCTCTGGGGTTGGGAGAGGAGAGGATACAAGGCCATATAAAAAAACAAAAATGTCTCCAATGAAAAATAACTCTTGTGAAAAATGTTAACAACCTTGCTTTTGTTTAATTGTGGAAGTTTAGGAGGAGAGAACCCTGACAAAGAATTTCAGAGCCATTAAGCTATAAAATGATTGCCATGGACTGATAGGATTATAGGATGGCTCAGTGGATTGAGGGCAATACCCATGATTCACGCATATCACTAAGGTGAAAGTCCTTTGATCAAACCCAACAAAAAAATCCCCTGGCTTAATTAGGGACAAGGGAGGAAAATCACTTCTGTTTAATTAAAACTGACAAATTGCAAGAGATATTTTGGTTTGAACCTATGAATGAATGATTATGGATTACAAGGCTGATTTTGGTGTCAGGAAGACATGAATTCAAATCTACCTCTGATATATGTGACCATCAGCTACTTCACTTCTCATTTTCCAGGGTAATTAGTAAACCCTACAAATTGCAGGTGATCTGTATTAGTGGAGTTTCTATACCTGTATATTCACCATCATGAAATCATTGATCTGAGGAAATATTAATGTGATTAAAATGAGAATCCTTATAAAGCATTTTACATTTTTATTTTTAAAATTAAGTATGGGGACAGCTAGATGGCTCAGTGGATTAAAAAACCAAGTCTGGAGACAGGATATCCTAATTTCCAATTTAACCTCAGATACTTCCTAGTTGTGTGGCCCTGGGCAAGTCACTTAACCTCATTTCCTAACCCTTATTGCTCTTCTACTTTGGAACCACAACATAGCATTGATTCTAAGATAGAAGGTAAGGGTTTTAAAAATTGTTTTATTTCATTTTTAAAATTAAGTTGTGTTTTATTTTAGAAACATTTTCCTTCTGTATATTCATCCCACCCCATTCCCATTCAAATAAAAAGCAGTTTTTAAGTCACTTTTAGAAGAGTTAAGCACTGATTATTATCCAAGATGGCAACTTCAACATAAATTATGTGCTTGCTTTCCCCACAGCCATGGAAGGTAGGAATCCCATCTCTGACACTTATTAACTATGTACCTTTGAACAAGTCACTTCAAACTTCTCTGGTCCTCAGTTTTCTCATCTATAAAATGAGAGGATTGGACTTGATGGTCTCTAAAGTCTCATCTAGCTCTAAATCTATTATCCCATCATCCTATGGTTCTAAGTAGTGTTTTAGGGAGAAATGAATATAGAGGGAAAACTGATGAAATAATGAATCATGGAAACAAAATGTTCAGGGTTGGAAGGGACCTCAGGTGCTATGTAGTCCAATCCATTCCTAAAGAAGAAACATCTATATAATATGTCTAACAAATATCATCCAGTCTTTGTTGGAAGATCTCCACACATAGTGAATATACTTGCCCATTCCACATTGATATAACTCTTGTCTTTCCTTACATAAAGCTTTAATTTGACTCTTTGCAATTTCCACTTATTGTGGGGAAAAAAGAGAACTCTTCCTAGGAGAGTTGGGCAAATTCAAATGTTGCTGATGGTGGCTCTCTAAGAGTTGCTGTAGAATTCCCATTGGAGTCTCTAATCCCAATCTCATAAAGTCCACTGGGGTCAGCTGGGTGACTCAGTGAATGGAGAGCCAGGCCTAGAGACAGGAGGTCCTGGGTTCAAACTGGACTCAGCCACTTCCTAGCTGTGTGACCCTGGGCAAGTCACTTAACCCCCATTCTCTACCCCTTATCACTTTTCTGCCTTGGAATCAAAATACACTATTGGGTTAAAAAAAAAAAAGAAAGTCCATTCTTTGGGGAGCACATGAAAATAAGACATTTCTTACCCTTGGGAGAGAATGTAGAATAATGAACAGAGAGTTAGTCTTAGAATCAAGGAGGCTTGGATTCAAGTTCTGCCTCTGACCCTCATAGGTCCTGTGACCCTGGACAGATGATTTAACCTCTCAATATCTCTTGAAATTCTCAAGACTATAAATTAGCCAACAGTCACTAATCTTCATTGGCAGCTAAAATTTCCCCAATGGGATTTTACTACACTGGTGAAATTGCATGTCTAGATAAATAAAAAAAAAAGTCATGGTACTGAATAAAGAACTGTAGTTTTCATTATTAGGAAATGCAACCACTGTGATAATAGCACCTATGCCTAATCCAACCAAACTTGAAAACCAGATATCTTGAAATTTAGAAAATCTTCTCTGTTATTTTAAAGTCATATGATGTAGGGGACAGCCTGCTGGCTCAGTTGATTGAGCACCAAGCCCAGAGATGGGAGATCCTAGGTTCAAATTTGGCCTCAGGTCCTGGACAGGTCACTTATCCCCCATTGCCTAGCCCTTACCACTCTTCTGCCTTGGAACCAATACACAGTGCTAATTCTAAGACAGAAGGTAAGGGTTTAACCAAAAAACAAACAAACAAATAAATAAATAAACAAATGAATGAATGAACGAATGAATGAATGAATGAATAAATAAATAAATAAAGGCATCTGGTGTAAATCTCTCATTTTTTTAAGGCATATCAATTGTGCAAAAGCTAATTCAATATAGCATTCCATTTCTAACCTTGGGCTTTTGATTAGATTCAGACCTAATCCTATGAAAATCAATTAACAGTTTGAAATGTGCTTCTTATGGGCATAACACGAAGAGCTGAAGTAAGGATAAAAACATTTTGTACGTATATAAAAGTGAGGGTGAGCATTTACATAGAGCCTTCAGGATTGGAAAATGCTTTTTACAAATGTTATTTCATTTTATTCTCACAAAATCCCTGGGGAGTAGGGGCTGTTTATTATCCTCATTATATGGAGGGAAGGGAACACATATTTATCATGTCTACTATTATTTATTTATTATGTATTACTTTTTATCAAGTGTCTACTACTACCAGGCATTGTGCTAAACACATTACAAATATTATCTCATTTGATCCTCACAACAACCATGGGAGGTGGGTGCTAGTATGATCCCCATTTTACAGTTGAAGATACCGAGGCAGACTTACTTGATCCCATAGCCATTAAGTATTGAAGACTAGATTTGAACTTATATCTTCCTGATGGATTGGTCAACACTCTGTCCACTGAGCTATTTAACTGCTTCATCCTTTCTTTATAACATAAAATAAATATATAAAATATATTCTACATGTATTTTTGATGTTATTTAGTCATTTAATCATGTGCATCTCTTTGGGATCTTGAGGACCGTGTTGTCCATGGGATTTTCTTGACAAAAATACTAGAGTGGTTTGCCATTTCTTTTACATACACACATACACACATTATATATGTATGAAATATATATTATATATAAAATATAGGAATTATATACATATAATACATAGAAATATTTTAAAATATATGAATTATACATGCATAATTCCTATATTTGGATGTGCATATAATGCCTATATTTTATATATAATATATATTTCATACATACAATACATATATCCATATATTTCATACAAACACCTCTGCTTGAACCAGTAAAACAAAGGATGGGGATGGGGCAGAATCCCAGGGCAAGGAGAGGAGAAGTCTATCCTCAATCTTAGTGGGGTCTCTGTCTTTCTGAAGCCTCTTGGATGAACTACAATTCAACCCCTAGCCTAGGTGTTCACACTTCTAGGAAGTCCCCACTCACCCACAGGAACTCCATCTTTAACACACATCACACATCCTGGTTTCTCTGCTTCTCTTGAATTGTCTAATAATCTCTCAGACATGGTGATGCTTTGTAAATAGGCTCAGGGTATAACTGGAAGCTTCATACAGCTGTGTGCCTCCACAACCCTGGATCCTTTCTTCTTTTGGCAATATCTGGCAGCCTCAACTAGTAAACTCTGAAGCTAAGCATTCTGATTCCATAACAGGGGCTCTTTTTTCCACTCTAGCAGACATTGAAGACCAAAGGAGGCCTTGCACACCTTAGTGTGTATTGTACATGCCAGTTACTATTATAGTTCATTTAAGGTGCCTCTGAAAGTTTGGAGGACTGGTGTGTATTAAAGCTGGGGTCTGCAATTCCAGTGGGTATGTGGAGACTCCCTGGAAGGGTGAATACCTGTGCCAGAGGTTGAGTTGTGCCAGTCTGGGACAGCTATTCTAAGCCCAGATAGAATCTCTATTACATGGCTTAGCCCAATTGTTTCTCTTAATGGAGAGTGTCAGCATTATGAAGTGGTCAATGAGCCTGTCCAGGTCTGTGTGAATTAGGTTAAAGTCTTGCCTCTTACAGATAATGGCTGTGTTACCCTAGGCAAGTCACACACATCACTTCTCAGTGTTCTCAGATAATTTCCTAAGATTGAAAATAAAAGAGAAGGGGCCGACCCACCTTGGCAGAGGGAGCTTTCTCATTTGGGAGTTCTCTAAACCAGTGAAACCACAAGTCCAGTCCCTGTCCATATTTCAGTTGCAAGCTCATAAACTCCCTGGAGTTGGATAGAAAGAATGTGTCCAGCAGGGATAAAACTGAGAGTGGGGGAATCAAGGAACATTTGGTATATGTGATTTTGGAATTAGAGGACCAATCACTTACTGCTCTTTAGGACTTCTCTACTATATCCCCAAATCTCTGTAGTCAGCCAGTAAACATTTATTAAGCAACTACTATGTGTCATGTGTTTTGTTAAGCACTGGGAATACAAAGAAAGGCAAAATACAGTACCTGCCCTCAAGGAGCATATAATTTAAAGGAGGCAGACAGTACTTAAAAAGGAAGCTGAAAAGGGGAGAAGAGGAGCGTGCCCTTGGAGTGGCATGATTAAAATTCAGAGGAATGTAGTCAGGTGGGAAATTATGCAATGATTGCCCTAGGTGCTCTCCTTAAGTGGGAATTGTAAGAGGAGCTGTCCACTGTCCATCTGTATGGAGGAAAGTGCAAGGGGTACTGAGGAGCCAGGAGTTTCAGAACTGCTGTGATCTTGTAGAATAATGAAATTCCCCTGAGCATGCTAAAACTCCCAAAGAGTTTAGCTGAGTGGGAAATGAAGTTGCCCATCAGTTTTCTATCTGGTAAACTGAAGAAATGATCTTTACCCTAGAATATACTCCAGCTCTGCACTTCATACCTTGGAAGTACCTTCCAACTCTATGGTCCCTCTCTAATTAATTGAATGGCACCTCTCAGAATCTCCATTTAAGGAGGGTGCCCTGGAACTCTCCAGGCTGTACTCTGGACTTCTCCACCCTTTGGAGTACCTTCTTGCCTTCATCTCCACCCCCCTCCCCTTTTTCAGCTTCCTTTTATATGTCACCAGGACAGTAACTATCTTTCTTTCTGCTCATATCTATATTCCTGGTGTTTAGCACTGGGTCTGGAACATAGTAAATTGACTATATGGATTCAAAATCCACCCCAGTAACCAAGTCATGTGTGAAATCTTAGCCAGATCATTTAATTTCTACATGAATCACTTTCTTCATCTGTAAAATGAAGGGGGCAGACTAGATAACCTCTAAGCTCCCTTACAGCTCTAAATCAATGTTCTCATGCCCTCAAGTGATATGCTCATAATAGATCTTCTCTTTGAATCTTGGTTTTCTCATCTGTAAAATGAAGATAATAATTCTTATGTATATGTATATATATATATATCATGCATGCAACCGTAAAATGAGGATCACAATCCTTATCTTTTGTGTATATATATACATATGCATATACTTCTGCATCATGTGTACACCTGTAAGATGAGGATCATAATCCTCATGCTAGTCACTTGGCCAGTCCATTTTAAGGAAAGGACTTTGTAAAGCTAACAATCCTATATTAGGGTGAGCTGGTTTTTGTTCCACAAAATTTGTTCTCTTTGTCTCATCAGTATGGTTAAGTCTTTCCAGCAATGCAGATTGCAGCCCATCCTATATGACATTTATCCATGGCCTTCCCTATATTTACCATTGGAGCCCCACCCAGCCTGCTGGGGGATTTCCTTGCTTTCTGTGCCATTAGTTACATACCAACAGAGCACACAAAATCCCTTGTGCCTTTCTCTGGATCTGGGACAGGTTTGATGTCTTTGCAAGCCAAACATTTCTCTAACATCCTTTCCCCTACTTCCCTGTTCATAGTTCCTCATTTGTAATGTGTTGCAGCCTGCTCACACCCACCATATTCCTCTCTATTGCCCTTTGGGTAATTGGCAACCTCAATTCTCCAGAGACCTCATGGTTTCATGGCTTGTACCCATGCAAAAATGAACAATATGGGGATAACATAAAGAATCCAAAGATCAGTTAAGCACAGAAGGGAAACTTGGTCTATGATTTTATTGATATGAGGAAATTCCAGGTAAGGAATGTCCATCTACCAATTCAGATGGGTACACACAGAGTCTTAGTTGCCTTGAACGTTGAAGAGTTCAATGACTTGCTCTGGATCACGCAGCCTGTGTGTCAGGAGTAGGTTTTGAATTCTGTTCTTCCTGGACCCACTATATCACATTGACTCCAATGAACAGATGAATAAGTTCATAAAACATAAGTCTAAGTGTTTAAAACCTGTTCTGGGGTCAAATTAAGAGATAATAGTAGATACTTTCATTAAAAAATTCCATTCCTCTAAAATTATTCTATGCAATTAAATAATTAATGAAAAAGAAGGAATAATTAATAAGAAAAAAGGTATTAGGACACTTGACTGGATGGATCCAGATCACCTACCATGAAGGTGCCCGTGTCACCTACCTGTGGGTGAGGGTAGTCTCCTTTGATTAGCTGAGCACCTAGACAGGCTAGAACAGACTGTGGCTTTAATGTTAACCAAACTGAAAGGCTGTTCTTTTTCCCAGCTCATTCTTTTTCTTGTGAGCTCTTTCTATCATGTACTGGGTAAAGATCACAGAGAACACTGAATTGGGAGGAGGGATACCTTTCCCACTCTATTCTATTCTATCTCTGAGAAATAGGTCCAAAGTCTCTGTTCTTTGTTGTTTGTCCTCAGTTTTAGGTGCTTGATGTGATCTATCATATCCAAACTGGAAGTTTGGAGCCTTGGGGTCCCCCAAGGATATATTTGGAGCCCATGGAGCCAGGAGACCCTGAAGGAGCTTACATTATTATATGTAAAGAAAACTCATATATGAGAGTGATGACCAAAGAGGAGTGGTACAAATAGGGAAGAGCAGCTAGGTGGCAGAGTGGATAGAGTGCTGAGCCTGCAGTTAGGAAGACACAGCTTCCTGAGTTCAAATCTAGTTTCAGTCAACTTACTAGCTATGTTACCCTTGCAAGTCACGTAACCCAGTTTGTCTTAGTTTTTTCATCAGTAAAATGAGCTTGAAAATGAAATGGCAAACCACTCCAGTACCTTTGTCAAGAGCCACCCCCCAAAAGAAGAACCCCCCCCAAGAGGTCATGAAGAATCAGATACTATTGAAATGACTAAACAACAAATGGATAGGGAAGTCATAGGGAAAGCGTTTGGGGTAAATGACTTGGGGCAATAGAACTTTCCAAAAGTAGTAATGTTGACTTGATGATGTTTTTCTCAGAGCTACTGCTATAAAGTGAGGGTTGGGGTGGGGAGAAAGACTTGCACAAAACAAGGCATGGAGATGTTTGGGAACTACTGTGAAGGACTGGAAGGTTAGGATCAGGAAAAGATCAGTTGAATGATCACTAATAGAAGCCCAGTTCCCAGGGTGAGATCTAGGAAATTTTCCTCCATCATTCATGCATTTCTGTATCTAGGAACTGGACTGTGAAGTCAAATCGACTTGCCAGCTGTCCCCCGTTACATCATAAGGTGGGGAGTGCCCCCCTGAGACTTCAGTAAAAGCTCTGCAGATACTAAAAGGCAGAGATCTAAAAGATAAAGGGGAAAAGGAAACAAACATTCCCCATACTAGAAAGTGTTGGGGATTGCTCATAAAGTGGTCAGTAAGAGAATGAGCACTCTCTAGGGCTGTGTTGGAGAACCTATGGCACGCCTGCTGGAGGAGCTTCTCCCTTCTCCCTCTCCACGGAGCCTGAGGACAATTTTTCACATCACAGGCCCCTCTACCCAGCTGCCCAATGGGAGTGCTTCCTCCTTCCCCTGTCTGGGGTAAGGGGGAAGCTCACATGTGACCTGAGTGTGCAGTTTGGGAACTCCATCAATGCTGTAGGGTATTTACCCTTTTGTCCCCTGGATACTCATCTCTCTAAGACTCTCAAAGGAATATGGGAGGTAATAACTGAACTAAAATTAGTACCCCAAGACAACATAGAATAGCTTATAGAGGGAAGAATCTAAAGACACAAAGAATTTGTTAAAAGAAGAGGCAAACCTCCTATCTCTTGATTCCTATTGATAAAATACTTCAAAGCTAAAGTCAAAGGAGGGAAAAATTCATCTTCAGAATTGGGAGTCAAAGAGAAAACCCCTATCAGAATGAGTGAAGCAATTCGACCCATTTAGCAGAGGCAGCAGCAAAGAGGCCATTAGGGCAGCCATATGCATCTGCTATGCATGTACCTTGGTGCTATTGTACTCCTGGGCATATCATACCCCTGGCGTTGGGGGGAAAGGCTTCATAACTACTGACCTTGCGATGTCATTCAAGCAAATCTCTTTGCTAAAGAACTGAGGCTTCCAATGGATTGATAAAGGGAAATATATTAGTGGTGACTCATGAGCTAGCATTTAGAAAGATAGGCACCCACAAGATTAACTCTAGAACTGGGAGAAATAAGAGCCACCTCTCTGGGGGGCCCACCAGCTAGTGGCAGTGCTTGGGGAAGAGCCAATGGGGCGAAGCTACCATCTGTGGGATTATGACTGAACGCCTCTAAGTCAGAATCCCCCCTAAGCGTGACGATACCGCAGCGCTTAGGAGCCTCGGTGGGCCATGGATAGCCGGGCTGCCCGTGCTCCCTCCGTTTAGGCCGGGGGGGGGGGGGGGGGGGGGGGGAGGGCCCTCGGGGGCCGGTGCCCGGTGCGGAGGGCCGTTCGCGCGGGGGGCTGGAGAGCGGCCGCGAAGGGGGGCCGCCTCTCACCCAGAGCGCCGCGCATGTTCGTGGGGCACCTGGTGCTAAATCATTCGTAGACGACCTGCTTCTGGGTCGGGGTTCTCACCTAGGTTCTCACCTAGGGGGCTTTACAATAACATTTCACCTTTCACTTCCATTTCTCGAATCTAGACTATACTCCTTCTTCTCTGCCTTAGCGTTTCCATCAAAGTACAGCTGGAATGCCACTTCCTACAAAAGCCTTTCCTGCTTTCCCCAAGAGTTGCACTGTCTTTCTTTTGAAATTACTGTTGACTTATCTTGGTGACATGGTCTTCCCTGAGCCAATATAAGCTTCTTGAGGGCAAGGACGGCTCTGTTTTGACTTTGTATCCCCAGTGCCTAACAAGATCATGGAATATAGCAAGCATTGAATATCTGAATTAACTCCAACAAATTGGAAGTCAATGGTAGTTGAAAAGCAAAAATAAAAGTTTTGAGGGAAAGCAAACAGAATAGGCACCAGTTATTTGGACATTCCTGAAAGGGAAACCTCCCTCCAATAACATTCTAAAAACACCCAGGAGGGCTCTTGGCTGCCTCACGCTCAATCCAGGCTATGAAGATATAATTTTGACTAATTACCGGTTTACTGCTGTCAGATGGATGAGATCTTTCCAGTCAGACAATAGCCAAAGAGAGCTAACAGGGCCCAGAGGGGTACTCCTTCTCCAGAGCCACATGGAAGCTTGGAAGACACCTCTCTTTTTAATGCTCAATTACCACTTGGCCTTTATGCATAGCAGTGGAGCAGAGTAGAGTACTAGGCAGGCAGGCAGTTAAGTGTTTGTTCTGCTTCCAACATGCCGCTGCAAGTTATCAAAGGGCTTTTATTGATTCATTCAACCATCCAGGCCCCTCGCTACAGGGAAAGCAGAGTCAACCAATGCCAAAATTGATGAGCCTGGGAACAATTATTTTAGTGATTATGGATAAGTCACAATGGAGCCTCAGATGTCCTTTCTCCAAGGCGTCTTTCTCACCAGACATCTGGAAGCACTAATTTAATAATAATATCATGATCATGATGATCGTGATGATAGTGATAATAATAATAATAAAAAGCTGCCATTTGTATCTGACTTTCAAGCTTGCAAAGCTCATTAGGTGTGCTGTCAGATCCGAATCTCACAACTGCTTTGTGAGGCAGTAACCACAGCCTTTATTATCATCCCTATTTTACAGATGAGGAAACTGAGGTTCAGAGGTTAAGTGAATTCATCACCAATGATTACACAGCTAGTGAGTGCCAAAGGTGGTTTCAGAATTTGGGACTCTTCGATTTCAAGTCTCTCAATCTGTCCATGACCTTAAGTTTCCACCTAGTTATAAGCCATTCCAGCCTTGTACCTTTCCACAGGATCCAAAGCAGAGGAGAATGTAGGGAGGTCATTTTCATTTAGCCTGGCATAAGTCATAACCAGACATATTATTATGAATTAATAACATTGTATTTTCTTATTTTACATAAATTTTTACTTTATTATTTATATAAACTTTTATTTCATTATTAATTAGTAAAATTTATGTAGCACCTTGAGATTTTTAATATCCTTTCCTAATAACAAATCATAGGGGGAAGAGATTATATTTTTGCATTTCTTTGTATTGGCATTTCATCCAAAGCCTGGCTTACACAGTAAGCACTTAATGAATGTTTGCTGGCCGACTGATTAACAACCCAGTGATAAAACACTTTATAGATAAATAATCCCTGCCCTAGAGCTCCTGACAATTTAATGGAGAATGTGACAAAAGGAAAATGTTAAAGTCACCTATGTGCATACCTATCCACAGCTAGATGGCATAGTGGATAAGGCATCAAATCTGGAGTCAGGAAGATTCATCCTCTTGAGTTCAAATCTAGCCAAAGATACTTCCTGGCTATATGACCCTGGACAAGTCACTTAATTCTCTTTGCCTCAGTTTCCTCATCTGTAAAACGAGCTGGAGAAGGAAATAGCAAAGCATTCCAATATCTGTGCCAAATGAGGTTATAAAAGGTCGCACACAACTAAAACAACTGAATGACAATAATATATGCACAGTTAAATACATATACTTTACTAAAATTAAATTAATATGCAAAAACTAAGGGTTAAGGCTTAAGAGGTTGAATCCTGGCTTTGACATTAAGTGTTTCTCATCTGTGAAATGAGGGAGTCCATCTGGTAAACTCTAAGATTGCTTCTAGCTCTAAAATCCAGAATGATAAGAGGTTGAGAACCAAATGATGTTAATATACACTTAATAAATATTGAATGAATGACTAAACTAAATGAATAAGTGAATCTGGAAACATGGTTACAGAATATAATTTTAAAGGAGGGTTGCTTTTGAGTAGGGCAGTAAACAGGTTTTCTTAGCTTTAATAGAGTGTCCTAACTAGATTACTGAAGATAGGGGCAGCTAAATCAAGGGGAAGAATTGGAGGAAAGTTTGAAACATATAATAAAGAATTTGGTTCTGATTTGAAAGGCAATCATGAGACATGATGGGTTCCTGGGAAGCCACTTAATCACTCACTGCCCTCAGGAAATTCTAAGACTCTAAAGACTGATAAAGGGAATTTTTTCACTGGAAATTCACTACCTCAATGAAATCACAGATCCAGTCCAAATCCAAAAAATAGTGCTATTTTTGTAGCATTTCAAAGTTTGCCAAGTACCTTACATATAAGACATTGGAGCCTTACAACTCCAGGGATTTCAGTTCTCTGAATTTTATCTCCATTTTACAAATAAAGAAACAAAAGCTTGTTCTATAGAAGTAAAAGGAAAAATATCAACACATGCCTTTGTTACAAGTCTATCTTCTGGGTAATCATGGCTGCAATCTAGACGCCACACACTTCCTCTCCCCAGCATCGAACGAAACAGACTACATCAAAGGAGCATAAAAATCACCTTTGGCGGAACAGGACTCCCCAGAATCCCACAGAGGTGAAGGTTCGTGGGGCTTGAACATTTCCACACCATAATAAGAAGGAGGAAAAGCTTGCACAGAAAAGTGAACTGAGCTGCCCTTCCCCCACCCCACCTCCCCCACCAAACCAGAGTGAGCTACCTGAGCGCTTACCTGGACAGCGAGTGAGTGGGGAACATCTCTGTCTGGGGGGGGGGGGCACTCCAGGGTCCTTGGGATCTGGGGACTGCCAGGAAAAAACGTCTCAGGGTGGTTTCACTGGAGAACCCGGTGCTGAGCACGGGGGTCAGTGGAGCTGTACTTGGGGCGGCTGCGCTGAACATCTCTGTGGAGCTAAACACCAGGGGTGGACCACACGCTGATTATCTGGGCGGAGCTGAACACCTGGGCAGTGTGGCTGTGATCAGGGAAGCTGCGCTCTAAGAAACCTTGGAGGCTGGGAAGAACTAGTCTGAAGCAACCTAAATTCACAGAAAAACCACCCATATAACCCAGACCCCAGACCAAAAAGGAAAGGGGAATAAAACCACCAAAGGGATGGCTCACATGGCCCAAAATCAAGCCGCCAGGAAGAAAGGGAAAAAAGTGACTATTGAAAACTTTTATGGTGGAAGTACCCAAGGAAAAGAGGAGAATGAGGAGGAAACCCAAAAAAAATCAGAACATGCCTCCCAAAATGGAAACTATCAACAAGCTCTGGAAGATCTCAAACTGGAACTTATCCAAAAGATGGAAACCTGGAAAGAAAAATGGGAGAAAGAGATCAGCAGTCTGACAGATAAGACTGCTCAATTGGAAAAAGAGCTCGAAGCATGCAATAGAAGGGCAGACAAAGCTGAAAAGCAAAAACAGTCCCTAACGACCAGAATCAAGCAACTCAAAGAAAGTGAGATGATAAAACAGCAAGAATCAATAAAGCAAACCCAAAAAATTAATGAATTAGAAGAAAACATAAAATATCTCACTGAGAAGGTCACCGATCTGGAAAACAGAGGGAGAAGAGACAACCTCCGAATTATTGGTCTCCCAGAAAAACCAGAGAGAAACAATAAACTCCATATTATTCTACAGGAGATTATAAAAGAAAATTGCCCCCACATTCTGGAGCAAGGGGGCAAAATAGAAATAGAAAGGATTCATAGATCACCCTCTATACTAAATCCCCAAAAGACAACCCCTAGGAATGTAATTGCCAAATTCAAGAGCTTCCAAGAAAAGGAGAAAATCCTACAAGAAGCCAAGAAGGAGAGCTTCAGATATAAGGGGGCTCCCATAAGGATCACACACAACTTAGCGGCTAACACACTAAGAGACCGCAAAGCACGGAACACGATATTTAGAAAGGCAAGAGAGCTGGGTCTCCAACCAAGAATCAACTACCCAGCAAAACTGACTATATACTTCCAGGGAAAAGTATGGGCATTCAACAAAATAGAAGATTTCCAAGCATTTGCTAAAAAAAAAAAGACCAGAACTTAGTGGAAAATTTGATATCCAAGCATAGAAAGCAAGAGAAACATGAAAAGATAAATATGAAAGAAAGGGAAAAGGAGATAAATCTTATCTTTTTCTTTAAGTCAAACTCTCTTCTATAAGGACTACATTTACATCAAATTATATATATTAACATGTGGGGAAAATGTTTTGTGTAACTCTCATAAATTGTAGCATCATAAGAGTAGTTAGAAGAAACATGCATAGGGGAAGATTGGGGCATTAAGAAGATTTGGGGAAAGTGGGGGCAAAGAAAGGAAAAGGGAGGGGGGAACCATCGATAACACTAAGATTTACTTCAAGAAATAGGGGGGGGACTTAATAGAATAATCTTTCCCATATAAAGATACACATGGGAAGGGGAAGGGAAGAACTCTCATATGAGAAGGAGAAGAAGACAGCGTGAAGTGGAATTACTTAAACCTTACTCTCAGTGAAATCAAATCTGAGAGGGAAGAACATCTAGATCCAGTGGGATCCTGAATTCTATCTTATCCATTAGGGCAAGAAAGAAAGGAAAATTAAGGAGGGGGAGGGGAGAGGGAGTATAAAAAGGGAGGGAAGGAGAGGGGGGAGGGGAAGGGAGCATAAAAAGGGAGGGGCTAGAAAGGGAAGCATCTCAAGGGAGGGGACTAGGGGGATTAACCTAAAGTAAATCACTGGTTCAAAAGGAGAAAGCTAAAGAAGAAAGGTCAGAACTAGGGGAAGATATCAAAATGCCAGCTAATCCACAAATGACAATCATAACTTTGAACGTGAATGGGATGAACTCACTCATAAAACGTAGACAAATAGCAGAGTGGATTAGAACCCAAAACCCTACCATATGTTGTCTTCAAGAAACACATATGAGACGGGTTGACACTCACAAGGTTAGAATTAAAGGTTGGAGTAAGACCTTTTGGGCCTTAACTGATAGAAAGAAGGCAGGAGTTGCAATCATGATATCTGACAAAGCCAAAGCAAAAATAGACCTGATCAAAAGGGATAGGGAAGGTAAATATATTCTGCTAAAAGGGAGTATAGACAATGAGGAAATATCACTAATCAACATGTATGCGCCAAATGGTATAGCATCCAAATTTTTAATAGAGAAACTAGGAGAATTGAAGGAGGAAATAGACAGTAAAACCATATTAGTGGGAGACTTGAACCAACCACTATCAAATTTAGATAAATCAAACCAAAAAATAAACAAGAAAGAGGTAAAAGAGGTGAATGAAATCTTAGAAAAATTAGAGTTAATAGACATATGGAGAAAAATAAATAGGGACAAAAAGGAATACACCTTCTTTTCAGCACCACATGGCACATTCACAAAAATAGATCATACACTAGGTCATAGAAACATGGCACTCAAATGCAGAAAAGCAGAAATAATAAATGCAGCCTTTTCAGATCACAAGGCAATTAAAATATTGATCGGCAAGGGTACATGGAGAGCCAAATCAAAAATTAATTGGAAATTAAATAATATGATACTCCAAAATCAGATAGTTAGAGAAGAAATCATAGAAACAATTAATAATTTCTTTGAAGAAAATGACAATGTTGAAACATCCTTTCAAACCTTATGGGATGCAGCCAAGGCAGTACTTAGAGGAAAATTCATATCCCTGAGTGCTTATATTAACAAATTAGGGAGGACAGAGATCAAGGAATTGGAAATGCAAATCAAAAAACTTGAGAACGAACAAATTAAAATCCCCCAGAAGAAAACCATACAAGAGATCCTAAAAATTAAGGGAGAAATTAATAAAATTGAAAGTGACAGAACTATTGAGCTAATAAATAAGACTAGAAGCTGGTACTTTGAAAAAACAGACAAAATAGACAAAGTACTGGTCAATCTAATTAAAAAAAGTAAAGAAGAAAGGCAAATTAACAGAATCAAGGATGAAAAGGGGGATCTCACCTCCAATGAAGAGGAAATTAAGGCAATCATTAAAAACTACTTTGCCCAACTATATGGCAATAAATATACCAACCTAGGTGATATGGATGAATATTTACAAAAATATAAATTGCCTAGACTAACAGAAGAAGAAATAGTTTTCTTAAATAATCCCATATCAGAAAAAGAAATCCAACAGGCCATCAAAGAACTTCCTAAGAAAAAATCCCCAGGGCCTGACAGATTCACCAGCGAATTCTATCAAACATTCAGAGAACAGTTAATCCCAATACTATACAAACAATTTAACATAATAAGCAAAGAGGGAGTTCCAAAGTCCTTTCATGACACAAACATGGTACTAATTCCAAAGCCAGGCAGGCCAAAAACAGAGAAAGAAAATTATAGATCAATCTCCCTAATGAATATAGATGCAAAAATCTTAAATAGGATACTAGCAAAAAGACTCCAGCAAGTGATCAGAAGGGTCATCCACCAGGATCAAGTAGGATTTATACCAGGGATGCAGGGCTGGTTCAACATTAGAAAAACTATCCACATGATTGACCACATCAACAAGCAAACCAACAAGAACCACATGATTATCTCAATAGATGCAGAAAAAGCCTTTGATAAAATACAACACCCATTCCTACTAAAAACACTAGAAAGCATAGGAATAGAAGGGTCATTCCTAAAAATAATAAACAGTATATATCTAAAACCATCAACTAATATCATCTGCAATGGGGATAAACTAAATCCATTCCCATTAAGATCAGGAGTGAAACAAGGATGCCCATTATCACCTCTATTATTTGACATTGTATTAGAAACACTAGCAGTAGCAATTAGAGAAGAAAAAGAAATTGAAGGCATTAAAATAGGCAAGGAGGAGACCAAATTATCGCTCTTTGCAGATGACATGATGGTCTACTTAAAGAATCCTAGAGATTCAACCAAAAAGCTAATCAAAATAATCAACAACTTTAGCAAAGTTGCAGGATACAAAATAAACCCACATAAGTCATCAGCATTTCTATATATCTCCAACACAACTCAGCAGCAAGAACTAGAAAGAGAAATCCCATTCAAAATTACCTTAGACAAAATAAAATACTTAGGAATCTATCTCCCAAGACAAACACAGGATCTATATGAACACAACTACAGAACACTTTCCACACAACTAAAACTAGACTTGAACAATTGGAAGAACATTAACTGCTCATGGGTAGGACGAGCCAATATAATAAAAATGACCATCCTACCCAAACTCATCTATCTATTTAGTGCCATACCCATGGAACTTCCAAAATTTTTTTTTACTGATTTAGAAAAAACCATAACAAAGTTCATTTGGAAGAACAAAAGATCAAGGATATCCAGGGAAATAATGAAAAAAAAATACAAAGGAAGGGGGTCTTGCAGTCCCAGATCTCAGACTATATTATAAAGCAGCGGTCATCAAAACAATTTGGTACTGGCTAAGAGACAGAAAGGAGGATCAGTGGAATAGACTGGGGGCAAGCAACCTCAGCAAGACAGTATATGACAAACCCAAAGATCCCAGCTTTTGGGACAAAAATCCACTATTTCATAAAAACTGCTGGGAAAATTGGAGGACAGTGTGGGAAAGATTAGACTTAGATCAACACCTCACACCCTACACCAAGATAAATTCAAAATGGGTGAATGACTTGAACATAAAGAAGGAAACTATAAGAAAATTAGGCGAACACAGAATAGTATACATGTCAGACCTTTGGGAAGGGAAAAACTTCAAAACCAAGCAAGAATTAGAAAGAGTTACAAAATGCAAAATAAATAATCTGGATTACATCAAATTAAAAAGTTTTTGTACAAACAAAACCAATGTAACCAAAATCAGAAGGGTAGCAACAAATTGGGAAACAATCTTCATAAAAACCTCTGACAAAGGTTTAATTACTCAAATTTATAAAGAACTAAATCAATTGTACAAAAAATCAAGCCATTCTCCAATTGACAAATGGGCAAGGGACATGAACAGGCAGTTCTCAGCCAAAGAAATCAAAACTATTAATAAGCACATGAAAAAGTGCTCTATATCTCTTATAATCCAAGAGATGCAAATCAAAACCACTCTGAGGTATCACCTCACACCTAGCAGATTGGCTAACATGACAGCTATGGAAAGTAATGAATGCTGGAGGGTATGTGGCAAAGTGGGGACATTAATGCATTGCTGGTGGAGTTGTGAATTGATCCAACCATTCTGGAGGTCAATTTGGAACTATGCCCAAAGGGTGATAAAAGACTGCCCTTTGATCCAGCTATAGCACTGCTTGGTTTGTACCCCAAAGAGATAATAAGGAAAAAGACTTGTACAAGAATATTCATAGCTGCGCTCTTTATGGTGGCCAAAAATTGGAAAACGAGGGGATGCCTGTCAATTGGGGAATGGCTGAACAAATTGTGGTATATGTTGGTGATGGAATACTATTGTGCTAAAAGGAATAATAAAGTGGAGGAATTCCATGGAGACTGGAACAACCTCCAGGAAGTGATGCAGAGCGAAAGGAGCAGAACCAAAAAAAACATTGTACACAGAGACTGATACATTGTGGTACAATTGAAGGTGATGGACTTCTCCATTAGTGGCAATGCAATGTCCCTGAACAATCTGCAGGGATCTAAAAAATACTATCCACAAGCAGAGGATAAACTGTGGGAGTAAAAACACCGATGAAAAGCAACTGCTTGACTATAGGGTTGGAGGGGATATGACTGAGGAGAGACTCTAAATGAACACTATAATGCAAATTCCAACAACAGGGAAATGGGTTCGAGTCAAGAACACATGTGATAACCAGTGGAATCATGCGTTGGCTATGGGAGAGGGAAAGGCGGGGGGGGGGGGGGGGGAGGGGAGGGGAGGAAAAGAAAACAATCTTTGTTTCCAGTGAATAATGTATGGAAATGACCAAATAAAATAATGTTTAAAATTTAAAAAAAAAAAAAACAAGTCTATCTTCTGCTACACCCATAAATCTATCTTCACATTTCCAATCTTTTTCACTCTCAGAAACTGGGAGAAGCATAAGGTTATTACAGGTTGGTTTTCCAGGCAGGTTTAGGTTGAAACTACATTGGACATCCCAGGATATTGATGGAGATCATAATCCCTTGAAATTGCTTCTCTCCTCAGATTATAAAATTCTCCAAGCCAAAACAGATTCTGCACTACTGGCTTTCAGTCTTGATTGAATTCATTATCTCCTAAATTTCTCTTTCTTACCTTGTTTCTCCAGTTCCTCCTACCCACTGTGACCTCATGTTCTTTGGTCCAAAAGTCTTCTCCATTTCCTTTCCTGACCATTCTCCCACCTTTAACCTCAGTTAGAGAAGACTTTTGAATTCAAATCTACATATAATCCCAATCTTCTAATGTGGCTCTTACATCACTCCAACATCATCCAGTGACTTTAATATGCCTACAAGATGAAGTCTAGGCTTCACTGACAGGCATCCAAGACTCACCTTCCACAATCTGGCCATCCCACACTCTCTGTGACTTCTCCCACCAATGATTTTCTTTCCCTTTCTTTGAATTTTGGATACTCACTGCCATTTCTGAGCTTTCCCTGGTTCTTCAAGGTTACTCCTTTAAGAAACATCATAGCCCATTAAATCTGGCCCTCAAGAATATCTCTCTTAAAACCTTTAGAGGATCCTAAGCTGGGAGGGTCCTTGAAAGTCAGCCCGTGTAACTCTGTCGTTTTATCCAAGAAGTATCTGAGGTCCAGGGAAGTTAATGGTTTTGGCCCAGACTGTGTTTTCCTCTTTCACCTCCAGCTCTTGGAAGTCCCTTGTGCCTTTCAAGGCTCAGCAGAAAAACCACCCCCTCCCTGAGATCCTTTCTGATTCTTCCCTGATTCTTAGCCTCCCCAGTCACCCTTGTATTTTCATATATATCTTGTATGTTCATATATTCATATTATATTTTCATATTCATACATGTATTCTCATGTGTATACACATATAGTATATGCATATACAAGATGCATGTATATATATTTTATATATACATACATATAAATATACCTACACATATATATATATACACCACTTTATATATAGTACATATATAATATATGGTATATATACATACACATTCTGTGTACACACTATATATGTAGTGTTTATATATTCTATAAAATATATACATTATAGCATATATTTAAATACATTTTCTATATGGTACATATATACTTTCTAAATAGTGTATATAATATATAGTATATATATTTTATATATCGTAAATATCTGTATCTAGCTATATATTGAACTATATATATAAGATCTATAAATATCTAAGACTTGGGACTTAGGACTCCTCTGTATACATGTTGTTTCCCTTTAGCAGAATATAAGCTCTCTGAGGGTAAGGCCTATATTTATTCTTACCTTTGGGTTTCTAGGAGTTAACACAGAGTATTTAATAAGGCACTTAATAAATATTTGCCAAATGGATTTTCCCAAGGTCGAATAAGTAGGTGATAAGAGAAGAGCCCCTGATCTCTCCCTCCACTACACTTACTGTCTATCCTCCTCATTTTGATACTACCATGAATAATAATTTAATGGTTTCATGTGTGTGTTTTACTCCCCAACTTTTAGGTCCCTTGACAGCAGGGACCATTCTGCCATTTTAATGTCCACGTACTTAGTGTCAACCCATACAAGACCCTTAGTCAAGATGTCAACTAAGCCAAAAAAGCACTATTAAAAAACGCTCATACAGAGCAATGTTTCTCTTGCCTTCATCTTTTTTTTTCTGGTCTTCTTTCATAGTCCCATAAAGTAGGGGGGGGTGGGGCGGAGTAGAATAGAGCAGGTGCTGGGTTAGGAGGAAGAGGACCCAAATCCAGGCTTTGCTACTTATTGTCTGTATGACCTTAAGCCAGTTACTTAACTCCCTTGGGATTCAGTTTCTTTATCTGTAAAATGAGGAAATTGGATTAGATGACTTCTGACATCTCTTTCAGCTCTAAATCTATGATCATATGATGATATCATGAAAAACCACTAAGTGTGTCTTCAAGAATCCCTCTTAGGGATTTAGATATATGCTCTACAGTGCTTCAGGTTAAGACAAAGAATACGGGCTGTCTATCTGCCAGCTATAATTAAGATATAAGCTGACGGAAATGAACACAAAAGATTACCAACCTTCGGAAGCACGGTCTGGAACATCCACAAATGGAAAGTGGGAAGGCATTCAAAAACCAACTACCTGATTTTCTAATAATAGGGTATCATCTAAGGAGGCTCCTTAAATCCTATATTGATATCACAGTTTGGGATATAGGCATTTAACCCCTTAGGAAACCTGAGTTCGATTCAAAAGTGCATCTGGAGCTCAACGTAGAAAGCTCTGAGCATGGGTGAGATCAGGATCTGGAGGCCAGTCTTGCCAATGAGGTGGGCGACTTCATCCCAGTTCTCCAGTAAGCCAGTCTATGTGTAGCCAAGCCTGAGACCTGAACCTCTGAGCTCTGGACCTCAGACACTTTCCCATATCTAGTTACTGAGTAAAATCAATTAATTATTCTTCAGTATCTTTGACTTCACTCTCCCTCACCTCATGTACCCAATGAGTTTCCAAATCTTATCCCTCTATACATTGTCTTCTCTCCAGGTACAAGCCTTCATCACCTTCCAACTTGGCCTATTGCAATAGCCTTCTAGAACTGTTATTATTGGTCTTTCCTGCCTTGAGTCTCTTCCCATTCCCATACATTCTCTACTCACCTGCCAAAGGGACTTGCCTAAACTCCAAATCTGACCACATTAGTCCCTTGCTCAGTAAACTCGGTGGCTCCCTACTTCCTCCAGAATCAAAAACGAGTTCCTTTATTTGACTTTTAAAGCTCTTCACAGGCTGGTTCTAATCTATAATTCCAACTTGATAGTTTATTTCCACACTCACTCCATAATCCACTCAAACTAGCTTTCTTTCCCTTCCTCATGCATGCCATTCCATCTTCCATCTCTGCTTTTGCATTCGTTAATGGAATGCACTGTCTCCTGGCCTCTATCTACCTCTTAGAAATTCTTGGGGGGGGGTTTCTGGACTCAGTTGAAGGACCATCTTACATATGAGGGCTTTCCTGACCCCTCACTCCCAACTGCTAGCATTCTCCCTCTCAAATCACCTTGTTTATGTGTATGTAGATACAGGCTCACATATGCTTCCTCCCTAGATAAAACTACAAATTCCCCAAAGGCAGGAACTATTTCACTCTTGTCTTTGAATTCTCAGTGCTTGGAGCAAGCATACACCCCAAGCATGCACTTAATAAATGTTTATTACTTTCTTTTTAAAAGAAAAGTGGTTCTGATGATTACTAGCCTCCTTTCTTGTGAGGTCCTACAAGTGTGAATGTGAGCAAAGACCTTTGCTTACTTTCACTTTTTTGTTGGTTTGTTTTGCTTTGTTTTGATTTCTCAAACTCGATTAGGCGTTTTAAAAGTTGGAAAACGAAATTGGATTGATTTCAAGTGTTCAGCGAAAGCGTGGGTGGGTCCTTGTTTTTATCGGCCCATCTTTCTATAACAGCAGGATGAAACGGAGTAGGGATTGCTGATGACTCACGAGATGCGAGAGTTCTGTTCAACTTCCTTTGGACTCAAATCAACTTGGGTCCCCTGAGAAA